>NC_048225.1:77070844-77214145 GCF_002007445.2 Ailuropoda melanoleuca
TATTTATTTATTTGACAGAGATAGAGACAGCCAGCGAGAGAGGGAACACAAGCAGGGGGAGTGGGAGAGGAAGAAGCAGGCTCATAGCAGAGGAGCCTGATGTGGGGCTCGATCTCATAACGCTGGGATCACGCCCTGAGCCGAAGGCAGACGCTTAACCGCTGTGCCACCCAGGCGCCCCTCTTCACCGCTTTCTAAATCCAGAAATGCTGGGAGGCATTTTCAGTGGTGACAAGTGTAAGTTCCAGAATCATCTTGCTGCAGTTTGAATCTTAGCTGTACCACAAGCTATTTGAATTTGAGCAAGTTACTTAATGTCTCTTAGCCTTCATTTCATCATCCATAAAATTGGGATAATAATTATACTTATTTGGTAGAGTATATAGAGACCAGCAAAAAAACTATATTTTCAAAAAACTAATGAGAACAATTTATGTTTTTATATACTTAAAAAATATCTGGTTTAATGAAAGGGAACTGGATTTACATGCCTGCTGCATTCACTCTGTTATGACCTGCTGTTTTGGTGGATGTATATGAAGAAAATCTAATCAACTACAAATGTATGGTTGGAAGAGAGGAGTGTTTTAATATTCGTTTCAGAAAATTGTGGATATCATCATTTGATTACATACCAGAACTTAACAAGTGTTAAAAATTAGTTGCTGTGTAAATAAAAAAATTATATCAGTGAATTTATGGTGTTTTTAACATCCATTGGGATATCTTGCATTTTGAAAGGATCCTTTACCATCCACGAATTTGTAACATAATTCATTGATCATGTAAATATTGGCACACTGAATTCATACAGATCTTCCTAACACTGACCCATTACATTATTCAACACCCAGAAAAAAAAATTACGTTCATTCATATCACCACTGTGGTCACCAGAAAAGCATTAAGACTAGTAAGCAATCACTCTCAAGGTGGTATGCAAGGTTTCCAAAATTAACTTTCACTTGAAAGCTTAGATTTTTTTTTTATTTTTTTAAAAGATTTTATTTATTTATTTATTTATTTATTTATTTATTTATTTGACACAGAGAGAGAGTACAAACAGGGGGAGCTGCAGGCAGAGGGAGAGGGAGAAGCAGGCTCCCCGCTGAACAGGGAGCCTGATGTGGGGCTCGATCCCAGGACCCTGGGATCATGACTGAGCCAAAGGCAGACCCTTAACTGACTGAGACATCCAGATGCCCCGGAAACTTGGATTTTATCATTGGCAAAAAAATAATACCAAATGTCTTTTTCGGGAAGTAACAGGCTCATTTCTTTTGTTTAAAAAAAAAAAATATATATATATATATATATATATGCCTAATACTCAAATCTGAAAAATCAAGAAGACTGTTTCTTAGTCTTTTTTTCCCAAGTAAAAATTGTGTTTCAGCTATTGAATTCCTAATTCAATCACACAAGGACTTTCCCTTTAGACTACCTTATTTCAGTGTGCAGCACACCTCCTACTATACTTCCCATGTCAGCGCTCAGAATATTAAAAAGACGGATACTGAAAGATCAAAATTCAATAAAATTAATTTTTGCTGCCTCATCAGGACATTCTTATGTGAAACTGGCTTTTTTGTTTACTATGAGGGCTTAGAGAATGTGGTGACTGTTACAGAGTGGCACCATTGCCTTAATTGATACCAAAATGACATCAGTTTTATCCACCATCAGTGCAAACGCCAGGCAACGTGTGAAAGTGAAAAAGGCAAATATGTGACAGTATTGTCATGAGACAGTTTTGAGCTCACAGACTTCTTAAGGCACCCCAGTATCCACAGATGACACTTGAAAACTACTATTGTAAGACCAGGAATCAGCAAACTTTTTCTGTAATGGGCCAGATAGTAATATTTTCAACTCTGCAGGCCATCTTGTCCCTGCCGTACCTTCTCAACTTTGCCACTGCAGAACAGAGGTAGCCATAGGCAGTACATAACAAATAAACAGGACTGTGTTCTTATAAAACGTTTTATAAAAACAGGCAGCAGATAATAGTTGGCCCAAGGCCATAGTTTGTTAGCCCTTGGTATAGACCAAATGAGATAATGAATATTCCACTACTGGGTATTTACTCCCCAAACATGAAAACACTAATTCAAAAAGACACATGCACCCTTATGTTTATTGCAGCATTATTTACAATAGCCAAGATATGGAAGCAACCCAAGTGTCCATCATAGATGAAAGGATAAAGGAGTTGTCACACACACACACACACACACACACACACACACGCACACACACTGGAATATTAGCCATAAAAAAGAATGAAATCTTGCCATTTGCAGCAACATGGATGGATGTAGAGGTTATAATACCAAGTGCAATAAGTCAGTCAGAGAAAGATAAATGCCATATGATTTCATTCATATGTGGAATTTAAGAAACAAAATGAACAAATAAAAAAAGAGATAAATGAAAAAAACAGACTCAACTATAGAGAACAAATTGGTGGTTACCAGAGGAGAAGTAGGATGGGGGATGGGTGAAACAGGTGAAGGAGATTATATACTTAAAGCCATCCAAAAGGGTGAAATCTTACCATTTACATTGACATGGATGGAACTAGAGGGTATTATGCTAAGCAAAGTAAGTCAAACAGAGAAAGACAATTATCATATGGTTTCACTCATATGAGGAATATGAGAAACAGCGCAGGGGATCATAGGGGAAGGGAGGCAAAACTGAATGGGAAGTCATCAGAGAGGGAGAAAAGCCACAAGAGACTCTTAACTAAAGAAACAAACTGAGGGTTGCTGGAAGGGAGGTGGGTGGGAGATGGGGTAACTAGGTGATGGACATTAAGGAGGGCATGTGCTGTGATGAGCACTGGGTGTTATACGCAACTGATGAATAACTGAACTCTGCATCTGAAACTAATGATGTACTATATGTTGGCTAATTTAATTTAAATTTTAAAAAAAGAGTACACTTATCGTGATGAGCACTGAGTAATGTATAAAATTGTTGAATCATTATACTGTATACCAGAAACTAATGTAACACTGTATGTTAATTATATTTGAATTTTTAAGAAGTACTTAGCATAAATCATGGTGTATGGTTTAATTATAGTAATTGCTCAGTCAATGGTATCTATGATGACAAGTTTTCATAACTCTCCACCACAAACACCACATATATGCATACACATATATACCACAGCAAGACCGATTAGCCTTAACAGTGCAATACTGCCTTCTGTTTCCTGCCTTTTATCGTAAGTTGAATAATCAAGTTCACCCAATTGATTGCTCAAATGACAGAGTCAAATTAGTTAAAGAAATAAATAATAAGGAGGTATTAATAGAAGTTCAGCAGAAGTGCATGGAGAGTTTTAGTTATATGCAAATGCACTTCACGATAAGACATGGTTTACTGGACAAGCATAGGTCCACCTGTGTGAAATTCTGGGTCCTAGTTCCAGATCTGTCCTTAACTAGTTTATAACCTTAGACTTCTCTGGGCCTCAGTCTCTACATGATCAGTGGAAGACATTGAGTTAGATAGTTTATCAATTTCCTATTGCTACAATGACTTCGTGTAACGAACAGCCACCAAATATCAGTGGTACATAGCAATAGCATTTATTTAGCTCTTGAATTTGTGTGTCAGCTGACTGAGAGATGACTTGAATGGGTAGTTCTGTGCCATGTGTCTCTCATTCTCTTTCTAAGACCCACAGAGGCGTCTTGGTATTTTCTTCTCATGGCAATGATAGAGGTGTAAGGAGGCAAAACAGAATTACACAAGGCCTCTTAGGCCCCAGGCTTGGAATGGTATACCATCAACTTCATTCTATTGGCCACCAAGTATGTAGCCGAAACAAAGTTGAAGAGTCTTGAAATATACCCCCACCATTTCCAAGGGTAGAACTTCGCAGTCACATGGCAAAGAATGTGGTTATAGGGAAGAACTGGGGCCATCAATGCAATATACTACAATTTGTATCTAAGATCACCACCTCTGATAAAAATTAGAGTGTATTTTAAATTAAAAGTCTTGTCTATGCGGTTTTTCAAGACATTAAGACCTTCGTTTATGATTTCTTCAAATTAGCTTGGGCTAGAAAGGAAAGAAAGATGGACAGAGGGGGTAGTTCGAAAATTATGGGAATGGGAAGGAGGAGTGTTAGGGGGAGGGGGAGGAAAGAGAATGGTGAACGGGGTGGAAGGAAGGGAGTGAGGGAGGGAAGGAGGGAGATGTGAGAGAGAAGGACAAAGTAAGGATGTAAGGAGCATGTGAGAAGAAAGCTACTAATGAATAAGTCCCATCAAAATGTAACCTGAACCAACAAAGTTATTAGGAGCCCATTAGAAACAAATTTAGCTCATTTTTAGGAACTAAGTTTTAAAAGGGTATCTATTCTGATTCTACCCAAAATAAGCTATATGGAAACTGTGATTGTCTAATATACACTTCATTTTCAATATTTATGTAAAGCTGATTTAGCATAAAGCATGTCTAATTATGTTAAAGTTTTGAAGCTTTTATTGTAGACAAATCAAATGTCATAGAAGATTGCTCATGTCTAAAAAAATGAAAGTGAGATTCTTAAATCATACTTTTTTATTATTGATCTTATTTTCTACAACAGTTTCAGATCACGTGCATAGCCTTATCACATTGTTTCACATCATTTGCTGATTTCAGACAGTGAGTCTCTGATTTGATATTAAGTTCGATCTTACTTCTTAGTAAGTAAGTTATCTACTTACTTACTATTTCTAGCATTATGTTCTGTTATTTTTATCTTGCATGTGTCTCCCTTATTCTTACATGACTTCTTTCAACTATTTTCTACAGTATAATTTTAGGCTTACAAAGTTTTGAAGAGGTCACCTAATTTAATAAGAGAAAAAATAATCTCCTAATCTTTATTGTTATTAAAGTGCTTATCATGGTGAAGGTTAAGACATGTTTATAACTAAAGAGTTAGAAAGCTGGAATCAGCCAAGAATCTGAAACCAAAATGATTAACATTTTCCATCTGCAGAGTCTCTAAACTCTGAAACTAGCTTGAACCAATTCAGGTTTAAAGGCAAGTGAAGTGTAGGAGGGCAGGAACACAAACCAAGTCTCAAGCATCTAGGTTCCAAAACTGGCTCTGCTACTAGTTACCTGGCAATTGACCTCACTTCCCAGGGCCAATGTCATCTCAGCCATAACAGAAGAAAATCAGAAAACCAAAGACCTCAAGGTTTTCTCCCAGTAACCATGTCTAAAAAAAAATGTTCCTGTCAGTTTTCATGTTCCTTCCTGTTGTCAGAGAAGAAAGTACTGAGATTTTTGTTTGAGTTTTGTTTTTTTGGTTTTTGTTTTGTCCTTTGATTGTCAGATACCCATGTAATTATCTCTCAGTGGTACAGATCCTTAGGGATCCATTAGGTAAACATTATAAGGGAATCATTTTTCACTGGGGAAAGAAAAACTAAGAAGTCCTGCATACATTTGATGTGACAGACACTGTGCTAGGTATGTTGCATTATGTTATCTAATCTTCAGTGCGATCCTTTGAGTGAGATTTAATAACCCTTGTTTAATAGGAAAAAGATACTGAGGCTCAAAGAAAGTTACTAAATTGCCCAAGGTCACTAATTCACTCATTTAGCCATCCATTTAATAAATATTTATTGAGTGTGTGCTCTTTGGCAGGTATCATTTTAGTGGAGTAACAGACAATAAAAGAGGGACTCAAACAAACAAAAATCAAACAAACAAGTAACATGTTGATTGTTATAGAAACTACGAAGACAACTAAGCAGGGTAGGAAGCTAAGGGGGTGAACAGAGACCTACATGATATAAAGCAGAGATCCAGGCAATGATATGGAGAGAAGAAACAGCAAGCATAGCGTTTTTGAGGCGGAAGCATGGCCGTTATGTAGTGGAACTAGAATTTAAAATCATGTCTATCTGACATGCACAGTTTGTGTCTTCCTATCATGCCCAGAAAACAGAGGCCCACTTATTTTATTTCTGTGGAATAGGCTGTGAAGATAAAAATCTCGAAGTATCTTCGGGAAAAAAAATTGTACTCCATCTTTACTGAAAACAGCAATCTAGGAAAAGTGGCTTCAAGGGTGTCTGATTAGAAGTGAAGAAAACTTTTCCAGAATGGGCTATAAAGCAAACCTGTAGAAGGACCTTTTGTTGAAAGGAATTTCTAAGTACAATTTATATGAGGCATGGGTGAGTGAGAACTTGCTCCAGCCCTTGTGAATTTGAGACTCAAAGTTTATCGGCAAAAGCCATCTAAGATTAATAGAAATCTTATTATTGAAAAGAATACAGAAGGAATACAAAAGTAGGGATGAGATATTACTTATCCCTTCGACCAGAACAGGCCTATTAGAGGGCTTCGATATTCTTGCTTTGCTTTTGAATTTTTAGAGTCAGAGAATTGCATCATTTCAGGTTTAGAAAGAACTTATTCCTATGATACACATCGCTGGAACTCACCCACATCCATCAACAATACCACCACCCCTCCACAATGGGCCATTCAGATGTTCAACATTGTTCAATAATTTCAGAAGCAATCTGCTGAAATCTGACGTGTATTTCAGACTTACCTCTGGCCATATGCAGACCTGCCAGCCAGCTCCCAGGTGCAGGCAGAACACTGATCACCTCCCTCCCAATAAGTTACCTTTCTTGAATGTATACAGCTGTCCCCATCCCGTGTCCCTCCCCTAACCCATGGCCTGGCCATGGAGCTTTCTGTGTGGATCCTTCTTCTGCAGCCTTTCATCCAGTTTACTGTGCTCTCTAATGTTATCTGTCCTTCCTGAGAGTGCACAATTTGTCTCATACCCACATTCTCTTTCTCAGATCAGCCTCACATTCCCTTCTGCTCAAGAGCAGGTTCCACTCCCCAGGAACTTGTATCTCATCTGTTTTCCCTGATTAGGAAGGCTAGGAGATTTTTACATAAATCTCATATGATCCTGAAATAAGAGCTGGGATTAGGGGTGAAAAGAAGAATGAGATGAAAAACTTCAGGCCTCCCGTAAAGTAGTGGTGTCAACCTCCTTGGGGCCAGAGGCACAGAGCAATCATCCATTGCCTGGTGGTACTTCGAAGCCCCTTTAAAGGAAACAAGATTGACATAAAATGTAGCGTGTTTCCTTGAGACTTGTAGGCATTGTTGATACATTCAATTATTTTTCTGCTGAAGAGCTATTCCTTTCCTACAACATTGAAGTTCAAAGTAGAAATGAATTACAAGCCATATAGAGTCAATCTCTGGTCAACCATATATTGCCCAGTTTCTATTTGTGTTTCAGTCACCTTTGAGCACCTATAAAGTGTCCCAGTCTCAGCTTCAACAAGGGTTCATCACCTACCTGGAGAATTATTTCATCCATGGGTTACTTTTAAGAAACGCCTTCCTTACAGTGCCTTCAAATCCACTTCCGGTCATTGGTCTCTTTGTATTTCTAGGTTGAATGCCTAGAAATTCCCAGCCACGTGTATCTTCTGAAGCTCTCTATGCAGCAGCAGATATTTCCAAAAAGAGGACATACCGCAGGCTGTGGTGGTGAAATGGGGGGCAGAAAAGCTGGAAATAAAAACATTAAGAAATATCTTCAAGCAAAGAGAGTATCACATGATTTTTATGACCATAGCTACATTATATATAATCTAATTTTATAACTGTGAGAGCATAGAGTGGCAAATAGTGGGGCCCAGAGCAGAAAGTTCCAAACCCAGTTTTGCTTTTAACTACCATATGACCTAGGACAACACAGGTAATCTCTGAGGACCTCAGTTTTCTCATCTGAAAATGTAGGGAGGTGTTAGGGGTGGAGAACAATGCTAGATGATCTCCAAGACCTCATAGGAGTATAGAACAGAATAATGGGCTTTGTCATCAGTCAGATGCAAAATCCAGTTCTGTCACTTTCTGTGTGATACTGTGTGTCATTTTAAGCCTCCGTGAGCCTGTTGTTTTTTTCTTCAATGAAAATAATGATCACTACCTCGCTGGACTATTGTATAATTAAATATCTCCAACAACAATTCTTGGCACTCAGGAAATGCAATATCCCCTTCCTTCTTTCATCAGCGAGCCATTCCTGGAACCTAATATGTCCAGATTTGCTCAGGAGCCAAACTTGCCCTCATGCATAGCCAAACAGAGATCTGCTGACCCAAAGATCTAGCTCTTGACACCCAAAATTAACAGCATTAACTTCAAAGGAAAGGAGGGAGGGGAGTCAGGGAGGAAATAAGCCAGGGTAGGAGGGCAGTTAAAAGAATATGCCTTAAAGTTTCTTGGCACTTGCACTGTCCATAGGTCTAGGGGAGAGGAGCTTTCCTGGGGTCCTAAGGATTTCTGAGAATCATTCTCAGCATCCACTAGAAAAGGACTCATAGTTCTTGCACCAAAAGGCATCTTCTTTACCTCTGTGGATTTTGATTAATTTTTTAACTTCTGAGAGACTAGAAAATTAAAAGTTTACCCCCCCTTTCTTTGCTTGACTTATTTCACTTAGCATTATCTCCTCCAGTGCCATCCATGTTGCAGCAAATGTTGAGAACTCGTTCTTTCTGATAGCNGTTCTTTCTGATAGCTGAGTAATATTCCATTGTATATATGGACCACAACTCCTTAATCCAGTCATCTGTTGAAGGGCATCTTGGTTCCTTCCACGGTTTAGCTATTGTGGACAATGCTGCTACGAACATTGGGGTGCATATGGCCCTTCTTTTCACTACGTCTGTATCTTTGGGGTAAATACCCAGTAGTGCAATGGCTGGGTCATAGGGTAGCTCAATTTTTAACTTTTTAAGGGACCTCCACACTGTTTTCCAGAGTGGCTGTACCAACTTGCATTCCCACCAACAATGTAGGAGGGATCCCCTTTCTCCACATCCTCTCCAACAATTGTTGTTTCTTGCCTTGTCTATCTTTGCCATTCTAACTGGCGTAAGGTGGTATCTCAGTGTGGTTTTGATTTGAATTTCCCTGATGGCTAATGATTTTGAACATTTTTTCATGTGTCTGTTAGCCATTTGTATGTCTTCATTGGAAAAGTGTCTGTTCATATCTTCTGCCCATTTTATGATTTGTTTATTTGTTTCTCGTGTATTGAGTTTGAGAAGTTCTTTGTAGATCTTGGATACCAGTCCTTTATCTGTGGTGTCCTTTGCAAATATATTCTCCCATTCCGTGGGCTGTCTCTTAGTTTTTTTGACTGTTTCCTTGGCTGTGCAGAAGCTCTTTATCCTGATAAAGTCCCATAAGTTCATTTTATCTTTTATTTCTCTTGCCTTTGGAGATGTGTCGTGAAAAAGGTTGCTCTGGCCGATGTCATAGAAGTTGTTGCCTATGTTCTCCTCTAGAATTTTGATGGATTCCTGTCTCACATTGAGGTCTTTCATCCATTTGGAGTTTATTTTTGTGTATGGTGTGAGAGAGTGGTCAAGTTTCATTCTTTTGCATGTAGCTGTCCAATTTTCCCAGCACCATTTATTGAAGAGACTGTCTTTTTTCCACCGGAAGTTTTTTCCTGCTTTATCAAAGATTAGTTACCCAAAGAGCCAAGGGTAATCAGAAGGCGGAATGAAGCATGAGAGACTATGAACTATGAGAAACAAACTGAGGGCTTCAGAGGGGAGAGGGGTGGGGGAATGGGATAGACTGGTGATGGGTAGTTAGGAGGGCACGTATTGCATGGTGCACTGGGAGTTATACGCAACTAATGAATCATTGAACTTTACATCAGAAACCAGGGATGTACTGTATGGTGACTAACATAATATAATAAAAAACATTAAAATAAAAAAATAATAATAAAAAAAAGAAAATTTAAAGTTTGTCATATCACTGAAAGTAAGTACATAACATCTTCTCTAATATTTTCCAACCATAAAATATGAGAATCCAACCTGATACACTAACAAAGAAACACCTGGGACAATTAGATACAGGGACATTTTTAAGTATAATAATGTGACCAAGGTCAAACTAGGATAATCAGTAAAAGAAGAACTGAAAGGAGAATATTTTGAGGTTTGGGGAGATCAAAACAGTACCGAACTACATTAGTCTCCCTTATTCCACAGAAAATATGTTCCTAGACTCCCAGTAAATGCCTGAAATCACAGATAGTACTAAACCCTATATTTACTATGATTTTTTCCTATACAAACACACCTACAGTAAAGTTTAATCTATAAATTAAGCACAGTAATAAATTAACAATAATAATTTAGAACAAATACAACAATATACTGTAATTTTTAAAATTTTATTCATTTTAGAGTGAGAGAGAGAGAGCAAGCAGGGGGAGGGGCAGAGAGAGAGAAAGAGAGAATCCTGAAGCAGACTCCCCACTGAGTGCAGAGCCCCATGTGGGGCTCAATCCCAGAACCCTGAGACCCTGACCTGAGCTGAAATTGAGTCAGCCACTTAACCAACTGAGTCACCCAGGCACCCCTGTAATTTTTTTTTAAAGTATCTCCCTTAGATTTGGTTTTTGTCCTTTCACTTTTCCAGGGGATCAAAGACCTGGACAAGTTCAGGACCTAGGAAACAGAGTTCTGCTCTCCTTCTCTTTACTAGAAGAGTTTCCCACCCCTAGTCTTGCAAAAGATACATCATCTGATATTTATGCAAAGCTGATATTTTCTGCCACATTTCCTCCTAATTTCATCCTCATAAGGATCCTTCAGGGTACACAGAGCAGGTCCATTTAACAGAGATATCTGTGACCTACCAAAAATTATTCAACCAGCTTGTGATAAAGATGAATGAAAGGTGCGCATCTCTTGTCTTGCACTCCAAATTCCTGTCTGCTAGACCAGGATGGCTTCTTATCTATTTGTCCTCGCTAGGAGTCCAAAGTGCCTACAAGAAAATGGGCTCAGTGGTTGGAAATGCACTTCCCAAAAGTCAGGGTCCCATAATCCACGCCTACACACACATTCTACCCCTTCTTCCCTCTCTCCCTCCCTTCCTTCATCCCTCCTTCTTTTATCTCTCCCTCCTTCTTTCCTTCCTCCTTCCCTCCTCCTTTACTTCCTTCCTTCCTTCCTTCTTCCTCCCTTTCTTCCTCCTTTCTATTTCTTTGGAATCAGGTGCACAGAACCAAGTTAATCATAGCTCCCACTTGTGTTATACTGTCATTATCAGTTAGAGTTAGGTCCCTTCATTTGTGGTATCTTACTCTATTATTTTTTCATCTTCATCCCGCATCCACAATCCCATTTCCCTCCCTTATTCCATAGCCAAACATTTTCTTTCTAATCCATTTTTCACACGCTTACTTAAGGATAGTGTATTTTTAAAGCATATGTATGTTGGGTATTAATGTAAATAAAAGGCATTTTATGTAAGTGTCATCCTGTTTCTTGAGTTATTTTTTATTCCATATTATGTTTTTGAGATCTAACAATGTTGCTAAATGTAAATCTAAATTATTGTTTTTGACTGATACTGAGAATCTGATCTTCTGATCACATTTTATTTGTCATTGACTTGAAAACTAATGGTCATTTAGTTTACTTCCAATTATTTGCTACCATACATACCACTTGGATAACACCCTCATAGTCTCCTTGGGGACTCCTCTGGGATATATTACTGGAAAGCAAATGTGCTAGTCATAGGCTATGGGCGTGCTTAATTTCACTTTTTATGTCAGATCGTGCTCTGGAGTTAGCTACCCCAGTTTATACGCTCCCAATAGTTCCTGGGGTTTCCCCATAGCTTTACCATCCCTTGATATTATCTGACTTTCTAATTTTTGCCAAATGGTGAGTGTAAAGTAGTATTGTTATTTTAACTTTCATTTCCTTGATTATTGGTGAGAATTAGCTTCTCTTTAAATATTTATTAACCACCAGGATTTTCCTTTCTGTCAATTACCCAGCCTCATTTTTATCTATTTTTTTCTATCAAATTTTCTGTCTTGTTGATTTGTAGGAGTTCCTTTTATATTCTAGATATCAGTCTAAGTTTACATCTCATTATTACATATTTTCTATTTCTACAAAAGTCAAGACAAAAAGCTTTGATGAGAAAATAAGATGGAATGCGGCCTTGTCTTGCCAAGAAACTCTTCCTCCTCAACGCATTCCAATGTCCGTTAATTTGGTGTTTGAAATGTTGTGACACACCCAAAGAAGCTAGTGAGCTATATGTGAAACCAATTTTCTTGTGTTCTATCCTCTGCCACATTCCTATAATGTTACTGGAACCCCCTAGAAAAATCCCAGGAATACATAATAGCATCATATATTGACCTTTTTTTCCCCTTTCTCAGGAGGAAGACTGGACCTGTGGTTCTTGTTAAGGGACCCAGAGCATTCACATATATTTTTCAGTCCATAGACCAAATACTTTGCAACAAGGAAAGCAAACATATTCTGATCACTTCCTATTCATACCATTGGTGAAGGAGGAGTTTCCCACCCTAGACAGACAAGATGGCATGAACACCTAACACCGGACAGATGAGATTGGCAACAGTGTATTAGTCACATATACTCACAGCCCAGGGGACTGCATATACCATATGCCATTCAGGGTCACACGGGGATGGCACTCAGGAGCAGATTGAGCCAGCAGGGGCTGTGGGAGACAGACTTTGGAATAACGAGAGAATGGAGTGACTCTTTGTTCCTGTGGGAGTGGGAGTTGCTGGTTTGAATAACTGTATGGACTGGCAGGAAGGTAAAGCCAATTAGGTTGAGGACTAGGAAGTCTGCAGCAGGTCTGGCTGATACGGGAACTAGCCGTTTGGGAGCCTTCCCACTAGGTTGGGGGCATATCTGGCAAAAGCAGGGAAACTCATGGTGAGGCCTCTAGGGTCCTGTGAGACTCAAAAGTGTCAAAGCAGCACTTAACATTTCAGGTTTTAAAATATGTAATGTTTATAGTTTTGCCATTAGCGGTCCTTTTTCTCTACTGATTATGCTTGCTTGATTTTAAATTTAAGAAATGTAAAAAATGTAGCCCTTATGGTCAAACATGAGATAAGACTTTGGACAACACTACAGGCCACTATATTTTCCCTGAGGAAAAAAAAAATGAAAGTTTTCAAATGGTCTTTCTCTTTTTAGAATAATGTGGTTATGCTGACAGAATCCTGCTTACTAGTCACAATTACTTCTGCTTTGTAATCCACCCTTCAGACACCAAGAAACTCAGCCAGGCCTAGGAACCCACACCATTCAGATATTTTGAGACTCTCATGTTTAGACAGGGTGGAAGAAACACAGATTATAGCTGAGCATTGCTTGGCAATGAACTTTACAAGAAATAGAAAATAGAATTCCTTTGGCTCGTATTAGTGTCCTTGTTTCATTTTGATTAAAAGATCTAGAGTAGGCTAGAGAAGGAATCATTCTGTAGTAGGCAAAATAATGACCTGAGAATATTATCTTACATGGCAAAAGGGATTTTTCAGATATGATTTAATCAAGAACTTTGAGGGATTATAATGAAATATCCAGGTGAACCCAATTTAATCATATGCATCCTTAGAAGCAGAGAAACTTTCCACAGAGGGAGATGTGACTATGGAAGAATGGTTAGAGAGGTATAATGTTGCTGGCCTTGAAGATGGTGGAAGAGGGTCACGAGTCAATAAAGCTGGGCAGCCTCTAGAAGCTGGAAAAGGCCAAGAAGTGGATTCTTTCCTAGAACTCAAGGAAAACAGTCCTGCTGACACCTTGATTTTAGCCTAGTGAGGTCCATGTCAGACTTCTGACATACAGCATTATAAAATAATGAAATTGTGTTGTTTTAAGTCACTAAGTTTGTGCTAACTCATTACACCAGCAATAGATAACTAATACACATTTCTAATTTGGGCAGATCTGAAAATAAGAGACATGTAGCCATCCCCAAAACAGAACATGAGAAGTCAAAGATAAAAATCTTTCCATTTCCTTATGACTTCCCCTTTTATATCATCACCCTCCTGTCTGCCCTCTCCCACCACATTCTCACACCTCACTTAACAGCCCACAGTGGTGGCCTCTCCATCTCTTCTCTCCTTTCACCCCATGTTCCAGGACACACACAGACCTGCCCATGCTTTCCGTGTCCCTGTCTTCACCATTCCACTGGTTTGTGGTGAAGCTATCTTATAGTCCCCTCTTTTATGTCTCTGCTTTTAGGTCTGTCCCCTTCTATTCCACAACAGTTTCAATCATCTCTCTCTCCTTAGAGTAGAGAGGGCAAAATTTGTCTTGATAAATCATTGCACATTTTCTAGAACTGGAAGTGGTCACTTGTAATTTCAAAATTATGTCTGTGCACTAATCTTTTAATGAATCCTGTCAAAGCCACTCTTTCTTCCACTGATCATACAAGCGTTTACATATTAAGAAGAAGTATTAAACATTTAAATCATAAAGCTCAAACTATAAAAATGATGTATTTGGCAGAATAAAATGAAGCCTGTCGTTTCAGGAGTTGTATTACTACAATAAGATAAAGACAGTTCAAATGAAGTGGATTATTTGTTATGTCTTAGGGCTGAGTCTCATATCTGGTGTGACATGGTAGGAAGGAAAGAAGATATCAGCTAGACAGTGCAACAGTTCATAAGTCTAGCTAATCCCCTTGAAGCAAGAGCTTTGAAATAGAGACAACTATGAAAACATAAGCTCAGAAGTCAGTAAAAATATTGAGGAGCACATGGAATTTTCCCTAAGGGTCAAGGTGACCCCGCCTGCCCCGGTGACATTTGGATATGTGCACACATGTTTGTTACTTTGTACTATAATAGCATGCTCTGAGTATCTTTTTGCAGGTGTGTCTATATCACATGTGTGTATGTGTGTGTAAGTATTACATGCTTATAGGATGGGTTACTTCTTAGTTCTGTTCCTGTCTAACTAGATCTTTTCTTGCCTATGCTACTTTAGAAGGGCATCTGATTTAGTAAGATAAAATTAACATGATCTTAATTTTATCTGTATGATGATGGGTTATACTAGAATTGTATTTCAAACTAAATTCCAAAGAGTCCTCAATTCCTACAGAGGAGGGGAAGAGGAAACGAGTGGACAGAATTTAGAAGGTCTCACCCCACTTCAATCAAAGAAGCTTTGCTTTTAACTTTCTATTTAGCTTCGGCATGATGTTTCATTTAAAAAGCAAAAACAGAGATCAGTTTTCCTTTAAAAAGTTTTTAAGTCGCGGACTAGGTGACGAATAAAGCTTTTCATTCATAATGTTGACGATAATATTTTTATTATTTATTATTTTACATAATATTTCATTTCTCATAGAGACAATCTTTGCTTTTAGAAAGATTATTCTGGATTTACTTGCTCTCCTCATCATTCATGATGTTCACTTTATTACAAACAAAATAACAAATTCTTTTTTTAATTTTAATTCCAGTTAGTTAACATACAGGGTTATATTAGTTTCAGGTGTACGATATAGTGATTCAGCAGTTCCATACAACACCCTGTGCTCATCACAAGTGCCCTCCGTAATCCCTATTACATATTTCACCCATAACCCCACTGACCTTCCTCTGGTAACCATCGGTTTGTTCTCTATAACTAAGAGTCTGTTTCTTGGTTTGTCCCTCTTTCTCTCTTTTTTCCCTTTGCTCATTTGTTTTGTTTCTGAAATTCTACGTATGAGTGAAACCATATAGTATGTGTCTTTCTCTGACTGACTTATTTCTCTTAGTATTATACTCTCTAGCTCCATACATGTTGTTGAAAATGGCAAGATTTCATTCTTTTTATGGTTGAATAATATTCCATTGTATATATATACCACATCTTCTTTATCTATTCATCAATCAGTGGACATCTGGGTTGCTTTCATAGTTTGGCTATTGTAAATAATGCTGCAATAAACATAGAAGTGCATGTATCCCCCTTGATTTAGTGTTTCTGTATCTTTTGGTTAAATACTTAGTGCAATTACTGGATCAAAGGGTAGTTCTGTTTTTTTGTGTGTGTTTGTTGTTTTTTTTTTTTAAGATTTTATTTATTTATTTTGACAGAGAGACAGCCAGTGAGAGAGGGAACACAGCAGGAGAGTGGGAGAGGAAGAAGCGGGCTCCCAGCAGAGGAGCCCGATGTGGGGCTCGATCCCGGAACGCCGGGATCACGCCCTGAGCCGAAGGCAGACGCTTAACGACTGCACTACCCAGGCACCCCCAAAGGGTAGTTCTATTTTTAACGTTCTGAGGAATCTCCATACTGTTTTCCAGAGTCGCTGCCCCAGTTTGCATTCCCACCAACAGTGCAAGAGGGTTCCTGTTTCTCCACATCTTTGCCAACACCTGTCGTTTTGTGTTGTTGATTTTAGTCATTCTGATAGGTATAAGGTGATATATCATTGTGCTTTTGATTTACATTTCCCTGAAGATAAGTGATGTTGAACATCTTTTCATGTGTTTCTTGGCCATCTATCTTCTTTGGAGAAATGTCTGTTCAAATCTTCTGTCCATTTCTTAACTAGATTACTTATTTTGAGGGTGTTGATTTTGATGAGTTCTTTGTATATTTTGGATACTAATCCTTTATCAGATATGTCATTTGAAAATATCTCCTCCCATTCAGTTGGTTGCCTTTTAGTTTTGTTGATTGTTTCCTTTTCTGTGCAGAAGTTTTATATTTTGATGCAGTCCCAACAGTTTATTTTTGCTTTTATTTCCCTTGCCTAAGGAGACATATCTAGAAAAATATGCTATGGCCAATGTCAGAGAAATTACTGTCTGTGCTCTCTTCTAGGATGTTTATGATTTCCTGTCTCACATTTAGTTCTTTAATCCATTTATATTTTTGTGCATGGTGTAAGACAGTAGTCCGGTTTCATTCTTCTGCATGTTGCTGTCCAGTTTTCCCAACACCATTTGTTGAAGAGACTGTCTTTCTCCCATTAGATATTCTTTCCTGCTTTGTCAAAGATTAATTGACCATATAATTGTGGATTTATTTCTGGGTTTTCTATTCCACTCCATTGATCTATGTCTGAAATGACAAATTCTTAACAAGAATTTCTTAAGAAAAGTTGGGCGTAAATTTGCTGAATATATTTAACAATATAATTGACATAAAATATTTTAATCCATTAGTGAACACATATATTGAAATATTTGTTGCAAAAAATCCTTTTTGTTAATCTAATTGCAACATATGATAAAGTATATGCAAATAATAATAATTAATAATACTATTTTGCAACCTCTATTCCCTTCTGCCCTACCCTCATCCCCCAACACACACACCACCGCCACCTATCAGTGTTAGTTTGGGGATCTTCTGTCCTCCAAGCATCCTCTCTCTCTTTTCAAGCATTCTCAAGTCTAAGAAAAGAATCTGGTAAAATTGGGAGTAGCTCTACTTTCTGAAAGTGCCACCTCTCCTTTTCTATACCTTTTTTCTTATTTCTATAGGGCCTCCTTCTGACCTCCTTTTCCCAGGGCACCTGGTGCCTTAAATGTTATCTCCTCTTATTTTCTACCAAACCTGCTTTCAGAAAAAGATGGATAAGCTCCTTCAAAGTTTACATTGACAATGAAGCCACATGTATCCTCCCTTCCAGGTACACATACACTTTCAACAGGAGCTTCTGACCAATTAGTACCATTTGTATTGGTAGCCTTCAGAGGTAGGGAGTTCTTGTCACTGAGTATTTTTGCCACTTGTTCTGGAAAACTTTTAACATGAAAATGAAAAGTAGGAGTTAAACTGTAAGATGGTGGGGTACATTAGATATTGTCTGAGGTTCCTTCCAAACCTATGATTCAATAGTTTCATGATAAAACAGAATATAGGGTATGTTCTGGAGGAGAAGGGAGGGAAAGGATGCAGCTGAGGTGAGTTTTAGTGAGATTTAAAAAAATATTAATGGGAAAAAATATAAATTCTAGAGGAAACTGGGCGTACCAAGATTTTCCCTTGAAAGCATTGGACAGAAAGGAACAAAACTGGAACCTCAGCCACCTGACACTAGGGACCACTAAATTCATTTTTTCTTCATTTCATTCACAGTTTACCTAGAGATAAGCCAAGGTTTCAGACATCTCTGATACCATTCGGAATTATTCACTTTTTTGTTTTATAAAACCAATTAGAAAAGCAAAGGTAAAAATGCTGTATCTATGTTTTTGGTGACTTAGGAAAGTACAAGACTATACAATACTTGTCCCTACTTGTCTTTCATTAAGTTAATTAATTAAATAGCTATTTATTTTGCCCCTACTATGTGCCAAGCCCTGTGATACATTTATGAACAACTGGATATGGTCCCTGCCATCTCTGAGCTCACAGACTAGCAGACAAGACAGACTATTAACCAAGAACTTATAATAAAGGCCAGTCATGAAGCATATTGTAAGCCACATTACAAAATTTGGAGCTTATACTAATAGCAGCGGAAAGGTATTGGAGGGTGTTTAAGAACATGACATAATAATTGGAGTTTTAGAAGAATCACTTTGACAATAACATGAATAAAAAATGAGAGAGTAACAAATAAGAAGGAAAGAAGGCAAGAAGGGTAGATGCAGTGAGTTGGGAAGAGAGTGGATGATCTTTTAGGAAGTAGAGTTGACAAGATTTGATTAATTAAATTGGGGTGAGGGATAAGGAGGAAACTAGAATGAAGGATAGGTTTCTGGGTTGGACAACTGTGTGTGTGATAGGGCCATTCTTCAAGGTGGGAAACACTGGAGGGGCTTGGCACATGTTTGCAGGGGAGGGAAGATGGTAAGTTCCATTTTGGACATATCAAAATTGAGTTGCATTTTAAAGCAGCAAGAGGACTTGTGAGTACTGAAAGTTGATTTGGATATCAAGGAAAGGGTTTTGTTAGTCTCTGAGGGCATCCCTTACATCATTAAAATGTAAGGTTGTGAGAAACAACCAAAGATAAAATTGTCCATTCAATTTCTACAAAATAGCGTACCAAGAGAAGCTATACTCTCGATGCCTTTGAATGGACTGCATGTCCTGTTCCTTGTGATATCACTCTTGTAGCAATGCCACATCCTTCCTGCATACCAAAGGGTGGGAGGACACAAGAAAAGGGCAAAGCTCAGCTGGGTTTTAAAGTCAGTGGGAGGACTTGGGCAGAGTACTTGTGACTGCTGGGAAGTAGCCTGTCTACCCACTCATTTCACAATACAACCCCTCCCCTGAAGTCAAAGCCTGTGCACCTGGACACCAAAGCTTCCTGCCCTTAGCAATAATACCAACAGTGCCAATACTTAGTGCTAAATATTTAAGCCTTAGTAGAATGGAGATAATAATAGTACCGGCTTCATAGATTTTGGGAGGGGTAAAAGATAATGCATAATAAGCACCAAGCACAGTGCTTGACACATGCTAAGTACTCAATAAATGTTGGGTGGTGGTGGCAGTGGTGGTGGTGGTCATACTAATGACTCATAGGCATTATGTGATCCTGAAACTCCTAAATCATCAAATCATCTAATTCTTTTGTATTTTTCAAAAAAAAAAAGTTAGTGCAAAGTATCCTTAATTGTATTCTAAGCATTCAAAATTTGATAATCCATCTATGGCAAGACCTTGTTCATCAATAGAGCTGATAAACCATAAAATATCTAACTATTCTATGTAATGGCATCTACAGATTTAGCCTATAAGCTAAATTGAGATCTTGATATTTTGTATTTCTTTGTCTTATAAAAACCTTTAAAGAACTTAACTAATTTTGTCCAATTTAGCATATTAATAAAACTTAAATGATTTTGAAGTTTAATTTTTATTTAGCTGATCGTCTTGAAACATTCAACATTAGAGAGAATATGCTCATTTTAAAATTTTAATGGGTTACACTGAAAGTTAATATGGAGATAGAGGTTAAGAGGTAGAAATTTTGTCTTATATATACAAAACTTCCAGCCATAAGGTCTTATTCACTTCAGTATCTCCAGTTTCATAACAAAGACCTTAACAATTATTTCTGAAGAATGGAAGAGAGAAAAGTAGATTGAGCTTCTGAGGCTTTTAAGATCTGATGTCTTTTTTTATTTAATTTTATTATGAAATGTTAGTCACCATACAGTACATCATATTTTAATGTAGATCTAATGTCTTTTGAGAGACTAAACTCATTAGGGATCCCAACAGACAGAATTATTTCATAACATACTAAGACTAAAATTGTGCATAGATGATCCAGCCAGAGTTTTCAGAGTGTGATCCCTACAACAGCACCATCCATATCACTAGATAACTTTTTAGAAATGCAAATTCCACTCTGCCAAACGTCCACCCCCCCCCCGCAGCCCATAGACTTTATAGATCCACTGGGTGTTTCAAATGGCAAATACTAAGCAGATGTATAAGTCTTGGTCAAAATGCAAGCAGATTTGCTGCCAGAATTCTACATTCACCTGGCACACTTCCCACCATGTAAATTAACTGCAGATTCCATATAGGCATCTGAATTTAATTAATTATGGTTAATTGCCCAACAAAGAGATCTGAACAGGAAGTTTGTTCTAGAACAAAGTGGGAATAAATTGAATTAACCTATGAATTCCTTGAGGGTAGAGACAGATATTGTTCATTATTGGATCCCCATTTTCCACAAAAGTGCTTGTCATGTAGAAGGTACTCAATACCTATTGTAGAACGAATGGGTATTACATATGTGGGAAAGCCTGACCCAGGTGGTTACTCAACATGGTCCAGATGGGAAGCTGATGATAAAGACTTGGGCTTGAGTCACAGTTCCAGCCCTTGCAGCTGTGTGACCTTGCACTAGTTACTTAGTCTTTCTAAGCTTATTTGCCCTTATATTACAACAAAGATAATAATAGTCTCCATCCCATAGAGTTATTCTGTTGATTAAACGAGGAAATGCATATAAAGTACATAGCAGAGTGCCTGCGACATAAGAAATTGTCAATTAATGTTAGCCATTTTGGCTATTTTTTATTATTTTTGTTGTTATTTCACTAATACTACTTTGGAGGAGCCCTTGATTAGGGATAAGGTCCCTGTCTTATTCAATTTACATTATAAGAACTTCAGCCTACCCCATCTGACAACCTGCTTTCTCTGAAAAGAAGCATAGGACCTTTTACTTTATTGAAGTCCTTTCTAGAAGGTGGAGAATTACAACCAGAGAAAAAGATAAGTGTCCTATTACTGTGTGATTCTTGAATTTTAGGCAGGTTTCAGTTGGCTAACAAGGTCAAAGGTTTAATGTTTATAGAGGCATCTTTGCTGAAGTACAGATTTGGCCACTTTTGTGATAAATCCAGTCCTTAGCTCTGATGATAGGAAAGAAAAAAAAAATGAAAGGATAAAGGGAGGGATGAAGGAAGGAAGATAGAGAAGAAATAAAAGACTCCCTGAAATCCTATCCTAAAGGATGATAAATCCAATTGTTAATAATCATGTTGGAGGAATGCTGGCCTAAGATTCTAACAGCTTAATTATAGATCTCTTGATATGTCTTCATACAATCTTCATACAAATCGAATCAGAGATTTGAAGCTCAGATTCTTGAAATCATTAAAATACAAAATCGTTCATTGACATTAAATATAGGTAATTACTCCAGGAGCCCTTCCAGCATGGAATTTTCCATTTTTCTCCTCCTTTGGGATAATCATCTATATAATACTTAGTACTAAATGGTTAAATACACACTGCACCTGTGACCTGAGTCCAGGTTGAAAGAATGATTATTTGTCTTGCACAGGAAGTATCTCAACTTCTATATTTCTATGTATTGCAAGATGACCCGGACTCCAATCGGAAAGCATCTCTTCCCACCAGGGTAGGTTGTGTGTGCTCCATCACTGTGAGCAGACCAGCAATAAACACTGAGAGAAAGCAGCAACTTCAGGCACCAGAAGGAACTCCAGTCAGAATAAGACCAAGAGAGATTTCCCCAGTTTAACAAGGAACCGCAGCACAGAACAGCAAGAAAATGACCATAGAACACTTTGGTAGTAGCAAACCTTCACTGAAATTTTTGATAGAAGTTCTACTTAAAATGTATTTTGGGAGTTGCAGATGGAATGATTACCAGCTCACTTCCAGTAGGGTAAGTTTCAGAACTTCCTAGGAATCATTCAAGCCTTCCTTCCATGCCTTAACCATGGGCAACCTTAAGACTCCCATCTCCAGCACTTCCTTGCATTTAGAAATACATCCAAGTTTTTTCTCTTGAACCCACTCACTCTGTCTTGCCAGTCCTTTTTTTTTTTTTAACCAACCCTTAAATTTAATGTCTTGCTGTTTCTCTGCTCATTTGGACCTGATATTTCCTATCTCCTCACATAGCCAGATCTTCCTCAGTACTCAACTATCAGAACTTTTTTTTTTTAATTGAAGTGCTGCACCTTACCAGCCATATCCATTCCAAACACAAAAGCTCAGCTCAAAGATCTCCACTTGTCCAAGAGAGAGGTCAAGAGCAAGGATCCTGAAACATGAGTAAACAAATTCACTTAGAAAGAATGGAATAAGAAGGGCATATGCCAAAGAGGGTCAGCAGAAGCCAGAGAATAGAGATCCATAGCAGACCAGTGACTGCTCTTCACCAAGCTGGCAAAGTGTTCTCATAGGCTACTTAGGAGTATGAGTATTCAGAAAATTAAAGTTGAGCCTTGGAGAGGGGGAGTAATGAGGACATGGGCCCTGCAATTTGGCCTTATTAGCACAAACATAAATTGAGCCAAAAACATCAGGACCTTGCAGTTGCTTCCCATCTGATTCTTGTCTGGTGAGAGCTGACCTATACATAAAAGGGTTGAAGCCAAGATAAATCAGCTTCTGGTTTTGTCCTAGACCTGTCCTAGGAAGACAACTAGACAAGCTCCTTTGGCATTATGGAGTTTTCTGCTTCAGCTAAATCAAGCACATAAGCCAAAGTAAGCTGTGTTTCCTTGAAAGCTTCCAAATTACTTTGACTTTTTGGTCATGGCTAAACATTAGTTGTAAGAGAAGTTGGATGCAGTAGCCAACAAATCAGTATGTAGTCATCAGTCCTATCCTCCCAGCTGTTCTGAAAGGCATCGCAGAATGACAGTTACAAAACTGAGGACTTGGAGGTTTTAGGTCTAGTACTGAGTTTAGGGTTATGTTTGAATGACTTTCTGCATAAGACCTTAATCTTTTCGATATTCTATTAAAGAATCAAGTTCTAGGGTGCCTGGTTGGGCATCTGCCTTTGGCTCAGGCCGTGATCCCGGAGCCCCAGGATCAAGACCCACATCGGGCTACCTGCTCAGTGAGGAATCTTCTCCCTCTCCCTCTGCCCCTCACCCTTCTCTCTCTCTCAAATAAATAAAATCTTTAAAAAATATATTTTAAAAAAGAATCAAGTTCTAGGTGGGCAATTTTAAAAAATGAATGTAATGCAAAGACAACTCTAAAACAAAGTATGATGAGTGCAGGAAAATCATTAACATTCAAATTCTTTACATGAGGCCATGTGCCTGGATATGGATTTCTACCTTATTTCTCATTAACAAGATCCAGGGTCCTAGAGGAGTAGGCATTACCAGATCAAGAATGATGGGGCAAACCTAGAACATCTTGGGTTTATTAAATGCAATTTAGAAGCATCTTTTGAACAGAGATTGAAAGGAAGTATTCAAGAAGAAAATGAGATTGATAAAATTAAAATATAAAGGAGATCAAAAGAGGAACTGCCAGCAACAAAATGGAACCAGAGAAAATGGAAACATAAAATATAAAAGAAGAAAAAACATGGGGCTCAGAAAGAAGAAAGTAGGTTTGATGAGCACATCTTTGCCCTAGTACACTGGTTCTCAAACTTGGCTGCACATTAGAATCACTTGAGAAATTCTTTTAAGTACTAATGCCTAGTTCCCACCTACAGAAATTCTGATTAATTGGTTTGAAGAGAGGTTGGGAAAGGAGGTAAGACTAGCATTTCTCCATTTCAAGCAACTTATGCGGTCATGTCTGACTGATGTTGCTAATTAGGATGGGTTGGACCTCGATACTCACATGCACACCAGGATATTTGTAACAAGGATTTTAAAAAGGGACATGAAATGACCAAGTGTCTTCGTGCTTTTTTTAGCCCATTGATTTTTAGTAATCAATAAATCAATTTATTGATTACTTTAATGCTCCTCAAATTCTTTAACAGGCTTTGGCGTATGATTTATGCAGGAAAATTTAGTTATATGAGAAAACAAACGTCAGTTTACAATATAAATCCTACTTTATGGGAATGTTATTTGCTAACCTCTAGGGGGAGCTCAAGGCTCCTTCTCCTCACCTCCCTTCTTTCGCCGCCCCAGGGAGAATTGCTTGGGTTTAAGTCTAGGATTTTATTGGTTATTTGATATAAGATGGCACCATATCACCAAGTTAATACTGTTATAATGTGCCTGTGGATTCTCTTCTTTGGAAAGTGAGGGAGAAAGATAGTTGATCTGCACTTGGGTTTTTCTGGGGAAAACAATTTATTCTGTTGGCTAAATAGGCAAAAAGGAGTCTTTGGTGGGGTCCATTGAAACCTCTTGGAGTTCTGCACTAGGCTTAGCACCTAACCTAATATTTCTTTGCCTTGTCTTGCTTCACCTTCATCATCAGTCAGCTTTATCTGCCCCCCCCATCCTCATCCTCACAATGAGGGGAGAGCATTGGTGTAGGCAGGGTTCAGATAGTGTCCTAACAAAATATAATTTTAATAACATCACTATTCTTATGTGGGTATTATTTTTTTAAAAGAAGAAATTGGAAAGAGCAGATAGTTGTTGCAATTCAGCCTTGAAAAAGATAGGGGAAGTTAAGTCAAAAATATCAAGGCTGAACTTCGTAGTTTAAATAATAGAAAATTAACAGTGCCTGACTTTGCCTTGACTGTCTATTGGCATATCTATGAAGATTGAAAGAAGCACACAAACAGAAAAATAGTATCATAATATTTAATAAAAGATTTACCAGATGCTGAGCAAAATTGCTATAAACCACTGTCTTAGTTTGCTTGGATTGTTATGACAATATACCACAGACTGAGTGGGTTAAACAACAGAAATTTATTCTCACAGTTCTGGAAGCTGGGGAGTTCATGGTCAAGATGCTGGCCAATATGATTCATGGTAAGAGCCTTCTTCCCAGTTTGCAAACAGCAGCCTTCTCCCTGTGTCCTCACATGGCAGAGAAAGAGAACACGATGTGTCTTTTCCTCTTCATATAAGGGCACTAATCCCATCATAAGGGCCCCACACTCATGATTTCATCTAAACCTAATTGTCTACCAATGGCCCCATCTTGAAATACCACTGCATTGGGAGTTAGAGCTTCAACATATGAATTTTAGGGGAACACAATTCTGTCCAGAGCAACTGAAGAAGAGAATCAGTCCAACTGAGAAACTTTCATAACCTGTTTTAAATCCTGACCTTGGAAACAAGAGTAAACTTGGATAGAATGAAGATAGGTTGAAGCTTCCATCCCTTACTGCATTACCCTGTCATTCTACCTTAGAAGCATGACTTAACAACAAAAAACAAGTACTTTCTTTATCTATCAGGGAAGACCCTTTGAAGTGGGTGACCAAGCCATTCCTCCCACTCCATTTTCAGCCACATACTTACCTATAAGGAGCACTTAAGTGTTTAAACACACCCCTTACTCTTGAGTTCATAGTCCTTCAAAGAAGAATTCTGATACATTTCAAATATAGATTTCAAATATAATATCAGGTAACATTGAAGCTTTTGGTGGATGAGGCAAAGAGATTAAAATCATCTACTTGGTGTCTGTTCTTCAGATCACTTCTTCACTTCTGAACTCATCACCCATGTGACTGATGTGATTAATGAGCCCAGATCTTCCTTTCCCCTGGAAAAGGCACTGTCTAACCCTTCTACTTTAGACACCTCAGAGAGAACCTCTTCTCTATCTCCCAAAGGTATTAATCCAGTCTAATTGTACCTCTGCTCTAATGACTCCACTTTAATTTCAGCATAAATAAATTCACAAAACTCCAAATACTGCATGGTAGAGATTCTGAGGTTAATCTAGTTCCTCATGATTGACTTCCCTTTTCAGCAAAATTGTGGTTTTAGACATATACCATCTACACTGAGAGGAATATCTTTAGATAATACTTAATTAATATTCTTAACCAGAATTAATTTGGGGGCTGGGGGGGGGCATTGCAATGACTTCTGACATCAACTACCTAGAGTTGGACCAAACTTCACAGGTGAAGGGCATGGTCACTCACAAGACTGCCTTCATTTTAGACAGCAGCTGCAAGTACAGAGGTCCCCAGGTCACCCTCACTTCTGACCAACTGTCTATAAATTTGGGGATTCCCATTATCCACTCAGCTTCAATAAGTCACTAGAACAATTCCAAGAACTCAGAAAATCAATATATTTTGTTTTTTAAGAAAAAAAAGAATTTACTCTTCCATCTTCCATACTCTTCCATAAAAAAATTTTAAAGACAACAACAACAAAAAATAATGGAGGATGATTTACAAGAAACTTTCTATCTCTGGGAAAAAGGAGCAGCATTTGGTCATGTTCTTTTGTTTTCTATTCCTGTCCTAAATCCAAGAGCATGGTTCTCAGGAAAACCAGTTCCCCAGTTAGGAAAAAAAAAAAAAATTTTTTTTTAATTTAAGAAATAACAATAGTTTAAAAATCTCTTTAGTTTCTTATAGGAAAAAACAGAAACTTCCAACTTTTAGCACTGATACTACATATTGCTCTGTTAAAGAATTTTCTCTGCCAAAAAAAAAAAGAAAAGAAAACAATAACAACAACAAAAACACTTAAAGCTGGAGTTGACATTCTGCTTTCAGATGCTGTCTTTTTATTAGTGAGTGATGATGGTTTGCTAATAATCAATAAGTGATAATTTTTTGTAACCCCATAAAGTGCCTCTGTTTCTGCTCTCCTGTGACTGTGTTAATGTTGAACTGTTGTACCTTAAAGCCGAAATCAGTAACTACGCATACTGTAACCAAGGTATTGGGCTTACAGAATTGTTTGTTGTATAAAGAAAATTTTAAATGTTGTTGCAAACTAATGAGTTACACCATTTTTAAACTTACTTTCTCCTCACCTCCTTTTTTTGCCCACAAATGGTATTATAATGCTTGCTTAGTCAAAGAAGATGGGCCAAACAAGGGTAAATGTTTTAACAGCACAGAATTTGCCATCATTTCATTGCCTTGATCTGTTTGTGCCCTAAGATGCAAAAAAAGTCAGTGGCTTTTAACTATTTACAAATAGAATGTAATTGTAAAATGCACAGTCTGGTTGTGTTTGAATTATGAAATCTCTCCCGATATAATAAACCATGACTTCTTGGCTGCTCAAAAAAAAAAAACCCAAAACAAAACAAAACCACTATGTTTTTTTATTAAAGTATTATTTAGCAAAAGGATACAAATCATAAGGTGAGGTCTGGGAGGGTTCCAAACTCAAATCTTCCATTGTGCTCTCCCTATGGAGTCAAGATGCGTTACCCTCCCCACACATCAATAGAATCCTCAATAACAGAACAATGCCAAGTAGGGAAGCACACTCAAACTTTGGTGTCCAAAATTTTATGGGGATTTCATTAAATAGGCTTCATTGTCAGAATCATGCTGAACTCAATTTCTAGCCCCACCCTCCCTCTCTAGAGATCTATCACTATGGCTCAAAGCCCCAACCCTTTAATCACATGGTTGGTCTTTTAGGCATAGCCAGCCTCCCATCCTGAGTCATATCATTAACACAAACTATCAGGGGCCCACCCTGAGTCAGACTGTTAAACTATCAGGACTGACCATATATAGCAAAGACACTTTCCTATCACTCAGGAAATTCCAAGTGTTTTGAGGCTATCTCCCAGGAACCAGAAAAAGGTCAGCCCAATTCTTTACTATACAGGCCATCCCCCTGGACTTTGGCTATGGTTCTTTTTATATGCCTAACATTTAGAGTAGCCGATGTGTGGTAGATACAGGAGGCTTTGGACTCAATGTCACAGTACTTTTGACCAATACCAGTATTATCTTATCAACAATGCAGTGTTACATCATAAGTGTGATACATATAACCTGAAAAATCAGGATAAAAAGATACTGTAATATTATTGGAGTCCCACTAAGTAGTATGTAACAGAACCAAAGTGAATTCACTCCTTGGCGAGTCACAGATATACCAGGTGGAGTTGTCACACGAAGTAAACTGTATTTGCGGCAAATAAGGAGATCACAGGGAATAACTTCCAAAGCCAGGACTCCCTGAGCAAGGGTGGATGGGTTCCTTTTATTTAGGGTTAGGATGAATATTTAGGGAAGCTTTGTCATTGTATATAAAGGCTGGCATAAGGCAGCACATGTGCCCTAAGGAAGCATCCCTATACACGTTGTATGTTATGTAAATGAGGCTTTGCTCATTTTAATACTTTAGCACTATAGTGAGGTAAAGATAGTTGTTGGTCATTCTAGAGGTCATTCTACAGTCCATTTGCACAGGCATGAGTCAGGGGTTTAGCTCAAACTGGTCTGGGTGGTCTGGGCCTGTGGGAGGTCTTGTCAAGGCAGTTGCTATCAGTGGGGGGTCGGGGGTTCAGTTTCCGTTTGCCTGAGTTAAAAGATAAAACTGAAAAGAAGAGCTTAAGGAAAAATGTGGGACAGAGGTCAGTGAGTACAAGCAGGTGGGCACTCAAGGTCAGATCTTGGGCTCTAGCTGGTGACAATTAGCAATTAGTCCATTTATCATCATATCATATAACCAAAATGTCTCTCTGGGCAAGACTCAGGTTTGCTGGTTTCCATGTGATTATCTCATTTTCAAAAAATAGAAGTAGTCTCAGAAATATATGGCATCACCCTTTTAGATATCTGGTATAATTGAGCTAAAGGACAATATAATCCCTTGATCTGAGCCTCTTTCCAAGTGTTAATGTAATACATTGGACTTCCCTTATTGTGTAACCCATTCATTCATTTTCCCTTAGCTATTATCTCTCCTCTCCATTTATACCCAAAATGTTTGAATTCGTAAAGGATGTCAGTTTTAGCTATTGGGCTGGTCTAGATTGCCAGAAGTACATACACATTTAGCAAGTGCCTCCCCCTCAGTCTACTCCCAATCATATAAGGTAGGGTTATATAAGTAGGGAACAAATGGGTTGTTTTTACCACTAGGAAGTGCAGCTGCATTATCTGTCAATGTCAGTTTTGCCCGATGTGGTTAAGGCAGAGTCCACCCCATCAAGCCCTTAGGAATTCTGACCCATATGTTTAAAGACACAGTTACAGTTTCCTGCTTACAAAACATCCTTGTTTCCAATATTTGCACTGGTAGCCCTCATCCTAGGACCACTGCATTAGTAAGGAAAAGAAAATTTATGATGTGGGGAAGAAAGAAAAAATACAGTCATTGTCATACCATGATCCTCCCCCACCTCCTTTTCCCCAGATACACCAGGAAAGCAGAGGAATTTATGTAATGGGAACCCTCCCTTGGCCTTCTTCATATGGAATATGAACACACACTCATGAAGGTAGATAAGCCAGCCCTTCATGTCTGTATCTCCTCCCATTGGTTTTAGACAACCAATGTTCCAGCTACACATTCCAATTCCCTTTTAACTACTAATCTGAAGAAGGTATCTCTCCACCCATGGTTGGACAATATGGACTGTGAAATATGTTCCTTAGTCTGAAGAACTGTGACTCAGTGATCCAAATTGTTGCAACACTTTCTGTTCTGGTCCTATAATAGTATTTTTGGCATTTACATGTACCATCAAGTAGGCAAAGCCTAGTCCAGAGTGTCTATTCCGTCTGGACCCATTTGTAGCCTTCTAGAGCTACTAACATCTGTCCAACTTGCCAACTATGGGCAAGGCCTTCCCCCAGGGAATCTGCCTCATAGCCATCTGCAAACTCTACCTTTCTCTTTGGCAGACAGAGCAGTTTGGATGGAGAAAGCAGTGCCCAGAAAAGTTCTGTAATAAAATGGAAATTGTTTATATAGCAACATGCTGCTGGGGGATTGCAAGGAGGTACCTATGAGCAAGGAGCCTCTTTCCCCTAGGGTTACCTTTGAAAACACCTTAAAAGCTGCCAGACCCTATCACCACTTGGATAATACCCTATAAACAGCTATCAATTGGCCAACAAATAACTGTCTGGTTTTCGGATGGCACTTCTAGAGCAGATGACCAGCATTTTGTTTGAAAGGCCAGGCCACCCTGATCAAAGAAGGTAAAAACAAATCAATGTAGTAAGCTGAATGGCACACTGTTTGCTGCTATGTTTGGGATATTACTGCCTCTTGGGCAGTGACCAATGGCATGGCTATATGGGCCAGGCAGAAGGGCAATAGTAAAGTTGGCTACTAAGGGGTGCTCATATGGGGCAAGGTCCTGTGGAAATTACTGTGGTAATTTGGAGGGTACAATAAAGTAGTATATGTCAGGGCACCTTGGTGGTTCGGTTGGTTAAGCTGCCAACTCTTGATTTCAGCTCAGGTCATGATCTCAGGGTCCTGGGATTGAGCCCTGCATTATCTGGCTCCAAGCTCAGTGGGGAGTCTCCTGGAGGATTTTCCCTCTGCCCCTCCCCTTGCTCACTCACTCTCTCTCTCTAATAAATAAATAAATCTTTGAAAAAATAATAAATAAAAATTTAAAAATAATAAATAAATATGATAAAATAAAATAGGATATGTCAATACCCATCAGAAGAGCCACCTTCCAGGATCGGAAGGTGATCAGAATCAATAAGTAGGTTTGCATTCACTTAAAGTGGCTATCCAGATCCATGACATGAGTGGACCTGGGGCAACTGCAGCAATGCAGAGATGGGCTGAATCTAGACATATTTCTCCTGCACCCTTTGAAGTACAAAACATTAATAACATCTGTTGTGAGGTAATAGTGAGTAGTGCTACTCCCATTTCCACCCCTTGATTCCTGGACCATGAAACCTGTCTATAGGAGAAACAGCACCGTATCGGACACTGATTCATAACATATACAGTCTTTTGGAGAACCTTGCCCCCATCTGGCAAAGCACTGTCACCTGGCTAACACCGTAACTGGCTCTTTGAAAAGCCGTTCTACTATTCCGTCAAGATAGCTGCTTCAGGATGGTGGGAAACATGATAAAACTAGTGGTTTTCATGAGCATGAGCCCATTACCACACTTCATTTGATGTGAAATAAGTTCCTTGATCAGAAGTAATGCTATATGGAATACCACGACAGAATATTTTCCTTTATGAATTCTAAATTTAATGTTATGCTTAGGAAAGTCTTCACCATTCCAAGATTATGTAAATATTTTGTATTATTTTCTTCTAGTATTTCCATGTTTCATATTTTGCATTGAAGAACTATATCTTTAATTCTTATAGGATCTTCTAATTATTTATGAATGGAATGAAGTAGAGATTAAAATCCATTTTCCCTCCAATGATTAATTAGTTCTCTCAACAATCTCCATTGGTTTGAATTGCCACTTTTATTATACGCTATGTTCTTATATATGTTTGGGTCTGTTTTTAAGTTTTTTATTTAGTTCTCTATGCCAGTACCTGTATTTTACTTTCATGTTAATTTTCAATATATGGTAGTTCAGGTCTATGTTTCTTATGTTCAAACCTTTGTTGGCTATTCTTGACTATTTATTCCTCCAAATATGGATTCATATTGTCAAACTCAAAAAATTCTGCTATTAGTTGCTTTGTGATATCACCAGTTTTATAAAGTAATTTAGAGGAAATTTGACATCTTTACTATTGAGAGTCTCTAATTAGAAACATGGTATGTTTTGTCACATAGTCATTTTTCCTTAATATTGGATTTTTTTATAGTTTTCTGGGTATTTGATACTTTTCATTACAATTGGGAATGAGGTTTGTTTTTTTTTTTTTTCCACTGAATTTTCTTGCTTGTTTTTTTCATTACCATCCATTATTTTAATTTACTTTTGTGGTAATAGTCTCCTGATTGTTCTTTCGGCCTCTAATACCTCCTCCTCTACTCCATCCTATTGCAAAATTCATCTCTCTAAATGGCAAATTGAATCATAAAACCCCCCTCTTCTAAACCTTAATTCCTCACTGCCCTTGGGATAATATATAAGCTGCTTAACCTGGTATACAAGGCCCCCTTCTCCTGCCAATTTTTCTAGCTTTATCCCTCATGGGTGTTCCTCTTCTCTCACATTGTCCACTGATATACTGAACTAACTTTAGTTCTCCAAAGGCCCAGATAGCTATTCATGCTTTTGAACGTGTTTGTTTCAACTGAAGCATCTGTGCCTGCTTTGCCCTCCAGCAAACTCTTAATTATCCTACAGGAAACAATTCAAGTGTTACCTCCTGCTTAAAACCTCCTAAGAACCCCACAATACTGATAAGCTTTTACCATATGCTACTACAAAACTTTGTCATAATCTTTATATCTCTAACTATAATATATTGCATATTTTTTTCTCTTGCTAAATAGTGGGCTTTTGATGTCAGTGACCTTACTCACTCATTTTTTTTAAATTCTTAGCGGCCAGTAGTGCTTGGCATACAGTAGGTCTTAATGATTGTTGGATGAATAAAATAGAATAATAATAAAGCCATACTAATAAGACATAAACTCTAGTTTCCAAAAGCTAAAACTATATTGGAATATACACACAAAAAAATAATTAATGAAAAAAAAGAGTATGCAGGAGTAGGAAGACCTTGAAAAGATAATGTCCAATTCAACCAAAGGTAGTGGGAAATTCTTCTTAAATGGAAGAGACACAGGATGAGAATTTGAAAGATAAATATGAATTAGTTCAATGAATGATGTAGTAAAGGGTATTGAAGACAGCAGGAATAGCTTTTGCAAAAATACAATTTAAGAAAACAAGGCCAATTACTGTAAATAGGGTATACATATTTCACTAGGAAAATACAGCCCAGATTTGTAGAAAAATGTTATGGCCTCACACCTGGTGGGAGTCTTGGTTGAGTATCTCAAAACAGAATGGGCACCTGCTTGCTTGGCTTCTAAAGTATACGGAGTACATGAATCAGCCCTCAACCAATAAGTTTCTATTATCACTCTTCTTTTAACATTCTGTTCGAATATCTTTCCTATAGGAAAGCTTTCTCAGCCCCATCTACATGGAACTGGATGTCCTTCTTTGTGTTCCCCGTGCGTTCTTCCAGCAGAGCAATGCCTTGGCGTTTATGTGATCAGTTTATGTGCCTTACTTTCTTTTCTAGACTTGCATCTCTGTGAGTGTCACAATCATTTTTGCATTCCTAGTATTTAACACAGTGAAAAACATTTGGGGACCACTCAAACAATAATGTAACGAGAACTACCATTTATTGCCTACCATGTGAGTATTTCTTAAATTTGGGTGGTCCAGGAACTATTTAATGGGAATTCAAACCATATGGAATCAGAGAAACTGACATTACTTATTACCACCATGACATTAAGAAATGTTTTTAACTCAGCTGCTATTTTAAAAACTCAGTTGAGCACCTTTATTTTTTATATCTAGTGTTCCTGATATAGGACAGTTTTATATTTACATGCTATGCATTTCTTTACACAGCACTGAAAAGGTACACAGTCAATGATTGTTCTCTATTCCATGCACAATTTTCAGTATTTCCTTTAACATAAATTAAGATCAAGAGGCATAAAATTGATCAACTATTCTCTGCAAAAAAAAAAAAAATACAAGGTGTGGAATAGAACTTGGACTTAACCTCCTTTATCAGCAGAGCAATATCTATTCTTATTACAAACACAGTAGGTATCCTGGAATTACATATTCTGATGCACCTTTATCTGGCTACATTATGATTTATGAGATCATCCATAACTAACGAAAACATCTCTGTAACAAGGGATCTCAGTGAAGAATAAAAGAAAAAGTCATTGAGCACTTTTGCCTCAAATAGGTACAGCACATATGGCAAATGCTGATTCCTGCCCCACCTACCAGTAGGTCCATCCAATTATGGAAAAAAAAATATCTGGTAGTTGCTGCATGTAATAGTAATTGCTCATCCACGTTGTGAGACACTGATCTAATTAGTGGGATTTTGTATCTGTCAGTTACCAATGGAGCAGAATTTTCAGAAATATATATAAGAATTTAATATATCTGGGGCACCTGGGTGGCTCAGTTGGTTAAGCATCTGCCTTGGACTCAGGACATGATCCTGAAGTAGGGATCAAGCCCCATGTCAGGCTCCCTGCTCAGCAGGGAGTCTGCTTCTCCCTCTCCCTCTGTTGCTCCCCCTGCTTGTGCTGGCGTGCTCTCTCTGTCAAATAAATAAATAAAATCTTTTTTAAAAAGAATTTAATATATCATAAAAGTGGCATTTCTGGTCATTCTGGGTAACTATATGTTATTAATAATTATTAATGATTATTATTAATGTTAATTTAATGATATGTTATTATGTTAATAATAACATTAATTTAATGATAATTAAATGTTATTGGGATAATAGTTAACCAATTGAAAAAAATACAGAGCTTGATTAATGCTCTATCAATAAATAAAGATCTAAGTTACTCATATTAAGAATGTTATAGATAAACCCTAATTTATTTAACCTATCTCCTTCGGTGAAGAATGAATTTCCAATGTGGGGTCATTACAAATAATGCAGTATATATCTTTGGACTTTTATCCTTATAGATTGATGTACTTATTTCTGTAAAATGGAGTTCTAAAGTAAGAACGAAGAATTAAAATGCATATGAGGGCCGCCTGGGTAGCGCAGTCGTTAAGCGTCTGCCTTTGGCTCAGGGCGTGATCCCGGCGTTTCGGGATCGAGTCCCACATCGGGCTCCTCCCCTGGGAGCCTGCTTCTTCCTCTCCCACTCCCCTGCTGTGTTCCCTCTCTCGCCGGCTGTCTCTCTGTCACATAAATAAATAAAATCTTTTTAAAAAATAAATAAATAAAATAAAATGCATATGAATATTTAATTGCAGAAAATATTACGAGATTACTTTCCCAAATTACAGTAACTACAGTAGGCAGAATTCTAGGCTGACCTCCTCCTCACCATGTACACACCCTGCAATAATCCCCAGTACTACGAATATTGTAGATTCCCTGATTATGTCAGCCTTGTGGTTGACAGCCGGCAAGGAAATGGGAGGGGCTTCAGTCCTACAATTAGGAAGGAGACAAATTCTGCCAACTAGTGAGCTTGACAGAGCCCCAGAGAAGAACTGTGGCCCTAGCAAACATTATGATTTCAACCCTGTAGGATTCTAAGCAGAGAATCCAGGCACACCATCCCTGGATTTCTGACCTATTGACACTGTGAGCTAACACACTTGTGTTTTGAGCCACGAAATGTGTGGTAATGTTATACAGCAATAGAAAATTAATACAGTAAGAATCTACCTTTCCAACAACGATGTAAACCCATATTGAGATTTTTTTTTAAATATAGATAAAAATAGATACCTATTTTCCTCATCTTATCAGCATCAAAAGTTAACAATACATATTGTTCAATTGAGTCAATTTGATAAGTAAAAGGAAGGGGTATCTCATTTTTGATACATTTTCAATAAAGAGTATCTTTATTTTGTATTTCTGAGTAAGATTTAGCATCTTGCCATATGTTTTTATTTGTTTAGATCTCCCCTTCTGTGAGTTGCCAATTCACATATTTTGACCCTTTTGCTCTTGAGTCATTTGTCCAATTCTTGTCAAGGGCTTGAGCACATGCTGAACTGACTTGCTGCACTTTCAAAATGTAAACCAAATGGGTTAGACAGTTTGTACTTATGGCACAGCAGGCAGCATAAGCTCCATGTTCACATCTGCTCCCATTGTCCCCAAGTCCCACGTGGGGAGGAAAAGGGCTTGTGTGGGTACTACCTACACAGGTCCATGTCCCAGCTGAGGAACCCCAGATTTAGTAAACTTCTAGCCTTTTGAGGGGCTGCAAGCAGTTCTGTCCAAACTTTGCTCCACAGAGAAATATCATCTTTGTTATCCTGGACTGGAAGCAAATCTGCCCTCTGACCCTGAGAAAGACACCATTTCTAGTTTCGAAATAAGGCTATGTGCTATACAATCCTAGGAAAGATAGTCTGGAGCAAAAGCTGACACAGATGTGTAAAAACACTGTGAAGAATTGTCTCCAAACACATCCACGTCTCGTTTGCACACTTCTCTGAGTATAACATTCTGTTGGCCACTGTGATCTGACTGATGACATAACCACATCCAACCATTCAATTTGTAAACACTTGCAGACCTCTTACAACCCATGTTTTCTGGAAGAGAAGAAAGAATTACACACAAGAATTATAATCCCAAGGGCACACACATTGTCTCCCCCCCCAAAAAAAAAGTATTTTCAATTGTTGGGAGGAAAAATGTTTTCGATTGTTGGGGACCCTCCTCTTCCAGTAACACAGCATGTCAGTTACAACAACTAACACTTACATGGCACATTTCTAAGACCTTTACATACATATACCCATTCAAATCTTACATCAGTGTGGTTGATAATAGTATCATTATATTAAATAAGAAAAACAACGAAAGCATCTCAATTGGTTGTTGTAAAGAAAATGATAAAATCAAGCATTTTTTGTAATTTCTTTTTTTAACTGAGATATAACTGACACACAACTTTCACATTACCTGTACCTGTTATGTTAGTTTCAGATGTACAGCATAGTGATTCAACTCTGTTACTCTATGTTCACCACAAGTGTAGCTACGACCTGTTTCCATACAGGACTATTATAATACCATTGACTATATTCCCTATGCTGTACCTTTCACCTCTGTGACTTCTTCATTCCATGACTGGAAGCCCATATCTCCCACTTCCCTTCACCCATTTTGCCCATCTTCCCTCCAGCAACTATCCATTTGTTCCCTGTATTTGTGGATCTGTTTCTGTTTTTTGTTTGTTTATTCATCTTTTTTTTAGATTCCACACATAAATGAACTCATATGGTATTTGTCTTTCTCAGTCTGACTTATTTCACTTAACTTAATACCTGCTAGGTCCATCCATATTGTCCCAAATGGCAAAATCTCATTCTTTTTTATGGCTAAGTAATATTTCATTGTATATAATATGTATATAGCACACCTTCTTTATTTATCCACCTATCAATGGACACTTAGGTTGTTTCCATAAGAGTTCTCAATAGATCAAACACGAGTTCTTTTTTTAATTTAAATTCAATTAATTAACATATAGTGTATTATTTGTTTCAGGGGTACAGTCTGTGATTCATCAGTCTTATATAATACCCCGTGCTCATTACAACATGTACCCTCCCCAATGTCCATCACCCAGTTACCGCACCCCCCAACCCCCCTCCCCTCCAGCAACTCTCAGTTTGTTTCCTAAGATTAAGAGTCTCTTATGGTTTGTCTCCCTCTCTGATTTTGTCTTATTTCATTTTTTCTCTCTTCCCCTATGATCCTCTGCCTTGTTTCTTAAATTCCACATATCAATGAGATCATGTGATAATTGTCTTTCTCTGATTGACTTATTTTGCTTAGCATAATACCCTCTAGGTCCATCCATGTTGTTGCAAATGGCAAGATTTCGTTTTTTGGTGGCTGCATAATATTCCATTTGAGAGAGAGAGAGAGAGAGAGAGGGAGGGAGAGAAACTATATCTTCTTTATCCATTCATCTGTCAATGGACATCTGGGCTCTTTCCATAGTTTGGCTATTGTGGACATTGCTGCTATAAACATTGGGGTGCAGGTGCCCCTTTGAAATCACTACCTTTGTATCATTGGAGTAAATACCCAGTAGTGCAATTGCTGGGTCATAGGGTAGCTCTATTTTCAACTTTTTGAGGAACCTCCATGCTGTTTTCCAGAGTGGCTGCACCAGCTTGCATTCCCACCAAGAGTATAGGAGTGTTCCCCTTTCTCTGCATCCTCGCCACCATCTGTCATCAAACACTATTTCTTGATTTTAAAAGAACTCTTTAAAAATTTTTAATAGATGTTTCCTTAACATGATAAAGTATATCAATTTCAAACCCACAATCAACATCAACATCATACTGAAGAACGAAAAACTAAAGATAATTGTGTTAATCCCATGCCAAAGAGAAATGACAGAAGTCAGTGACAACTGTTTTATTTTTTTTTAAATCTCAATACGGGTTTACAGAAAGATTGATCCAAATCTACCCCATCTCTCTACCTCTGCTACCCAGTGAGTGAAATTTTTCCCTAGGAAGACACCGTCTAAGCTACAGGCTCCAAACTTTCTCCCACCTGTCTTCTTCCTCCTCCTCTCCTTGCTTCTCCTACTAACATTCTCAAACTGTACACAGTTGTTCCCAACCTCCCATGATTGGAAAAGATTCTCAAACACCAATTCAGTCCCCTGTAATTTTGCTCAAGGGAAAAGCACATTACAGTGGATGTGAATGAAGCAGCAGATAGTCGGAAAAGAGAGAAGAGGGGTCACTGAATCAGACCCTGCGGTTCACGGAAGAGAAGCTGATATCTAGCCCAGCTGCATCCCTGCTTAGCTCCCAAGACCATCATTAATTTATGGATTGCATTTGGCAGAGATTTCCTATTTTACATTCCAAATTTGAAAAAAATATTGACTAAATATTGACAAGAAAATTGATACTTACTTGCATTTTAGAAAGGGAGATTAAAACAGGTGAATCACAAGCAAGATCATGGAGGAACTTGCTCATCTGTGAGCCAAGAACCAGGCTCCCGAGTCCCTCAGCTTCCACGGCACAGCTGTTTGATTTTCTGCAGCTGGGTGTGAGGTAAAACATCTATATGTGATGCTGTGATAAAACTTTCATTTCTGAACACAAAATTTCTCTCCCTTTCACACAAGGACACACAGTTACAGTCCCTCAAAATAAGAGGAGTCCTAGTTCTTCAGAATAAGTCAGCTATAATCAGAATGCTTCAAATGTTCCAGGTGTTTGTAAGGCCATCAGTTAGAGTGAAACCTTTTCTTTGAACCCATTCAACCAGAGTGAAACTCTGCCTGTGGTAAAAAAGAAAGCAGCACATGGTTTTATGGTACTCGCCCCACCACCTTCCACAGGGGTGTGACAGAAACCTGTCTGGAGTGAAGAACATGGGGGAATTCGTAGCAGTTATCATCTGTCATAAATGTAACAGCTCCAGGTCTGTTCTGTCCCATCAGCTTCTGACGTCTTGACCATAGAGTTACCAGAAAGAGGTCCAAATACAGAACTGAGGGAAAGTGGGGTCTTAAACCCGGGAATCGGAAATCGGAGTTCCGCCAAGGCCTGTGTAGCGCTTTTAGGCTACTGACCCCAATTTTTAGGGAATGCTCTATTTCTAGGCTCCCTGGGAATTTCAACAATAGGGACAAAAAAATAAGGGCTAAAAGGTGGTAAGGAGAAAATGACATTATCAACTCACATGTAAGCTTTTTAGCACCAAGCTGGGACATTTTCAGTACTTAGTAAATGAACTCAGCACAATTCCAATAATGATGGCTGCAAGCATGAGTCAGATGTTATGCTGAAAGATTTGGGAATTCCTTTCATTACATCTTCACAACAGTCCAATGAAGTTAAGTATTGTTATTGCCCCCATTTAATGGACAGGAAGCAAGTTCAGAAAGATTAAGCATTCTAGCTAATGATACATAGCTCATTAACGACAAACTGGAAGTAGAGCCTTCGTCAGTCTGATTCCAGGCTCATGTTCCTAATCACTGTGTTATACAATCAAGCTCTAAGGAGAGGTTCTTGGCAGAAATAGCATGACGAGCATAAGAGGGAGGATTACACTCGGGGAAGAATGACTCCACCAAGAATTCCAGGCAGTATACCCACATTAGTGTAGGTCTGAATTCTTCCTGTATCTTGTACAGACCTAAATTCTGTATTCTGTGAGATCTGTGCATCTAAGAACATCATCCCAATCCTCTCAGTTAATTTAAGTGGGAGACCCCATGTCTCATGTTCACTTTCCCTAGCCTTTCCAGACAACCTGAAATTAAGAATATGCTCCTAGGCTCTCCCATCACATGCATCCGGAGATTCTGGTGATCCTCTTAACCGCTATACATCAGTACCCAGCACAACACTTATTATAGATGTTCAATTAACTATTTGAACTAATGATTTAATAAGTGAATTTACATATCTCTTATACTCTTCTTCCTGATCCTTCAAAATGATGTATTTCTGGTTATCTCTAGCCTCCCTGAGATTAGTCAAAAATATTTTTTATTTTTCTTTTATTCTTATTTATTTCAGATTCCAGCTTGGATGGAATACTTTAATAACACTTGTTATGTCTTTATTAAGTAACTCTACCACCATCTATATATCATTTCCACACCGGTATGAAAGCTTTACATCTAAGAGGCAGAGCTCAAGGGAACTGTCACTGGAATATGAAGTTCTCAAAAAATTACACTTAACATCTTAACAAAACAACTATGATCCCAGAGCACAGCTAGTATATAAATGATTGTATAAATATGGAGAAACAATCCTTCCACACAAATGATATTTCAATAGTAGTTGGGGAAATGGGAGGCACAATTAGGGGAGGGATTTCCAGGATAGATGACCTAGCTACCAAAAGCATCCTTGAAATAGATTGATACAATGATGTAATTTGGCCAATTAATCAGGGAGGGAGGCAAGATCAGAACTTCCAGTAAAAACACTAGAAACCCTGTAAGACGTAAAATCAGCCACAGTGGCTGCTACAAAATGGATTAGGTTGCCCACTGTCAACACAACAAAATTTTGAGGAACATCACATGTGTAATCCAAACATGTAAAATTAAAACTCTGTATTTGAAGAGAAATCATTATTAGCACAAAAGAAACATAGTAGCTATTTTACTTGTCCAATGAGCATAAATTGTTATTGCCAGAAAGTCTCTTTTCACCTGGCCACTAACTCAGTTATCACTTGGTGATTCTCAACAGCTAGCCAGCTAGGTTTCCTTAGCAAATTGTAGGTCAAAATCACAACTTCTAGTTTTTTAAAAAGGAATGGTAATCAAGGGCACCCCCACATTTCGAAATCAAATATATATATATCTACTTTTTCATCTTTCTTTTAATCTTTCAGTGACATTCAATGCTCTTTTGGCTCACTCTGCGTTTATAAAACTCTCTCTCTCATGGTTTTTCTTCCAATTCCTCGGATACTCCATTTCTTTTTTTTTTTTTTTTTAAAGATTTTATTTATTTATTTGGCAGAGATAGAGACTGCTAGCGAGAGAGGGAACACAAGCAGGGGGAGTGTGCTGTGCCACCCAGGCGCCCCTCGGATACTCTATTTCTTGTTGCTCGATCCCATAATGCCGGGATCACGCCCTGAGCCGAAGGCAGACGCTTAACTGCTGTGCCACCCAGGCGCCCCTCGGATACTCTATTTCTTGTTATGGAAGAATCAAGATATAGAAAGATACATTGTCTTCTACATAGAAGCATCTCGTGCTTAAATCCTGGATGCTTTGGTATAGAATCCTGGGTTTTTGACTCTGTGACCTTAGGCCAGTTATTCCATGTATCTAAGCTTCAATATCTTCATCCTGAAAGTGAGAACAAGAACGTGGGAATCTGGCAGAGTGGTCGATAGCAAACCCAATTTCATTTTTTTTGTTTAGATTTTATTTATTTATTTGACAGAGATAGAGACAGCCAGCGAGAGAGGGAACACAAGCAGGGGGAGTGGGAGAGGAAGAAGCAGGCTCCTAGCGGAGGAGCCTGATGTGGGGCTCGATCCCATAATGCCGGGATCACGCCCTGAGCCGAAGGCAGATGCTTAACCACTGTGCCACCCAGGCGCCCCATGAAAGGTATATTTCTTAAAGATGAAAATATGTGGCTTTGAAAACCTCTTTTTTTTTTTTAAAGGTTCTATTCATTTATTCGACAGAGATAGAGACAGCCAGCTAGAGAGGGAACACAAGCAGGGGGAGTGGGAGAGGAAGAAGCAGGCTCATAGCAGAGGAGCCTGACGTGGGGCTCGATCCCATAATGCCAGGATCACGCCCTGAGCCGAAGGCAGACGCTTAACCGCTGTGCCACCCAGGCGCCCCAAACCCAATTTCATTTATATATCATCATCTGAAACTGAATAAGCACTAACACTTGAATGCATTTCACAGGGAGTTATTATATACCCCCTTTAAACTGAAAAATTTCATTATTATTATTCTTATTATGCATAACCTTCATTTATATAAAAATGCTAAAATTACTCCATTTTTTAAAAAAATGATAGTGAGATGATTTGGTGGCTCAGCTTGATCAATGTATACATCAGTGGTTCTCTGTGTTGGTTTTTGGCTGCAGGAAGAGGGATGGGGTGATCACAACATCTACGGAGGACAGTTATTGAACCCATTATGCAGGAGATATTTCCTGAATGATTTATACATCTTATCTCATTTAATACTCACAACAATTCTATGAAGGAGGTACTAAAATAGTCCTATTTCAGAGAAAAGTCAACTAAGGCACAAAAAGAATGAGAATCTACCCAGTCACACATCACTAAGTGGCAGAGCCAGGTATGTCTGATGCTAAACTTTCTTATGTTCACTCTCCACCCAAACTTATCAAAAATCGCTTGTTCGTTGTGGTTTTAGAGTCAATTTTTGGATCTTAGCCTAGACCTTTAAACTCTCTGGTTCTGAATAATATGTATATAAAAATTTACAATAAAATTGTTAAATTCTATAAAGTCTAATGTTCCTTTTAGCTTGAACATATGATGGTTCTTTGATTTTAAGCATATAATAAATTCTTATTAAAGTAAAAGTGATAAGTGACTGATAAAAATTTTGATATGTCACCTGCAGTGACCAACTGAGCCAGCACTTGACATTTATTAAGCAATAACTGCTTTCATTTAAAAGGGACAAACTCATTTTGAAAGAGAATTGTAGGCATCCAACTACAAGCAAATGCAGAAACATCTTTCAGCAGCAAATCTGTCCCAGATCTATCAAGACATTCTATACTAATGACTACCTTCTCTATCTGTGGCAAAAGTGAGTTATTCGTTCAACAAATAGTTGTGACACACACTGGGTTCCTCTGAACACGGTTCTTAAATACCTCCACTTTAGTCTATATGGTGGACTACATACTCTGCAGGACCCCCCTCCTCCTTTTTTCCTGGATGAAATAAATCTCTAAATACACTTCTGGGATGTCTCTGAAGGCTCCAAGGAACAAGAGCCCAAAACCAAATCCTCCCTCCCCCTAAAAAGAGTGAGCTGAAACCAGAGTGGAACTCAATGAGTAATAAGCAAGACAAAAAAGACAAGATATTTTTTGCAGGTTGTTTGGTCAAGACTGCAGCTAAGTAAGAAACTAAGGCTCAAGTTAGGCAATCTAAATCAAAGACTCCCACAGAAAGTCAGAAGCCTAGAAAGTGGTGAAAGTGGTCCCAGTTTAGTAGTGCCTCCTGGATGCTAATAGAAACAACTGGAAATCCTCTACTGAGTGAAAGCACTCCCAATTTATAGCCTCAGGAACCTCACAGATTAATTTCAGCCATCTAGGAACTCAAAAGAAAACTGCTTAGTTTCCCAGTCACCAAAAGCTCCACGACTGAGAGGGAAAAACAAAACAAAACAATACAAAACAACAACAAAAAAAACCCCAGTAAATTTAGAAGACAAATTATAAAAAATTCTGGAATTAGCTGATATATAATATAGAATAATTATGTATGAAATACTTCTAGAAATGGAGTCACAAAAATTAGCAATAATCAAAGGACTATCAGAAATGGGTAGACAGATATGAAAATAGAACTTTTAGAAATAAAAAGTGTAGTTGTTCTAATGAAGCATCGAACTTTGCATTGGAATCCGGGGATGTACTGTATGGCGACTAACATAATATAATAATAAAATTAAAAAATAAAATAAAATAAAAATAAAAAAAAAGAATACAAAAAAAAAAAAAGTGTAGTTGTTGAAGAGGAGTTTTGAGAACCAGAGAGAAAAGGCAGATCACCTACAAAGGAATGAAACTTGGGTTAAATGGAGAGCTAACTCTGTAGCTATACCAATGGAAACCAAACTAGGGTTTGTAAGGTGTGGAGAGGAAATAGCTGTCAACCAAAAATTGCATACTATTAAGACTACCTTTCAAAAATGAAGGCTAGAGGCGCTTGGGTGGCACAGCGGTTAAGCGTCTGCCTTCAGCTCAGGGCGTGATCCTGGTGTTATGGGATCGAGCCCCACATCAGGCTCTTCCGCTATGAGCCTGCTTTCCTCTCCCACTCCCCCTGCTTGTGTTCCCTCTCTCACTGGCTGTCTCTGTCTCTGTCGAATAAATAAATAATCTTTAAAAAAAAAAAATGAAGGCTAAATAAAGACATTTCCTGATAAATAAAACTGGTAGTCACCACCAACAGACCTTTCTAAAGAGACTTCTAAAAATTTATTTCAGGCCATAAGAAAAATGTTCCCTCAAAGAAGTCTAAGATGCTGGAAAAAAAAATTATGAGCAAAAAAAAAAAAAAATGGTAAACATATAGGTGAATTTAAACATTTTTATAAGAAAACCATAATAATGAAGAGTAATTGATGGGTTAAAAAATAAGGACATAAGTAAATGTATGACAATAATAGTATATAAACTAACAGGAAAGTGAATGAAAGTAAAATATTCTAGATCCTTGTTCAGAAAAGTTGGGTTTTGATAAATATGATGGCAAAACTTTAAGAGTAATTACTAAAAGTAATAGAAATAAAGATGAAAAGCTAGAGGAAAATAAACAAAAATATAATTAAGAAGACAAGACAAAAGCATGAAAAAGTAGAACAAATAAAAAGCAACAGTAAGATGGGATGGGGTAAGAAAGTCAATATACATGAGAATCATTTTTTTTAATGTTATAAACTAAAGTCAACAATTAAAAGATACAGATGGTTAGCTTAGACTTTTAGAAATTCAATTATACCCTATTTACAAGTGAGCCAGTTAAAGGCTATTTACAACAGAACTGGCTAAAACTTTCAGCAAACTATGGCCTACAAGCCAAATCATGCTCACTGCCTGTATTTTAAAGTTTTATTGAAACACAGACATGCCCATTTGTTTACATATTGTCCATTGCTGCTTTCACTCTGCAGCAGCAGAGTTGTGTAATTGCAGCAGTAATTGCAAACCTGAGAGTATTTATTCTGGCACTTCACAGAAGAAATTTTGCTGACACTCGACTTAAAATAAACACATGGAAAGGTTAAAAGATTCAGTTAATCTAGGAGATATTTTTTTAATTAACTGTTTGCAACTAACAAAGCAGCCTCAGAATGTAACAAAACCTTGACAAGACAAATTAAAGAGGACATAAATAATTAAAACAGTATAGTATGCTCATGGATTACGAAACTCAAAATTGATGAGATATCATTTCACCCCCAATTATTCTATAGATTCAAATCAATCTCAATCTAAATTCCCAGCAGAGGTTTGTTTTGTTTTGCTTGGAATTTGACAAGCTAATTCCAAAATTTATATGGAAGTGCAAAGGACCTAGAATAACCAAGGAGTTCTTGTGGAAGAAGAATAAAGGTGGAGGACTTACACTATCTGACATCAAGACGTTATGAAACTGAAAAAATTAAGACACTATTACATTGGCACACAAATAGAACAACAATACAGAATAGAGAGCCAGAAACATACCCACACATATATAGTCACCTGATTTGTGTCAAAGATGCCAATTCAGTAGCGAAAGGATAGTCAATTCAAAAAATAGTGGTTGATCAATTGGATATACATTTCTTTAAATTAACCGTTACTCCAACCTATTGTACATGCAAAAATCTATTCCAGTTGCATCATAGACCTAAATATGAAACCTAAAACAATAAGATTCTAACAGAAAAAAATAAAAGGATATCTTCTTGAACTTGGAGAAGACAAAAAGGTCTTTTAAACAGAACACAAAAAGCACTAACCATAAAAGAAAAGACTGATATATTGGACTTCCTTAAAATCAAAAGTCATTATTAAGATAATAAAAGCAAGCCACATAGAGATTTTTTAATACATATATCTAACAAAGAATTATTATCTATAATTTATCTTTAAAATTCAATAAATCAATAAGGAAAGGACAGAAAGACTAGTGGGGAGAAAATGAGCCAAATTCCAAATACTCACTTAAAAAAAAAATCCAAATGGCCTATAGGCCTATAAAACTGTGTTCAACATCATTAGTCATCAGAGAAATGCAAATTAAAAACCCACAATCAGATAGCATGACACACTTAGCAGAATTAACAAAATTAAAATATAGACAACACCAAGTGTTCGCAAGCCTGTAGAGCAACTGGAATTCTCATGCAGTACTAATAGGAGAGGAAATTAGTGCAGTTAGTTTACAAAACTATTTGGCAGTATCTACTAAAGTGATATACACACTTACTCTATGGCTTAGCAGTTCTACTCCTGGGCATTTACCAATAAATGAATGCTTATTCCCTCCACAAAAGGCATGTACAACAATGTTTGTAGAAAGGTTATTTATTATAGCTCAATACTGGAAACAACCTAAATGGGGAAGATGGAATGGGAAGTTATTTACACAATGGAGCTCTTCAGAACAATTTTAAAAAACGAATCTACTGATACACAAAACAACATAGATAAATTTCAAAACCATAGTGCTAACAAAAAGACACACAAAATACACATTTTATATTTATATGAAATCAGTCATATTAACAGATTGAGAAAAAATTTCGATTGAAATTAAAATTTTTCAACAGATGAAGAAAAAGCACTTAACAAAATTCAGCACCCTGTTATGAAAACTGCTCAGCAAACTAGGAGTGAACTAACTTCTTCAACCCGAGAATGTGCATCTGTAAGAAACCCAGAGCTATTTGCTCAATTAATATTGCAAGACTAAATGTTTCCCCCTAAGACTGAAAAGAAGGCAATATATAAAGAACAGTTACAACTGAATGCTAAGAAGAAAATCAATCCAGTTTCTTATATGGGCAAAATATGTCAATAGTCATACCACAAAAATTACACAAATGTCTGATGAGGATATGAAAAGATGTTCAACATCATTAGTCATCAGGGAACTGCAACACGAAACCACAGTTAGATAACTGCACACATTAGAATGTCTAAAACTTACAAGACTGACAATAGCAAGTATTAATGAGGATGTTGAGCAACTGAAATTCTCATATATTCCTGCTGAAAACTGAAAATGATACAACCATTTTTTTTAAACACTTGGGCCATTTCTTATAAAGTTAAGCTTACATGCACCATCTGTCCCAACCATTCCACACCTAAGTAATTACACAAGAAAAATGAAAATATATCTCCGCACCAAAACCTTTACATGTATGTTCATACCAGCTTTATTCATAATAGCCAAAGGCTGAACACAACCTAAACAGTCATCAAGAAAAATGTATAAGCAAAGTGTGACCTATCCATCCCATGGAATACTAATCTGTAATAAGAAGGAAGTAGTTACTGTTACAAACAACAACACAGAGAATTCTCCAAAACATTCTGTGGAAATAAAGGAACAGAGACAAAGAGTAAATGCTAATTGTTTTAATTTATATGAAGTTCTACAAAAGGCAAAAGTAATCTATAGTAACAATAGGTTAGTGGGAGAGGAAATGACAGCAAAGGGTTATGAAAATCCATTTAGGGATGAAAGGAAGAATCCATATTTTAATCGTGGTGGTGGTATAGTAGGTGTAACGTTCACTGAAACTCATCTAACTGTGTTCTTGAAAAGGGTGCACTTCAATGTGTATAAATTAAATCTCAATAAAGCTGATTTAAAATACTAGGGATTAGGGACACCTGGGTGGCTTAGTTGGTTAGGCGTCTGCCTTTGGCTTGGGTCATGATCTCAGGGTCCTGGGATCGAGTTCCACTTTGGGCTCCCAGCTCAGCAGGTTCCTCTCCCTCTGCCTCAGCCCCTGACTTGTGCTTGCTCTCTCTCTCTCTCTCAAATAAATGAAATCTTAAATAAATAAATAAATAAATAAATAAATAAAATACTATAGATTAAATTAAGTACTATAAATTAAAATACTGTAGATTAATAAAGCAACACTTTGAGGAAAATGTACAGCTTTGAATGCATACATTAGAAAGAAGAAATGTTAAAATTAATGATATAAGCTTCCAAGCTAAGAAGTTAGAACAAGAGAGAACCCAAAAAAGCAAAGAAAGTAGAAGGAAATGATAAAGATGAAAGCAGAACTGACTGAAACAGAAAAGAAAGAAAAATAGAGAATCGACAAAGCTAAAAGTTTGTTCTTGGGAAAGAATAACAGAAACAGGTTTCTAACTATGCTGTTCAATACTGCAACCCCTAGTCATGTATGGCTATTTAAATTTCAATATAGATTAATTAAAATTAAATACAATTAATGTAGTTCCTCAGTCATACTAGCTATACTTCAAGTGTTCAATAACCACATCTGGCGAGTGGCTACCTCATAGGACAGAGCAGAAAAGAGAATTTCCCCATCACTGAAAGTTTTCTTGGACAGCTTCACTCAAACAATCTGATCACAAAAAAGTGGAGGCATGTACAAGGTCCCTGCCCTAAGGAAATGTTTGGGCTCATGAGAGAAAAAGACAAATTACACAAGCATTTAAATATGATAGAATTACAATGCACTCCTTTGATATGGGGAAGTACAAGGTGTTATGCAATCACATAGGAGGAACTCCTAGCCCAAGTATGCATCAACCTAGAGGTTTCTCAAAGGAAGGTATTTTTTTTAAAGATTTTATTTATTTATCTGATACAGAGAGAGAGGACAAACGGGGAGTGGCAGACGGAGAGGGAGAAGCAGATTCCCCACTGAGCAGGGAGCCTGACGTGGGACTTGATCTCAGGACCCTGAGATCATGACCTGAGCTGAAGGCAGACACTTAACTGACTGAGCCACCCAGGCACCCCTGAGGAAGGTATTTTTATGACAAGTATGAGGTAGCCCGACAGAGAGCTAGGAAGAGAATGTACTTGGCTAGAAGCCCTGACCACTTGGAGATGAAAGGTGATGGTATCAAGCATATCTATCCATCACAACCTAGATGTTTAATGCTGTAAATTTCAATTTCACCCAACAAATATTGATTACAATCCTGCTACATAGAAGACATCTGTTCTACTCACTGGGATCAGAGATTGTGTGACAGAGCCATGCTTTCAGGGAGCTCATAATATGTTGGGGTGATAGAGCTTAAATTATGCAGGGGTTGCATAGTAATCCACATCAGTTTTAAAAGCCACCTAAGCCATAGACTAGTCTTATATAAGATATGGTGGATTTTTTAATTGACAGAAGAGAAGGCTGGGAGGGAGAAGTAGGGAGACAGAAGAAGGAAAGAACAGAGATTTGGCAAGTATCTTGACAGCATGGATATATTTCCAGGCACACATCTGCTTACCATGTTAATGGATATGGGTAGGCAGGAAGAAAAATATTATTAGCAGCTTGCTATTTCTTCCTGATCAGTTTTATCCATTGCCAGCTGTGCCCCCTGCCACCCCTGGAGAAGACTGTGCTTGCTAAGCTCTAGGTATAGCAAGGAGGATGGGATGGATGGACAGAAGTGATGGAGAGACAGAGTCACATGTAAGAAGCCAATATCCTCTGACCCTCAGCATTGCCTCTTAATGGGCCACAGAGCCCTGGGTAGATGCACCCAGAAAATCAGATATTGCTACTTCTCTTTCTGCTCAGAAAACTGGAAGAGAATCCACATTTTCCAAACTTCAGCTAATTCATGAACAAATATATATATTGACACTTCTGTTTTCTGTACTCTGCAGAATGAATGATGAACAAGAGATTTTTTTTTTCTGCATGGGCTCTAGTAGAAGAGAAAGTAGAAAACAAAAATCAAAAAAAACAAAAAAATATAAGGAAAAATACATGTTGCTTTGGTAGAAAACAAAAAATCAAAAACAAAAAATATAAGGAAAATTACATGGTACCATTAAACTGCTTAAGAAGGGTACCCACTCTACCCTTGGTTGGGGGGATGGGGATCAGGGCAGGCTTCCATGTGAAAAATGCTTCCATTATATCCGTATACCATCTAATGAGATGTGTACCTTGTTTCCTTTAAACCCCAGAGCAGGAGTTCGGGGGTTAAGGGAAGAGTTATCTGCCTACACAGGAAAAAAAGCATTGATACAAAGGCCAGATCTGTCACAGACCAAGTGAAGTCAACTTTCCCAGTCATTGGTGTGGTCTCCTTCTAGGGCACCTTATGGATAAAGACAAACATGTTGTTAGCAAGGTCAGGGTTGAGTACCAGAATAATTTAACCCATAAATCTTTAAATAACAAGGAAGCACAAAGCAGACCTGACTCCAATCAGCCATGCTGCTTTGTTGAAATTATCCTAGCCAACCACCAGTTCCCTGAGATGGAGGCCAAGCCAGAAAAAAATGTGGGTCCCGGGAACAAGGTGTTGAAATTGAAGGCAGACTTCAGTTGAAGGACTCTGCGGAAGGGAATTATAAAATATACAATGCAACCAAATCTGGCTTCTTAACCTAACAGGAGGGAGCTGGATGGATGAATGGATAATTAGAAGAAAGAGTAGAGGAAAAAGAACAGAATGCACCACAGAAAGCCTCTGGGATTGAAGGGAAAACTAGGGTCATGTGGGCAACCAGCTGGGAAATGCCTCTGGTTAGAAGTAAAATGACTACACCTCGCTGGAGTTGACCACATGACATTTTTCTCTAGTTTTCAACCAAAACCAAGTTTGTGCCATCAGTGCTGAAAAGCTTAAAATTCAAAGGAAACATTTCCACTGTTGCGGGTAGAGTCTGGGGAAGTCCACGCTAGCTCTACCCTGACCTGAAGGATGATCACTTACTTTCAGGACAGGGACTAAGAGAGGGTTGTCACAAGGAAAGATTAAAAATGAGACCAAAGCAACCACGACCACAACAAAAAGAGAGAGATAAAGAGAGACTTAGAAATGAACACCCACTTGCTTTCGGATGAACGAGTTGAGTCAAAGTGGTGTTGAGGTGACAGATCCTACATTGTATGTATCCAAGAACCCCCAGAACTAAACAAACACAGTGGTTTTCCTTTCCTCCAAATATACGATTGCTACAGCCCCTCCTGGTTGGTAGGAGGTGAGAAACAAGCTCTAAAATATATATTTACTTAACGTGTATAGTTTAATCGACTGATTTGTCTGTCTCTCTACTGTTTTGTTCTGTTTTGTTTTGAATTTACTTCAGTGGAGCCAGCCTGACTTGCCGTGGTGATGTAGCGAGAGATGGGTTTTGGCACCTCAGGAAAATGCTACCTTCCTTCCCCGTCCCTTCCCTTCACAATCCCCTCCCCCCACTCCTCTCTATCTGTACATCTGCACTACCCTCAAGTCCAGGGCTCCTCATGCCGACTGAGGGCTCCCAGGACGTCTTCAGGCCCTTTTCACCAGCCATTTACAGCAGGTCTGACAAGCATCCATTTTGTTATTGTTCACTACAACCCTGTGGACAGTTGGGCAAAGTATCAGTTTTGCCATTTTACAGATGAGAAAACTGAGAACAAAGAAGTATAATGACTTGTCCTTTCGTAAATGGCCAAGTTCTAATAGGAACCCAGGCCTTTCAACTCAAGTCTCAGAATTTCTTCCAGCAGATCACACTGGGTAAATGAAATTAATTATGCATCAAATCACATTCATGCTGACACCTATATCATGAGGACCTAACAGTGATGCCTCTAAACTACCAGCTGTGTAGGATACACCCCCGGTTGGTTAAAATATTCCAGGTACATATATGAAATCAAATACACCAGTCACTTGGAGAAATGGCTGGACTATGATGTCTCTTATTTAAGAATATTTTTTGAGTACTCTAGTGGACGCTGTGGCATATCACCCAGGTCCCTGCATTCATAATTAAAGCACGCTCACTCTTCCCTTAGATTTTGGGAGTTTGGGCAGCAGCTGGCAGCTCTGTTATTTCCTGGGAAATGCCCTCCACCACTGAAAGCTGCCTTGCTTGAGGTTATGCCTCCCTCAGAGAGCCAACCTGCATCCAATGACTAGCAAATGAGCAATAAAGGTCCAGTTCCCTTGCCCCAAGGTGGGAAGATTCTGAAGGGGTCATTCCAGCTTTAGGAGTTACCCAAGGTGTCTATGGGATCTAAGGTCTTTGTCATGACTGTTTTCCATCTCAACTCTTCCGTCTTGCCCATTCTCCCACCTTCATTTCCTCATAGGTGTGAGAATATCCCTGTACATGAATCCCTGTCTCACATAGATGTTTTCCGATGGAATCCTATTGAAGACAAGCACAGTGAGACAGGCACTGTAAGCTGCCCTTATAAGAAGTTGGCCTAGCGGGCGAGGCAAAGGAGCAAAGGAGTAATTACGTATAGGGTGGTATGTCTACGACGGAGCAACAGATCCTGGGGAAGAGCTGGGATAACAGGGTGTAAATTCTAGCCACAGAAAATAGTGTACCCCTTGATAGTCTTCTGTTATAAAATGGAGATGTCCCTGTTCTCTCATCACACTGATTTCGATGGCCAAGAAGGCTGTCGTAATCCATTTGGGAGAGTAATATGATGCAGGTATAAGGAGAAAAGACCAAAGAACTAGCTCGACAAGGTCAAGGCCTGATGGTTACATGATTTCAGGGAGCTGGAGAATTTTTCTCCCTATTTCCTTGGAATATTTTTCCACTGGCTTAAGAGAGCCTAACTTCTAAATTTCACCATGTTTTATCAAAAGATTTGCAGCAAGTAACTCATTAGTGCTTTTTGTAGTGACTGATTTGTAAACCTGGGATTAAGGATTTTTCTGGGGATGATGCCTAACAATGATTTTGCAGAAATAATCAAAATGTGTAATCATGAATGTAAAGTTCACCTGTGTCTCAGTCTGTGATGACTAGATAAATTAGAATTTCGGCATGCCCCCATAATGGATGTATGTGGGGGATGACGGATGGGGAGTACAGTGTCAGGGCTCAGGGGCTCCTCAACAGCAAGGACTAAGTGGTGTTTAAACCCACCCTCAAATGGTCTTAAATGGCTAAAATTAGTTTTAGTCTGGCTTCTCCCAGTCTCTGCAAGGCATGTTTTATGAACTCAGTCACTAGGGTATTTTGGTGGTTAGGCAGCTGCTCGTTATAATCCCTTACCTGCTCCAAACCAGGTAACAATAGGTAGGTAGATGATGATGATGGATGATAGATGATAGACAGATACATAGATAGAGGATGGATAGATGATAGATAAAATAAAAGCTGAAGTTAATTTTTAAAGCAGCCCCTGGGGAAGACCAAGCTGTCCCAGAGTCCTTTCTCTTTAGCCCACCCATATGGGGGTTTCTCCAGTCAGGAACTTCCTATGGGGGAGAGAAGGACAGAAGAATTTGAGAGGCTGAAGTCCTCAGTCATTCAGAGAAGACACGAAAGATGGTATCGGCCAGTGGTGTTTAGACTGCACCTTATCAGCCCTCAGAGAATCTCAAAGGTCCCTGGGGCACTTTGTCATCGTGGAGGGATTTTCTTAAGGTAGGGATTTCCCCAAGAGTCTCTGACAAGTTTCCCTCTCTGTAGTTGCCCAGAGCCTGCTGTCTCACTGTCCAAATGACCTGGATTTTGTTGATCATTGGATGTGTGATGCTACATGCATTAACTGAAATGTGAATAACGATTTTTTTTTCTATCTTTTCTTTTCGGATGGAGATAAATTTGCTGCAACCTTCCAAACAAAATTTTCCAGTGTGCTGGGATGAATAAACTCTCAGTCCAACCTGTGATCATTCCTGTGACCAGTCTTTAAAATAATTTTACTATTAATCCATCCTATTTGGGGAGCGGCAGCATGGTGTATTAGAGGAGTATATCCAACTACAAATACCGGGTATACCATTTATATTTAATGGGACCTGGAGCAAGGTACTTAGGGCCTCAGGTGTCCATCAGTAAAGTGCGCGTTCTAGTGTCTGTATCACTGCAGTTCTTATGAAGAGGAAATGAATTGTTTGTAAAACGCATGGTTTGTGAGCTTACCAAATGATGGCCATTCTTGTTATACTTTTACCCACTAGAAATACTCACTGCAAAAACCCACAATCCTTAAAGGAAAAAAAAGGTTCATTTAATTTCTTGATGCCTAACTGTCTTTATATATAAAGCAGTGGTATAGGACTAGCTGAATTCTATGGTTTCTTTCAACCCAGACTTTGTATGATTTAGTTGTAACTAACATAGGAAGGAAGCAGATAGAGAAACTATTACTTTTACATAGAACTTTAACAAGTATGTTTGATAGAAAATTAGGTGAATCAGAATACCACATTTCCTAGCATTTTGACTAATTAAAATGTGACAATTTTTTAAGCATTTCAGATTAAAAAGAGTAACAAGAACATTAAAGATTTTAAAACATAAAATTCCATCTAAAATACAACAAATGTCATTAAAGCCCTTATCTGAAAAAATGGGGTAGTAGTGTGATTAATTCTTTGAATTGTTTTGAGGATTCAAGTTTTAAATAAATGCAAATCATTAAGCACAACTGCCTGGCACGTAATAAAAGCAAAACAAGAGAAGCTCTTAGAATGAGCTGTTAGAGCAAAAACATTTCCAAACGCTCCTGGATCTCTGCATGAATAGCTCCTCCATTTACCGATTAATTCATTCAACCAATACCTGTGGAACACATGAAACTTACAGGGCGCTGGTCTTGTCACTGGGAATGGGGACACAATGGTGAAGAGAAAGCCCCTGCTCTCCTTGAAGTCAGCTCACTGCCACCTGCTTTGAGAACCCTTCTCTGACCACTCGGTCTGGTCACACCTCATTCAACACACCACCCTGAAACCCCTGCAGGTCACAGAAGCAAAATAACCTTGAAAGATGGCCTTTGATCCTCCAGAAGCCTGGGTTCTAGTGCTATGAGACCATGGGCGAGTCACAGCCTCTCCAACCATGTTCCTTGTTTGTAAAATAGGAAGGATGAGGTGCTCTCTGACAAAGCCACTTGTAGGGCTGTCCTGTGGCAAAAACATACAAATCACAAATGTAGCTGGCATTCAGACCTTATTCCTTACCACATTCTCCACATGCATTTGCCCAGCTGAGTCTCACAAAACTGACCCTTGGAAGTATAAAAGGGCACCGGTTATTTTCATTCTGTTTTACTGATATGTACAGAGTTCTTCTGACTCTGGTAAGAATAGAGCAAGGAAAGAGAGAAGGGGGCAAGAGGAAGAGAGGGGCCAAGCAGCGCATTTGCTAGAGGCTACTCACTTTCATTACCTGCTGGGGCCCTCGCTGTCGCTCTCATCCCATTTTATAGATGAGGAAACCTAAGTCCAGAGAGTTTAAGGGAATGGCTTCCCCACAAAGATCCTGCAGCCAGTTCCTCCAACTTCAAACCCCACACTCTTCATTTTCACCATGCTGCTTCCAAGAACAAGGGCAAGAAATTTGGAAAAAGAGAAACATGCTATAAGAAATATTAAATTAACCATTTTTAAATAAAGGAAAATTATCAACTCTCTTCTTTCCCAGATTTAACTGAACTCTGGGGGGGAAATATATGTGGAGTAATATAAAGTTAGCTACGAGGGACAACTTCATAACAGGTACAGTGTTTTAGCCACTACTGAGGGTATGAAACATACCTTTGGAATATGGTTTCAAGATGTGTTTAAACCCTGACATCAAACCTTTCCTCTTTCCAGGAGGATTTGAATGAGAGTCTGTTAATTTAAAGTTCCTGGTTGTGATCCTTTATCTTTATAAAATGGAACTAACTTTTAAAATTATAAAAGGATTTATTTTTACACATTTTTTAAAATTCGGAAGTGAATAATGTAGAAAATATGCCACAAACTCCCCTCATAAGCTCCTTCCCCAGAGACAGTCATCATTAACAATTTGACCTAGTTGCCTTCTATGCTGTATTTGTTGATGCCTGTGTAAACTCTTGCCTGCGTGTGTCCATTCACTACATACTGTTCCCTAACCACTTTTTTTCCACTCTATACGATAGACAATATCTCAAGTCAATTAAATAGACATACCTTTTTCTTTTCAATTGCTACCTAGTGGATATACCATTATTATCACTTCCTTTTTCTTTGCTTAGGAATTTAATACAGTGATGTTTCAGAAGAAAGACATACTGCTCCACCAATTTCTTTTCACTGTCCTGTCCAGTTTGAATCGCCCACACAGTTTTAGTTGTTCTTACTATATAGGTGTGAAAACAGTCATTTCTCTGTTTCCCAGAAGCTTTGGTCACTTGGTCCACTAATTCTGTGCATGCAAGAAATATTGACAGGAAATAATTATTCATTTCTAGAACAAAAAGATCTTCAGGTAAAGGTTACAGAGTCTTCGGCATCATACAAAACTTGTGAAAAATAAAATCTTTACTGCATGAGACTCAAAGTCAATATCCCAAGGCCAGAGAAGTGACCGCGATCTCCAGCATGGCAGTACTTAAAATTCTTATAAACCACGTAAAGGACTTTGGACTTTATCCTGGAGACAATGGGAGCTGGAGGGATGCAAATGCCTTCTTTCACGGGTGGATGGCATGATCAGATCAATGATACAGGAAGGTCCACTGGCTGAAGGTAGTAGTTTAAAATGCGGAAAATCCAGGGGTAAGGAGACCCAGTTGCTCATGAATGAAAAGTTCTTTTAAAGATTTAAGTATTATACTTTATTAACACTTTACTTTTAAAGCTATTACCTTATTTACTTTAGTAAGGTATTAAGTTTATTGGGGCAAATTGACTATAGGCCTTGATATCATCACTGCTGACAGAAGTATAAATACATACTCTGACCTTACCTTCTAAAATGTCCCTTGTCCTTGGTAAATTGCCAAAGAACCGACCTTAACTTCCAAGATGGCTTAATTATATGGCTCTCTCTCTCCAGAGGGGTATTTGAGTGTCTTCAGGACATGAAAGCTGCTCCCTCCAGAGCAAGAGAGAGGGCAAGGAGGAAGCCTCATGCCTTACGACCCAGTCTCAGAAGTCACTCGATGTCACATCTACCCCATGCCATTTCAGTAGAAGTAAGTCATCCAGTCCATCCCACACTTCAGGGGATCTCTTCCTGAAGTACATCTCTTGAAGAGGGGAGTGTCAGAGAATTTGTAGGCATATTTTAAAACCACCACAGGAGTCTAGTTTCAAGTCCAGAGTGATAATCGTGAGAGCCAGAGCCTAAGGGGACTGGGAGGCACCATTCACCAAGAATCGACAAAAACAAAAGGGAGTTCTTCAGACTTTCCCAGACCATAGAAGTGGGTGGTTTAGTTTATCTAGACATCTGCGAGTCAGGGAGGCCACAAGATATTTTAGTTACACTATGAACCTCCACATACTACCAACTGTGTTAATGAGGGCATGAGATCTAATTCTTTCCTGTTAGTCCTCATAAGTTAAAGAACATCTCGAGTATTTCATTATTTCCATGTATTCCAAATTTTAGTTCCACACAAGGAAATTTAGCACCTACATTAACATTCAAGGAGTGTGTTCTCCTCTTTCAGAGCAGGATTGGACATATTTAAGTTGGAGAATGTGAACCCTAAAACAAGTCAGGTACCCAGATGCTTTTTTCTGTTCAGGCTTCTGTGAAAGACACTACATGTAGCTCATGTGTGTTTGTGTGCTAGAAATTAGGCTGAGAAATTACATTGTTTAGCCAGTTTATTGAACTAGTCAGACACTCTAGGGTACAGGCAGGAATAAACTTTACTTTTTATCACCACTGCCCCCTTTGAAATCCTCTATAATTAATTCATTTACCCTCCCCTCAATGAAATCTCAAGCCGATCTTATAGTTTTTCCAATCACTCTCAGATGGTAAAATATTACTATATTTTATCTAAAATGTGTGTATCTTTCCATCTTAACATCTCATCTCTGAGTCTTAATGTCATCTTACAATCACAGTTGGAGGGTTTTTTCCCCTTTCTTAGTAGTATATAAAGTAATGGAGCATCTTATCATCCATAGCATCTTAGAGTCAATGATGTTTAATATCTCTTTTCCCAGTATTCAAACAATCTATTCAAGTGGCACTTGGGTGGCTCAGTCCGTTAAGCCTCCGACTCTTGATTTCAGCTCACATCATGATCTCAGGGTCATGAGATAGAGCCTTGTGTTGGGCTCCGTGCTCAGCACAGAGTCTGCTTGAGGATTCTCTCTTTCCCTCTTCCTCTGCTCCTCCCCCCCTCAGAAAAATCTATTCAAGTATAGTAATCAAAATTCTATTCTCATCAAATTTAAAACTTCCTTCTTGGAGCTCTGGCCTACTTTAGGCTTGGAAGCCTATAATGAGGAAGGATGGGGGTGGTTAGATTCATATCTGCCTCTTATTCTGCCTTCTCCTTCACTCCCTAGCTGAGGCTTTGGGACCCTTCAGGGATTGGAATAAGGTGAGTGAAAAGAAGTCAGCATAAATAAAAGTATTATTTCACAATACAGTCATACTTCGGCAGAGATATCCTTTCAGTGAGGGATGTTCTAAATGTCAATTCTTTCTTTCTTGGAGTGGTTTTGTGGCTTTTTTCAGAGACAGGTTCCATCACTGGAAATCTCTTGCTTACAGTTCCTTTGACGTACGCTATGCCGCCTCCAGCTGGCCACTTACAACTTCCTCTCTAGCCACTGGTTTCTTATAGCCCCCCCTTCTACTGGGTCATTTCCCTTGTGTGGAGTCCCATTCAAAACGACCCAATAGGATTCCCTCCTGTGGGGCCTCCCAGGTTCATGGGAAGTTCAAGCATGCCTGTCACGCCAGAGGATAGAAGCTGTGGTGGATTCCAGCAGAGCTACCTTCCCTTGCTCCACTACGAGTCAGTGGAGCTCAGGCCACTGACTCTCACCTTTAGACTGTGTGGTTGTGGGTCAGATGCTTGTCCCTGCCTCCCTCCAGTGTCAGGGAACACATGAAAACTCTCCAAACGGTTTTCTTGAAACATCCCTCACTGGGTCCAAGCACACTGTCTTATTACCTGCAACTTGGAATGGTCAGTCGTAGGCAACCTGACTCCTGCTTTAGGTTTCACTGTTGATTTTAAGGCAAACGCACTCACACATAAAATGCTAAATAAATAAGTAAAGTTTTATTTATTAAATCAATTCATTCACTAGTTTTTCCAAAAAAAAATGTTGAGAAATTGCTCATCTTAAAAAAAAAAACCTTAACAGTAGGGGCATCTGGGTGGCTCAGTCAAGGTTGCGTGACTGACTCTTGGTTTCGGCTCAGGTCACGATCTCGGAGTCAAGAGATGGAGTCCTGCATCGGGCTCCCTGCTCAGCGGGGATTCTGCTTCTCTGCCTCTCCCTCTGCTCCTTCCCCCACTCGTGACCACTCTCTCTCTCTCTCCGAAATAAATTTAAAAATCTTTTAAAAAAATGTAACAGTAAGTACTGTTGATGTATTGGGGACAAAACATCACTAATGTAGTTATACTTGCTGAGACCGCATAACCCAAATCTAATCATGGGGAAATAGCAAAGACTCCAAACACAGAATTCAAATCAAATCATCAGCTTTCATACTGACAAAGATAAGCTGGGGGATTTAGAGGCCAAATACTAATACCTCCTAATACTTCACTCCTGAATTAAACAGACTTAACACCAGTCCTTTCCAGCTGTTACATGCATAAACCATCGACCTCTTAGTTCAGGAGACAGTGTCTCCCCCATTAAGCTTGCACAGAAGAAAAGGAGCCTAGAATACTTGCACGGCTCAGGGGTAGGAGGAAAGAACCCCAAAGGGGCTGAAATACACATGCTCACAAGGTCCCCAGCAAGTATGAAGGTCAGCTTTGTAGGCAGAGCTGCCCTTTCGAGGGAGGAATCTAGACCCTCAGGCACAGCATCTTTGCTGGAACTCACTCTTTCCTCCAGTTAAACCTAGCTTTCTTTCAGGGCACAAGGCCTGACAGGTAGCTCAATTTCAGCCCCCAGCCCCTGGCAGAGAAGCAGCCTGGGCAGGGGGTAGCCCAAGATGCCTAATTCTCTCTCTCAATCTCACTGAAGCTTTGATTAGGACAGATCGTACGGTGGAAACTCACTTCCTTTTCTACTGCAGAGTTGAAAATTCTATTTTGGTGGCCTGTGCAGGGACTCTGTGAAGAGAAAGTGGTTCCCTCTACATGAGAGATCTTAATATATTAACGTATCAGTTCGCCACCCATTATACAGGACCTTTTTTCTTTTCTTCTAGTTTATCATTTGCCTTCAATTTTTATGTGGTTTCCTAAATACAGATATTTTGAATACTTAATATTTTTTAAAGATTTTATTTATTTATTCGACAGAGATAGAGACGGCGAGAGAGGGAACACAAGCAGGGGGAGTGGGAGAGGAAGAAGCAGGCTCATAGCAGAGGAACCTGATGTGGGGCTCGATCCCACAACGCCGGGATCACGCCCTGAGCCGAAGGCAGACGCTTAACTGCTGTGCCACCCAAGTGCCCCTGAATACTTAATATTTTAATAGAAAACCCAAAGACCCTAAAGAATTCATTAGGAGCACAAGATAAAACCTTTTAAAATTTTTAGTTATTAGCAACTTATTTATCGGACAATTCAATTTTGTTTTCAACTATGCGCTTACTGTGCCCACTTTATTCAGAGTTACTGAATATACATATACTGTATGTATATATATATGTATGTATATATTAGGATTTTATTTATTTATTTGAGAGAGAGTGAGTAAGAGAGAGAACACAAGGAGAGGGAGTGGCAGAGGCAGAGGGAGAAGCAGGCTCCCCACTGAGCAGGGAGCCCGATGGGGGGCTGGATCCCAGGACCCAGAGATCATGACCTGAGCTGAAGGCAGACGCTTAACCGACTGAGCCACCCAGACGCCCCCATCAGATCTCATATAAACGTACCTCTAATTTCGCCTCTCCTGAGCAGGAACATGTTACATGTGACAGCATATTTTTTCATCTCCCATATATCAGTGCTACATCATAGCTCTTGTATTTTCTAAGGAGGTGCGAGACTGATTTTCAAGAAATTATCCCACTGCTTTTGATCTTCTCTGGGTTTTTCTTTGTTCTAAAAGATACTCTCTTTAGATAATCTCTCCTAGAATTCAGCACATTTTTACAGACTATCGATACTTCTCTTAAAAACTTATCAATTTTCATTAATCACGGAAAGTATATCTTTTCTCTTCACATATTATGCACACTTTTTAGTGTTGAAGCCAACCTCATCTCCTTATTCTGAACTGTCTGATCATTTAGGTCTAAGTGTATCTATTGTATGTAAATAGCAACATTTGGATTTTGCATTTAGGGGCCAGCCTAGGAATCTTGGTCTTGTCATAGGGACATTTGGAGCATTAATACTAGTCACTCTAAGCAATATGTCCACTATGACTACTATCACCTTATATGCTTTCGATTTTTATATTTCTTGCTATTTCCCTTCTCTATAAGCCTATCTTTTGCTGCTTGTATTAGCTTGTTCTTCTTTTCGAGGGATTATTAGCCATACACCCTATTGACACTATTGTCATGTTTACATTATAGTAATTATAATAAATACAATTGAACCCATACTTCCAGATAAAAATCAATAATGATTTCTGCCTGTGAAATCTGACCTTTCCCCTGCCTATCTTACAAGCTTTAACTGAGCTTTCTGATCCAAACGATTATCCTATTTTTTCTTACTTTTTGTATCTTATCTTCTAGGAAATATTGTTTTACATTTTCATTGTGTTATAATCTTAATAACAACCCTAAAATTTATTGGCTTCTCTGTTTGCTGATTTTTGTTTTATACCATTCTTCCCATTCTTGAGCTCTTAATTGTGATTCATTTCTCAGCCTATTGAACCAAAGGAACACTTGCTAACTGTCTATCAGGCTGCATATCATTACCTCTGCCCACACTACTTTCTCAGCTTTAATGCCTGCCATTTGATGATGTCCAGCTTCTTACTCTGTGTTCCTACAGCACATTCATTTTGCACTTTTCTGTTTTGGAACTTATTTCATTCTAGGCATGCACTACTTGAATTAAACTCCTTGAGAATATGAAAATTAGTAGTGGGAAACCTCACTAAAAGGAGTCAGGAGGTTTCAGCAGAGGGAGCTCTCATGCCCTATGCTCACAGTCAACTGCAGACCCAACAGGAAGAGCTGGACATGACCTTGCACAGACTTGACCTTGCACGTGGATACTACTCTACTATTCCAGCCAGTAGAAGAGATGCTTTCCTCATCCCCCCACTCCATGCCTCACCCACTACCAACTCTCCCAACTCCCGGCCCACAACAGCTCAGCCAATGAGAAGCCACCACACTTCAACTTTCAGTTTACTTCAATGGACTTTTAGTTCATAACAGCCTTCTCAAATTCTGCCTTTTCTCCTTAAGAAACAGTACCTCTCCTCCCTTCCCCAGACTTGCCTACGGTTTTACTGTAGTATGTTCCAGATTGCAGTTCTCTTTGATTCCTGAATAAACCCATCTTTCTGAAAAATATTTTATTTATTTATTTGAGAGAGAGAGAGTGTGTGCACACACAAGAGCACAAGCAGGGGGGAGGGGTGGACGGAATTATTTTTAAATCAATGCTAAATTTAATAACTAATAAAATTATTAATTAACCCATAATTAATCATTAATTTGATAATCAGTGCTTTATTTTCTAATTATTTATTTAAAATTTTTAAGTGTAGTTGACACACAATGTTACATTAGTTTCAGGTGTCCAACATAGTGATTCAACAACTCTATACGTGTTCACCTCAAGTGCAGCCACCATCTGCCACCATACAGAGCTATTACAACATCACTGACTATATTCCCTGTGCTGTGCCTTTATTCCCATGACTTATTCACTCCATAACTGGAAGACTGTGCCTCCCACTCCCCTTCACTCATTTTGCCCATTCCTTTCCCCCTGCCCCCCCCCCGGCAGCCATGAGTTTGTTCTTGTATTTTAGGTCTAAGCCTGCTTTTTGTTTGTTTAAGCATTTGTTTTGTTTTTAGATTTCACATATGAGGAAAATCATATAGTATTTGTTTTTCTCAGTCTGACTTATTTCACTTAGCATAATACCCTCTGGGTCGATCCATCTTGTCCCAAATAGCAAAGAACTCATCCTTTTTCATGGCTGCATAATAGTCCAGCATGTGTGGATGACAGGAAAAAAGGAATAAACAAAACCCAAATCCAAATCAGTCAAAGACAATAAGACTGTAACTTAGATCGGGTCGGCTGGAGGCTATTTGTCTAGTCACACTGAAGATCATTCCTTTCAGACATCCAGAGAAGAGGATTGGGAGTTTACATCAAAACTCATGAATGATCTTTATTGTTGTTATATTTATTCACTAAAGTACTCCTAAATATATATAATTTCTTAAATTTCATACTGTGAATCCAATTTTTTTCAAACAAATCCTTATTTTATTTTTATAAAATGCCAAGTTAATGGGCCTCTGCAAGGATGGTTATTGTCATGGTTGATTCAGGCTGGTGTAAGAAAATACCACAGACCAGGTAGTTTATAAACAACAGAAATTTATTGCGCACAGTTCTGGAGACTGAAAGGAAAGTCCAATATCATGAGGCCAGCATGGTCAGGTGAGGGTCCTCTTTTGGATCACAGAACTATCCTGTATTCTGACATGGTGGGAGGAGCAACCTAGCTCTCTGGGACTACTTTTATAGGGGAACCAATCTCATTCATGAGGGCTCTGCTCTTGCCACCTAATCACCTCCCAAAGACCCTGTCTCCTTAATGCCATTACCTTGGGTATTAGGATTTTAACATGAGTTTTGGAGGGACCAAGTATTGAGATCATCGTAGTTATGGACAGATATGTAGATGGACTAGAAACATCCTGTGTCTTAGAGCATTTGCATAGTGCATGCTTACATGTTTGCTTTTTTTTTTTTAAGTTAAGCATTGCTTTTACTTGAATTTTATCTTTTGTATAAATGTATGTGCAGAAAAGGGCACAAATTTTAATTGCATAGCTCAACATATAAGTACCCACCAGCAGATCATAATATAGGATAATTGTACCACTTCATATGTTTCTCTCCCATATCTTTCTCTTGTACCTCCAAAGGAAATCACTATTCTGACTTGTCACCATTGATAACTTTGCCTTTATTGAGCTTCATATAATGGAACCTTACAGTATGTCCTTTTTTGTTCCTGGCTTCTTTTGCTTACCATTATATCTATAATGTTCATCTACCTTGTCATATGGTATCTGTAATTTTTTTCATTTTTATTAGTATTATAATAAAAATTGTATTAATATTCCACAATTAACTTATCATTCTACTGTTGAAGGACATCTGGTTTGTTTTGCAATTAGGGACCATTTTTAATAAAGGTCATATACTGTGAACATTGTTATATTTTTTGGGTGAGCATATGTATTTTATTTTTAAGTAGGCTCCATGCCCAGTGTGGAGCCCAACACAGGGCTTGAATTCATGGTCCTAAGGACAAGACCTGAGCTGAGATCAAAAGTCGGACAATCAACTGAGTCACCCAGGGACCCCTGCATTTATTACTGAAGAGTGTATCTTTAGGAGTAGATGTGCTAGGTTGTGGGATATGCATATGTTCATTTTTTAAAAGCGAATGTATCAATTGACAATTCTGTCAGCAATGTATAAGAATTCTAGTTGCTGCCCATCTTTGCTAACACTTGGAATTGTCAATCCTTTTAATTTTAGTCATTCTGGTAGGTGGATTTGTGGTTTGTTTTTTTTTTTTAAGATTTATTTATTTATTTGAGAGAGAAAGAGTGCAGGGGGGAGGGGCAGAGAAGGAGGAAGGGGACAATCTCAAGCAGACTCCCCACTGAGTGTGGAGCCCCATACCAGGCTTGATCCCACAACCCTGAGATCATTACCCACGTCGAAACCAAGAGTCAGACACTTAACCAACTGAGCCACCCAGGCACCCCTGGATTTGTGGTTACAATTTGCATTTACCTGATAACTGATGATGTTGAGAATATTTTCATATTCTTTTTGCCCATTTATATATCCTTTTTGTGAAATACCTATTTAACTCAGATTTAACCAATTTTTTATGGACTAATCTGTCTTACTGACTGAGCAGTTCTATCATATTCTGGATACATTCTAATATATGTAGCTTGTGTTTGAATTCTCTAAAAAGTGTTATTTTATAAATAGTTCTTAATTTTAATAAAGTCAAATTTTAACCAGTCTTTTTTTTTTCTTTTATGGTTAATGCTTTCTGTGTTCTGTTCAAGAAATCTTTTCCTATTCCTAAGGTCATGAAGATTTTTTTCCCCATGTTTCTTTCCTAAAAGCCTTGTTTCATATTTCACCTTTAGGTCTATGATCCATCTAGAATGATAAAGATGGCCCAAATTCTTTGCTGAACTTCTCATTGAGAGGACAAGTCCAGATGCCACCCCTGTGAATCTGGGCTAGCCTTAGTGACTTGCATGACCAATAGAATGTGGCATACATGTCATTCTGAGACTTCTGAGGCTAGTCATGAAAAGCCTTATAGCTTTCATCTTGGCCTTTTGGAACACTCAGGTAGATTTGAGCTGTCCTTTTATAGGTCCAACTATTTGAGGCCACTATGCTAGAGAAGACAAATATATGTTTTAATTAACAATCCCAGCTGAGCCTAAATTTCCAACCATTCCCACTAAGGGATCAGATAGGTGAGTAAAATCACTATGGACCCTCCAGACCTTCCCATCCACCAGATGAATACCACCAATATCAACGCCACAAAGAACAGAATTACCCAAATGAGCTCTACTCAAACTCCTGGCACACAAAATTGAGATGTAATAAAATGACTGTTGTTTTAAGTCACCACAGTTTGGGGTGTTTATTATGCAGCAATAGATAAACAGAACATGATGTAGAGGGTCAAGTTGTGTTTTTTTTCAATTGCATATTTAATGGATCCAGCACCATTTATGCAAAAGAGCATCATTTCTTCATGTCACTATAGTAGTACTCTTCCTAAATCAGATGACTATATGAGGATCCGTTTCCAGACCCTATATTCTCTTCCATATGTCTGTCATTTTTTTAAGTTACTATAGTGTTATTAATAAGTCTCAATACCTAGCAGTTATAGTCTCTTAAATCTGGTCTTTGTCGAGATTGTTTTAACTATTCTTGGCATTTTTGCATTTCCATATGTGTTTTAGATTCAGCTTGTCAGAATTTATTTAAAATCTTACTAAAATTTGTTTTCAATTGCATTGAATCTATAAATCAATATGGGAAGAATTGCCATTTTAACAATATTGAGTCCTCTAATTCATGACCTTGGTATGTTTTTTCCATTTATTGGCCTATTTTAATTTTAATCAGGAATGTTATTTCTAGGTATTTGTTATTGTTGTTGCTTTTATCGTTTGATGTTACTGCAAATAGTATTTTTAAAGTTTTATTTGCTTTTTGTTACTAGCATATAAAATTTTAATTTACTTTTGTATATTGATATTATATCCATAAAGTTTGCTGAATTTATATGTTTTTAATATATAAATGGCAATTTTATCTGTATATTCTTTTGAGACAGTGCAATCATATTTTCTGAGAAAAGGGAGTTCTATTTCTTCCTTTCTAATCCTTATACCTTTATTTCTCTTTTGTTGTCTTATTGCATTGCTAGGACCTCCAACCTCTCACAGATGCTCAAGCAGAATCCAATATAAAGAGAGGTTGTGGAATAGTTAACGTTACCTCTGAAAACACACTGAAGAGGGTTCCCATCCAGTCCCCACCACATTCTAGCTGTGTGACTTTGGATGAGTTACTTAATTTCCTGTTCCTTAGCCTTCTCAGTTTTTCAGTAAAAATGACAATGGTACCTGCCTTATGAAATTTGTCATGAACCTTAAATGAGTACACATGAAACATGTGGAGAAATTCTGCCTCATAATAAACGCACATTAACTATTTTCATGAGTACTTTTTAAATGCTTGTGAAAATAACTTAGGGAAAAAATTAAAACTCCTCAAATTGAATTAAGGGGTAGAAATTCTGGATGGATCACAAGAAAGAAAATTGAGAAAATTTCCAAAGAAACAGAAGGTGTTCCTGCAAATTCAAGATAGTAGTTACCTCTGGGAAGGGAGAAAAGGAAATGGATTGGCAAGCCATACAGGAGAAGTCTTCAGCTTGTGGTAATATTTTATTTCTTAAGCATAAAGATGTAAATAAGACAATATATTAACAATTATTAAATCTGTATGGTAAGTATATGGGTATTTGTTATATATACTGTTCTCTTTAGATAGATACATAGAGGTAGACAGATATTATTTCATAACACATAGGCAGATAGTACACATTCTTTTCAAACACACATGGAACATTATGAAAAATTCATTGCAGTCTGGGAACTAAAGAAAACCTCAATAAATTCAAAAAATGGGTCACATACAAGCTGCATCTACTGACTATAATATACTATAATTAGGATTCAAGAATAAAATTGTCAAAAAATAAACTGTATGACATGGAAGTTTAAAAATCTAATTCTAAGTAAGTCTTGGACAATTGGAAACTACAAGGTATCTAAACATAAGAGTTCTACATATCAAAAACTGGGGGTGTGGACAATGTAGTATTCAGAGGGAAATGTATGGCTTTAAATTAGTTTGCTAGAAAAATGAGAAAGATTAAAAATGAATTAGTTCAAATTTCAACTCAAAAAGAAAGATAAAGGGTAACAAAACAAACCTAAAGAATATAAAGAGGTAATATTATTAAACGTAAAAAAATTAAAAGCAAAGATAATCCTTTATTTATTTATTTTTTTAGACAGAACACACAAGCAAGTGAGGGGGAGGGGCAGAGGGAGAGAGAGAATCTTTTAAGATTTATGTATTTATCTTAGAAAGAGAGAGAGTGTGCGTGAGCAGGGGAGGGGCGGAGAGAGAGGGAGAGAGAATCTCCAGCAGACTCCCCGATGAGCATAGAGCCCTGCACAGGGCTCGATCTCACAACCTTGAGATCATGACCTGAGCCAAAATTGAGAGTTGGAGGCTTAACTGACTGAGCCACCCAGGAGCCTCAAAGATAACTCTTTAAAGACCAACCAAAAAAAAACAAACTTTTTCATACATCAACTTGATATATTTCTCCATCTCTTATTAAATGTCATTCAGTAAAGTTACGTAGTTTTCTCCATAAATATTTGATACATAAAGATTAATCATGACAACATCAATTCTTACCAAATTATTGATCAATTTAATGCAATTCCAACATTCAAAAGCATTTTTCATGAAATCTGCCTGACTCTAAAATTAATATACAGAGAAAAATGCACAAGAATATTTGAGACAGTCTTGAGAAATAACATAAAGATTGGTACTTGCCCTCCACAAAATACATCGAAAAATTATAGGACAAAAAAACAATGTGATATTGCCCAAGAATACGTAAACAAAGCAGTGAAACATGACAATAATGCTAAGAATAATAATGGAAATAATAAGCAGCGCTTACTGTTACACTTCCAACATGTCAGGCACTGTTCCAAGCATTTTACATTTATCAATTTTTTAACCCTACAAAGGTCCTATGTGGCTGGCACTATTACACAGGAGGAAATAGGCACAGAGCAGTTAAGGAAGTTACCTGAGGTCACAGAATTATTAAGCGTCAAAGCTGAAATTCACACTCAGTCTGTTTCTGAAAACTTGTTCCTTCTTAACCACCACAAGATAGAAGGAAGAGCCTTGGAAGGGGTGAGTGTGTGTGTGTGTGTGTGTGTGTGTGTGTGTGTGTGTGTATAACAATTGGCCTTTTAAATAGTGAGGAAAGGATAGGCTTTTCAATAAATAGTATAATAGTATAGTATAGGAAAGTTGCCTAATCATTTGGAGGAATAATATAAAGTTACAGCCTACCTAAAAACAAAACATTCACAAATAAATTCTAGATGGTTTAAAGGACTAAACATAAAAGTCAAAATTGTAAAAATTTTAGAAGAAAAAATAGGAGAATATTTTCAGGACCTTGTAGTAGTGAAGGCCTTTTTTAAAAGAAGTAAAAAGCAAAGTTCAAAAAGGAATAGAAAAACTTGACTGTATTCAGATTTAAAGCTTCTCTATGATAAAAGTTACCATAAACAGAAAAACAACAGACAAAAGATGCACTCTGCATCTTTTGCAGTATATAAGATATACAGCATCTTATATACTGTATATAAGAACAGTAATATAATAAGAAAAAGACGAACATACCAAATGAAAAATGAGTCCAGGATATGAATAGGCAATTCATAGAAGAAGAAATAGAAACAATAAACAGGTAGAGATGTTCAATCTCACTGAGGGCCAAAACGTGTAAATAGTCTAATGAAAACGCCATGGTTACCATGTCACTGACTGGATCAGCCACAGTCAATGTACTATCAGTGGTATGAGGAAATGGGTAGCCTTCTCTACACTACTGGCTACTTTGGAGAGTCATTTGGCATTATGATCGTGTTTTAAATGCACATTCTGTGATCCAATAAGACCCCTTCCAAGGATCTACCTATAGAAACCATTCTTGTGTTCTCACTCACTCTAGCTCCCTATGTCAAAATATCTCAAATAAATAAAATAAATAAATAAATAAATAAAATCCTTAAAAAAATCTTAAAAAAAAAGAAAAGATTAGAAGTATGAATATGAAGTTGATTATTTATAAAGCAATGGAAAGCTCTTCCTCTTCTTACTCCTTTTCCTTTCCTCCTTGAACAATTCAATCCTAAAGCTGTTAGGTCACTGGAGGGCAGAGCAACGCAGGTATTCTCAAGCTCAGAGAAATAAGAGAAGAGAATAGAAAATTCACAGAGGGGGCGCCTGGGTGGCACAGCGGTTAAGCGTCTGCCTTCAGCTCAGGGCGTGATCCCGGCGTTATGGGATCGAGCCCCCACATCAGGCTCCTCCGCTATGAGCCTGCTTCTTCCTCTCCCACTCCCCCTACTTGTGTTCCCTCTCTCGCTGGCTGTCTCTATCTCTGTCGAATAAATAAATAAAAAATCTTTAAAAAAAAAAAAAAAAGAAAAGAAAATTCACAGAGAATTTCAAATGACTAACAAAAAATATTTTTACATTTTGGCCTCATCAATATCTAAAAATATGTATATTAAATATTGAGATATAGGGGTGCCTGGGTGGCTCAGTCGTTAAGCGCCTGCCTTCGGCTCAGGGCGTGATCCCGGCGTCCTGGGATCGAGCCCCACATCAGGTTCCTCTGCTGGGAGACTGTTTCTTCCTCTCCCACTCCCCTTGCCTGTGTTCCCTCTCTCGCTGGCTGTCTCTGTCAAATAAATAAATAAAATCTTTAAAAAATAAATAAGTAAATAAATAAATATTGAGATATATTTTTACATATCAAAAAATGTTAATGAGAATGCCCAACTCTGTCAAGGGTAAGGAAGCAAGAATTTGTATACGTAGCTGCTAAAACCTTTCAGAAACCAACATGGCTATATGTATGAAGAGACTTAAAATATTATGTGCCTTAAGTATTAAATATTAATATTTATTAAGTATGTTTTATACCCTCTGGCCTAGTAATTATATGTATGGAAAGCTCTTTTGAGGAGACACTGTGAAATACCAAAAAAAGAAAAGAGGGGTGCCTGGGTGGCGCAGTTGGTAAGCGTCTGCCTTCAACTCAGGGCGTGATCCCGGAGTTCTGGGATCGAGCCCCACATCAGGCTCCTCTACTGGTAGCCTGCTTCTTCCTCTCCCACTCCCCCTGCTGTCTCTCTCTGTGTCAAATAAATAAATAAAATCTTAAAAAAAGAAAGAAAGAAAGAAAGAAAGAAAGAAAGAAAGAAAGAAAGAAAGAGAAAAGAATGCCCTATATGTTCACTGTAGATTTTTTTTTTTTGAGAGAAACAGTGCATGAGCTGGGACTGGGGTGGGGGGGGTGGGAGCAGAGGAAGAGGCAGAGAATCTTAAGCTGACTCTATGTTGAACGCAGAGCCCCATGCGGCTCTTGAACTCACGACCCTGAGATCATGACCTGAGCCCAAATCAAGAGTTGTACACAACCAACTGAGCCACCCAGATGTCCCCCACTGTAGCATTTTTTACAGCATTAAAATACCGGAAAACAACATAAGTGTTCAATAACAGGTAAACAATTATATAAAGTGCAGGCTATTTACCAAAGGAACGATTATGCATCCTAAAACTACGCTTGAAAAAACTACAAACGCTTATGCTGTAATATTTTTAAAAAGCAGAATGAAAATAGAGTATGGTATGATCATAACAATGAATAAAATGCAAAAAAAAATGGAAAATGATACAAGGTTAAATAAAACTGTCTATTAGACTAGAACTTTGGGGGATTTTTTCCCCCTCATATGACAAGTGAAAAGTAAATTCCACAGTTGTAGCAAATTTAATGTGATTTGAGCAACTTGTTCAGTTCAACAAGCAAGTATTGACATCAATGCCAGGCAGTACCCTAGGACCTGTCATCTGGAAACAGCATTCTGTTTACTACTAAGAAATTTCAAAAGAAAAAAACGTGTGTTTGACCATGAGACATTTGAGTCAAGAAGGAGGGAAGGAAGGAAGGAAGGAAGGAAGGAAGGAAGGAAGGAAGGAAGGAAGGAAGGAAGGAAGGAAAGAGAGAGAGAGAGAGAAGAGAAAGCAAGCAAATAGGAACATTTTATTGAACCATCCCAGACTTACAATTTAGTTCTGCACTTCCTCAAAAATGCCATCATCACATGCAATCCAGATAGCTTTCCCAAAATAAGTATAACCAGCGATACACAAATTCTATTTACGATCTTTTTAATGACATTTATTTCATATCTACAGATTGGCCCCTGTCCATAAAGTTTCTTTAGAATACAGAAGAGTAACACTAGTACTTTCAAAATAAAAATACAAAAAATAAATAAACCAAACTTGGAGAAAACTATGGAAACCCCAAAAAACCAACCCACCTTGTTGACCAGGAATACTCATAACTGGGGCATCTTGGTGGCTCAGTTGGTTAAGCGTCTGCCTTTGGCTCCGTCAGGATCCCAGCATTCTGGTATTGAGTCCTGCATCGGGCTCCCTGCTCAGCGGGGAGTCTGCTTCTCTCTCTCCCTCTGCCCCTCCCTCCACTCATGCGCTCTGACTCTCTCTGTAAAATAAATAAAATCTTTAAAAAAAGGAATGTTCATAACTGTTCAAAACCAACTCACCATACTCAAAAATAATTATTAATTGTAATATTAATTAATAATACTACTTATGTTAATTATTCTTTCACATGATTTTCATTTCGTATCACTTAATGTTACTATGTAATATTAATTAATAATTAACACTATCAATAGCATATTATTATGTAATTTTATGCAATATTATCAATATTAAATATTAATTTACTATTAATTAAGCTTTTACACCATTTTTTTTCATTTAGTCTGCACAAAGATTGATATTGTTAACCCAAATACAGGAGTTCATATTATCGCTTCATTTTACAAAGGAGGAAGCTGAGGCCCAAAGAGGCTACATAATTTACGTAAGGTCAAACATCTAGAAAAGGCCAAGGCATTTTCACACATGTGGAAGAAGAGGATCTTGACAACCCTCTGAGAAACCTTGCTCTGTGCCTCAGCACGTTGCCTCCCTGTAAAACTGAATCTCCTGGAACTGTCATGGCAAAAAGTAAGTTCTCATTTAATAATAACAATTATCGCTGATTACAATGTGCTTCTGATATGATGAATTTAAAGTCTGATACCCAAGCATGGTTGAATCATACTTCCAAGGTGAAGAATGCAATTAAAATCTTAAGTTCACATATATTCTTACCCCTCATTTAACAAACTTTAGGTCTTTACTTTCATTTACCGATTTAAAAAGACACACTACATTTTCTCTTTTCAAAACACAGACAGCAAAATAATTAATATAGTCTCAGAAATTGTGTGCCTTTCAGGTTTATTTTTAGTACTTCTAGTTTTCTGATCTAGTCTCAATAACAATTAGTGCAAACTTTTGTTTTGAAAGGCAGTATTGTTATTTTGGTTTTCTTGGAAATCACCACTGTTAAGTCTGCGCACACAGGGTTATCACCGTGACGCATCTTCAAGAGGAAGTGAATAAGTTTTATTAGGACCTTACATCTCCTCTTCAAAGGTTTGGAAGTTTTGGAGATACTAGCGGTCAAAAATAAGACTAGCCACTAAGAAAGGAAATCTAAATGTCTTCCCTTTCAAAAGGGCAAACTGAAAGGTCATCAAATAAAGTTAAGAAGCAGAGTCTGAAAATAGCAAAGTGGCTAATGATATCCCTTTGTCAAGACTTGTAATTTAATAAGGATTTTCAGTCTTCAGCTCAAAACTGACCTCTCCTTCAGGGTGGGGTCAATTCACTCTCTCCTTTAATCACTCATTCCTAGTGGTCTTTTTACCCACTTGTTGGAGATATGTAAGAGCAAGAGCTATAAGCTTAAAGTCAGAAGATGTAAGTTCTTTCTTTTCCTGCCACTTGACCAGCTGTGTAAAATAAATAAAAGAATAAGTTCCTTCTTGATTCACAGATGGGATCACATAGGTGACTCTCCTTTGTAAAAAAAAACAAAGCCCAGGATCAGTGGCTCTCAAATGTGTCTGCTCCCCAGGGTACATTTGCCAATATCTGGGGACGTCTCTGATTGTCACAACGGGGGTGCAGGAACTACCCCGCACCTAAGAGATTAAGACCAAGGACACTGCTAAACATCTTACAATACCCAGGACAGCCCCTCACATCAAAGAATTATCTGTTTGCCTAAATACTAATAGTGTGAAGTTGAGAAACCCTGCTCTAGCGGTTGGAGGCAGGCAAATCTCCTAGGTGTGCCAGAATGACTGTGACCTGAAAGGGAACTTCTCAGATCCAGCTCTTCTCACCCAGCAAGAGTGAAGAAGTGAAGCAGTTCTTGCCTTTCTGCCCTAGCCCGGAGCCCCAGGGTGAGGACCTGCACAGTGAGGGAAGGGCTGAGATACCCATGTCAGTCTCAAGCTTACTAACTCTCACCCTCCCCAGCTGCTTTCCTGGGATCCAAATTATCAGAAAACGTGTTCTCCAACTGGGTTGAATGTTGTAGCCCTAAACAGTATTTACTGAGTGCCCACCTATGTGCCATTAAGATACAGAAAATATAATAGATTTATATATCTCTTGTTTAATAAATAAAATCCTTGTCAACAGCATCTAGGAATTTAGAATCTAGGGGATACATTGACGTAAATAACCAGTGAAGAATCCCAGATAATTTTGTTCCTTCAAAATTACATGTGATGTCATGGAGTGGGTAGGATATGAATATTGATCAGAGGAATGGAAAGGTCTTCAGGGCATAAGAGGTAACAAAGAAGGATGGCAAAGATATATGTGATGGCTAATTTTATGTGTCACTTGACTAGGCCACGGGTTGCCCAGACAGTTAGTCACACATTAACTGGGTGTGTCTGTGAGGGTGTTTCAGATGAAATTAACATTTGAATGGGTAGACTAGGTAGATTAAGTAAAGCAGATTACTCTCCCCAGCGTCCATGGGGTTCATTCAATCAGCTGAAGGCCTGAATAGAACAAGACTGATCCTCGCGTGAGTAAGAGAGAATTCCTCCTGCTTGACTGCCTTCAAGCTGGAACATTAATCTTTCCTTGCCCTTAGACTTGAACTGAAACAGGGACTCTTCCTGGGTCTTGGGACTGCTGGCTTTTGGACTGGAACCACACCATTGCTTCTCCTGGTTCTCTGCCCTGCTGACTGCAGATCTTGGTATTCTTAGCCACCAGAATCATGTGAGCCAATCCTTATAATAAATATGTATATCCTATTGGTTCTGTTTCTCTGCAGTACCCTGCCTAATGGAACAGAGTGCAGGAAGCAGCACTAAGGGTGGCCCATTTGAGATGCTGAGCAGGATCCTTCAAAAATAGGTTAAACAACTTAATGGGTGGGAAGCTTGTTTTCAGAAGCCTGTGGCCCTCAGCAATTTATAAAGGGATGCAGGAGAGATTGGGGCACAGCTCAAGAAAACTATATTCTTGGGGTGCCTGGGTGCTTCAGTCAGTCAAGCATCTGAATTGATTTCAGCCTAGGTCATGATCTCAGGGTCATGAGATCGAGGGCCACACCAGCTCCATACTAGGCATGGAGCCTGCTTAAGATTCTCTCTCCCCCTTTGCCCCTCCCCTGCTGCTCGTGTGTATGTGTATGTGTGTGTGTGTTTGTGTGCGTGCATGCATGTGCACACGCATTCTCTCTCAAAAAATAAATAAATAAATAAATAAATAAATAATAAAATCCTTTAAAAAATGAAAAAGAAAACTATTTTTCATTTAACAAATGAGGACACAGACAGAGGAGAAATATATGTTTCTCTGGAGGCCTCCCCCCACCCTCAGCCATGGTCTGAGAAAGGGCTTTTGAATGGAGGTGGGGGGAGAAAATAGGTAAGTAGACTTTCCTTTTCTTCCTTTTCACTTTTTCACCATTCCCCAGCTTTGCAAGCAGAGAGATACCAAGTGTGTTAGTGACTCACAGCCTGGAAAACAGAAGAAAGACCCTTCCTTCTTAGATGCATAGAGAAAAGAGGGACCACAGCAGTGGAGAAGATCAACTGGGCCAATGCTCTCTGAAAGGAGGCAGAAGGAGACACAGAGTGATGTGTAGAATCCAGAAACTTCACAACAGGCAGGAGAGCTTTGTATTTATTCAGCAGCAGACATTTAACAAGTATGCATAGCACAGGCCCCTTGCTAAAATATGACTGAAGTCTAGTTACCTGATGGTTTGGCTGCCACAATCTCCTGCCCAGGTGGGAGAGGTCATGGTAAGGGCTCTGGATATAGAGTCAGGAGACTAAGGATTAAATCTCAGCTTGGCCACTTGTTAGCTTGTACCCCTGAGCAAGTGGCTTCACTTTCCAGGCCTCAGTTTTGCACTTGCAGAAGGGAAGCATTACAATACTTTCTTACAACTGTTCCAAGACATAAATGATATGCGTTGGTGGCATGTGATAAGCATTAGATGAATCCCAGGTACATAGTAAATACCTCATAAATGTTTTTCTCCAACCCTTTTTTTTTAAAGATTTTATTTATTTATTTGACAGAGTGACAGCGAGAGAGGGGACACAAGCAAGGGGAGTGGGAGAGGGAGAAGCAGGCTTCCCACTGAGCAGGAAGCCCAATGCGGGGCTCGATCCCAGGACCCTGGGATCATGACCTGAGCCAAAGGCAGACGCTTAATGGCTGAGCCACCCAGGTGCCCCTTTCCTTCCTTTTCTTTTGGTGTGGGCAACAATTTGTCCCTCCTGCCATGAAATTTCTCCATATTCTATTGTAGAAGTGCCCTAACAATCCCATCTCCCAAATTCCATAGATCCTGAATCCTATAGATGTCCCCTCACTGCTCCTGCAAGTCTTAATAGTCCCAAGATTACCTCTAAAATTCCTCTTCCTCCCCTGACCTGACTTCTTATATTCCTAGTCTGGCTTGTCTAAAATATGATCACAGCACACTCCTGGACATTCTACTAAATCCAAGTTTCTGCTCCAAAAATAAATCTCACTGTTGAAGTTTAGGGAAGTCTGATGAAGGTAGGAACCGGGGCCTTTTTTTTTTTTTTTTAATAAAGAACCCTGGGGTAGGGTTTTTTTTTTTTTAAGATTTTATTTATTCATTTGACAGAGAGAGAGACAGCCAGTGAGAGAGGGAACACAAGCAGGGGGAGTGCGAGAGGAAGCAGCAGGCTCCTAGTGGACAAGCCCGACATGGGGCTCGATCCCAGAACTCCAGGATCACACCCTGAGCCGAAGGCAGACGTATAACGACTGAGCCACCCAGGCACCCCTGGACCTGGGCCTTTGGTCTCCAAAAGCCTCTTCTACCACCAGAGGGAAGGGATCTCCATGTGTGGATGTCCTTCAGGAGGGTTCACCTGGTAATGGTACAGTGCCCACAAGGAACACTTGGTAAATCTCAGCCTCAGTATTAAGCTCTGCAGGATTAAGAAATGAGCACAAGCTCTGCCTTCCAAAAGTCCCAAAAGTCTATCCTATCCCCCATATATCTGCTGGATGTCTGATCATTTGATAAGTGTTAATGATTAGCCTGCCTTGTGGGCTACAGCAGTTCCTATTATTTGAGGATAGCAAAGATCCCCACAGGCAAATCACAGCATGTTATTACTTTTTGCTTGTTACTTTTCTAACAATGAGAATTTGAGTTCAATTCATTCTTCCTTCTTAACAAAACCACAGCACTACTGATGTATTATGCAAAAAATCCACATCAAACATCTTGCAAGGATATTGTGTATTCTCCAAACATTTCATTGTATTCAAGATCCCTCTGTTTTCTATCATCAGCCACATTTCCCAATCTAATGGGTGGCAGTTCCAAATTTCATCATCTCCACCTTGTCTCCACCTTCTCTCACCAGATGGTCTAGCCTCCTTCACAACAAGGAAACAGAGGCCATTAATTGAAAACTCCAACATCCCCTTCCTCCACCAGGAAATCCATAGCTGTGCAGAAGAATCCCATGTGTTAGTCAAAGGGAAAAGCCCTGCCAAGAAATATGGAAGTGACCCTTTGGTGGTGGTGAAAGGCTAAAAACATCATCTGGGAGAGAGAGGGAAAGTTAGTTATTACCACCAACAAAAATGAAATGTTTCCTTCCCCTTAGCAAAGTCAGCAACTGGCAAGAGTCTAAGGAAGGGGGTGCCACACTACTGAATCTTCAACTCCAGCAGTGCAATCAGGGATCTCAGAACAAATCAGGCAAAATTAGAGTTTTGGCATTTTCTTACATTTTCTTACAGCCTTGCGTTTTGTATTTTCTGTTTTCCAACCTTCCATTTATTTATTTGACATATATTTACTAAGACTTTCTGGGCTCTCTTCTCCTCCCTATTGGAAAGACAACCTCATCTTCTGGTGAAGTGCCAGCCATGTCCCCAAGACAGATGGTGAAGGTTGGAGTAAATGGATTTGGCCATATTGGGCACCTAGTAACCTCACCAACATCAAATGGGGTGATGCCAGTACTGGATTTGGCCATATTGGGCACCTAGTAACCTCACCAACATCAAATGGGGCGATGCCAGTACTGACTATGTTGTGGGGTCCATTAGGAGTCCTCCCTAACTTGAAGGGTGGGGCCAAGAGGGTCATCATCTCTGCCCCTTCTGCTGATGGCCCCATGTTTGTGATCGGCATGAACTGTGAGAAGTATGACAACTCCCTCAAGATTGCCAGTGATGCCTCCTGCACCACCAAATGCTTGATCCCTCTGGCCAAGGTCATCCATGACAACTTTGGCATCATGGAAGGACTCATGACCACAGTTCGTGCCATCACTGCCACCCAGAAGACTGTGGATGGCCCCTCTGGGAAGCTGTCGAGTGATGGCCAAGGGGCTGCCCAGAATATCGTCCCTGTGTCTACTGGCACTGCCAAGGATGTAGGCAAGGTCATCCCTAAGCTGAATATGAAGCTCACTGGCATGGCCTTCCATGTCCCCACTCCCATTATGTCAGTCATGGATCTGACCCACCACCTGGAGAAAACTGCCAAATAGGATTACATCAAGAAGGGGGTGAAGCAGGCATCAGAAGACCCCCTTCAAGGGCATCCTGGCATACACTGTGGACCAGGTTGTCTCCCATGACTTTAACAGTGACCCGCACTCTTCCACCTTCAATGCTGGGGTTGGCGTTGCTCTTGGTGACCACTTTGTCAAGCTCATTTCCTGGTATGACAGTGAATTTGACTACAGCAACCAGATGGTTGACCTTATGGTCCACATGGCCTCCAAGGAGTAAGAGCCCCCTGGACCACCAGCCCCAGCAACAGCAAAAGGAAAAGAGAGGCCCTCAGCTGCTGGGAAGTCCTCACCCCAACTCATCTCCCAACACACTAAGAATCTCCTAACCTCCACAGTTTCCATCCCAGATCTGAAGAAGGGGAGCCCTACCTTGTCATATGCCATCAATAAAGTATACTGTCCCTGGCCAAAAAAAAAAAAAAAAAGTCTTTCTGTGTGCCAGCACTCATCTAGGTAGTGAAGACAGAATTGACTTTAAAAGACTGAAAAATCCTTGTTCCCATGAAGCTTACATTCTTTGGGGAGTAAATGAAATAAACATAAATGCATGGTATGATCAAAGATGATACTTTCTTTTTTTTTTTAAGATTTTATTTATTTATTCGACAGAGAGAGAGACAGCCAGCGAGAGAGGGAACACAAGCAGGGGGAGTGGGAGAGGAAGAAGCAGGCTCATAGTGGAGGAGCCCAATGCGGGGCTCGATCCCACAACACCGGGATCACGCCCTGAGCCGAAGGCAGATGCTTAACTGCTGTGCCACCCAGGCGCCCCCAAAGATGATAATTTCTGAGCAAAAAGGGGTGATGGAGGGATGCCTGGATGGCTCAGTTAACTAAGCATCTGACTCTTGATCTCAGCTCAGGTCTTGATCTCAGGCTCCTGAGTTCAATCCCTGCATTGGGTTCCACACTTGGTGTGGAGCCTACTTAAAATAAAGGGGGGAGGGATGAGGGGATAGAGAGTTTTGGTAGGGAGACGAGTATATATAATTACAAATAGGATAATCAGAGAAACCCTGTGTAATAGTGTGAGTAAGTCCTGCAGGAAATGAGGGAGTTAGTCATGCAGACATCTGTGAAACCATTGCACACAGAGGGAAGGAGGAATGGGTGCAAACGGTCCAAGGCAGGAGGCAGCCTGATGCATTCAAGAAACAACAAGGAGCCCAGTGTGGCTGATGCAGAGTGAATGAGGAGAAAAATGGGGAGAAAAGAGGTCAGAGGGCTAACAGGAGCCACACCATGGTAGTCTGGGCTGTCACTGTGATTCATTTGGCTTTTACTAGGGGTGAGAGGGAACGTCATTGGATAGTTCTGAGAAGAGTATGGCAGGTAAACTACATAATATGCCAGATATTGCAAACTACTATGGGGGAAAATAGAAACAAGGGAAAAGAAATGGTGATGCAGCAGGAGAGGGACCCTGTGGTTCTTATTTTGCCTTCTCCATCCCCTTCGCCTTTCTAACTCAACTGATTCTTCAAGGCTCAGCTCAGATTACGCGTCCTCTAAGAAGCCTTCTCTGCATCTCTCTCCCTGAATTGGGGAAAAGTGTCCCTTTTCTTGAACTCATAGCACTGTAAACAATCTTTTCTTAAGCGTTTATCATACTGTATTGTGATCATCTGTTTATTGTATCTTTAGTAAGTACTCCCAAAATGTTTGTTGAAGAAATGAAAAGATGGATGATGAATGGACGGAGGGATGGATGGATGGATGGATGGATGAACGGATGAGACAGAGTAAAACAGAGAGTGAATGGAAGTAGACAGATTGTCCTTGAGGCTAGCTGGAATAAAGGTGGTGGCAATGGTAACAAAAAGGAGGAGACAGGTGCTAGAGACACTACAAAAGTAAAATGACTTAATCTGATAATTTTATGAATGTTAAAGTAGCCAAGGAGAAAAAGTTCCTCAAATGATCTTTCAGGTTCTAATAACTAGAAGGCTTAAGAAAAATGGAAATTATTGAAAGAGGAGCTCCTTTGGAAAAGGTTTTAGAATGGCCAGGTCTAATTCATTCATCCATTTTAATAGCTAGATATTCATGACATATTTATCTTGTATGAAAAAGCTAGATATGTCATGATCCCAGACCTCAAAAGCATAGAGGCATGAAACCATAAAGATGCAAGGCCATGCATAGTACCTTTGTCCTGAAGTAACACTGTAGGTTCCTGAACATGCAGGACTTTCGACTCCTCAGTATGGTATGTGGACAGTGCAAGGGCTTCTAAGTCAAATAGTCTTGGGTTCTAGATTTGCAACCAAATATCTGGGAACCTGAGAAAACTACTTAAACTCCCTAAGCTTGACCCTCTTCATTTACAAGAGAGAAAGAGAGGAAAAAATCTATTTGGCAAGGTTGTCAAGAAAAATGTAATAGGATAAAATGTGGAAAAACTTGTACAATGATCCCTTGAAATACTTGGTGCTTTAGCAATATCATTGGACTTCCTTTTCTTTCAGTCCCGAGTTCAGCATGTGGCAAGGCTGCATCAGAGGTCCCAGGGATTTAAATTGGCATCAGGCTCATTTTGAGACATGCTTTGTTATCTTCCAGATGCTAACCCAGACTGACACTTCCATTCTCCAGGAAAGAAATCCCTCACTTCAACATCTGGAGACCAAATGTAATATGAGAAGACAGGAAGGAAGAACGCGAATATCAAATTACTTTATACTCAGCTCACTCACAAAAAAATTAAAAATAATCTTGTATGAATTTTCAATATTCACTTAAACAGGATTTATTGCAATCACTGATGTGTTTCCATCAAATCACTGGCAAAGCCATATACAAAAATAAAGATAACTGTTCAAAAAGTCGGTGCAATCTCTCTCACTGGAACACTTCTGCCTGTAGAACTGCAAGTACATTTTCCAATCCTGAATATTTACATGGTACATGAAATTTCAACCACATCTGTCATAGGAAAAATTTGGGGGTCAGAGAGACACTATTTGAGTATGGAGCCCTTTGATCCAAAAAGCTAAGCAGAAGCAGTCTCAGTTATTCTAGGCACACTTTGTAATGAAAATTAGGTGAGAAGAAAGAAAAATGTGCTTATAGCATAACAAAACCGGGATCTGTTTTGTTTCATTTCATTTTCTTTCATGAAAAGTAGGGTCAGAGACTATGAAGAACACACATGCCTCACACAGAAGAGACCAAAAAATTTTCTGGAAAAAATAAATTACTCCAATGGAGAAGTGTGTTTGTCATCAAATTCTTCAGGAGAAAAACTGGCTTCAGCATTGTCAACACAGAGAGTTAGAACTAAGTTAAAGCAGCTACCATTCCCAGTGACCCCAACCACAGGGAAGTCATCAGGAGTCTGAGCAGAAGACCCCGGTGTTAACCAGCTGGTGCCTGAGACGCCTCTGTTGTAAGGCTGAAGAAGGGTCCAAATGTGCTGTTTCATTATGCTGAGTGAAGGGCAAGAGCAGGGACTTTGCGTGGGGAGGACCTAAGTGAGGACAGAAGAGAGAAAAGTGGTAGTACTGGCGGAAATGAGAGTGAAAGAACGAGGAAGTCTATTTGTGGTCACCTTCTCGAAGACATAAGATGAAGCTATATCCACCCATCATGTCCCCCATTCCACCCCACTCCCCATAAGTAAGTGAGCTCAAAGGCACATCACAAGACCCTCTCACCTCCGTCTCAACTCTGTGCAGCTGTAGGACACTTACTCAAGCCCTTCAGCGAAAGAGTTGCTTAAACATCTTAAACAAATCAGATTAGGTGTTCTATCCACAGAAGAGAGACAAGTCTTCAGAAATGAGCAGGTTGTAGGCCTTTTTTTTTTTTCCCCAGGAGGAAGGAATTTGCCCTCCCTTATCCTGTAGTCAGCAGGCCTGCTGGTCAGCCTGTATTTCCACAGGCCCCTTTTTCTCTGTCCAGGATCTGTTTGATAAAATTTATATAACCTTATCAAGAATAATAAAGAAACAAGGCACAAATTATTAGCATCAAGCATGAAAAATGGAAAGCACTACAAATCCTACAAACATTAACATCATAAGAGGGGCGCCTGGGTGGCTCAGTCAGTTAAGCATCTGCCTTTGGCTCAGGTATAGTCAATGACATTGTGATAGCGCTGTGTGGTGGCGGATGGTAGCAGCATAGCATAAACTTGTCAAATCACTATGTTGTACACCTGAAACTAATGTAACATTGTGTCAATTATACTCGAAAAAATGTTTTGACAAGAAAAGGACAAGTCTTAGAAAAAAATGCAAAACATCAAAACTGAAACAAAATAAAATAGAAAATCTGAATAGTAATATATATTTAAATAAATTGAATCTATAATTTAAAACCTCAGGCCTATATGCCTACTCCAATAAATTCTTCCAAACATTTGAAGAAGAAATAATACTAACATAATCAAACTCTCCCAGAGAATAGGAAAAAATAAAAACATTTCTTAACTGATTTTATAAAGCCAGCATAATCTTATTACCAAAAACATGGTAAAGTTGTCGAAAACGGGAGAGGAAGAAATTTTTCATGAATGTCAATTCAAAAACTCTAAACAAAATACGAACAAATTGAATCAAGAGGCATATAAAAAATAATGCATTACCAACAAGTTAAATTTATTCCAGAATGCAATGTTTCATGTTCAAAATTAGCATGATAATATCAATGAATCCATAAATAGTATGCGATGAAATTCAACACTCATTCATAATTTTTTAAAAATCTCTAAAAACCGGGGCGCTTGGTTGGCTCAGTTGGTTAAGCGTCTGCCTTCAGCTCAGGTCATGGTCCCAGTGTCCTGGAATTGAGCCCCGCATTGGGCTTCCTGCTCAGCGGAGACCCTGCTTCTCCCTCTCCCTCTGCCTGCAGCTCCCTCTGCTTGTGCTCTTTCCCTCTCTCTCTCTCTCTCTGTCAAGTAAGTGAATACAATCTTTAAAAAAAAAATTCTAAAAACCAAAGAGAACAGAAATTCCTCAATGTAATTAAGAATACTCAACAAAAATCCTATAGCAAACGTAACTCAATGGGGGAATACTGAAAACTTTGCCCTGAGATTGGAAATGAGGCAAAAATACTCTTCCAGCATTTCAGTGCAACGTTGTACCGGAGGCACTAGCCAGTGAAATAAACCAACAAAAAGAAATAAAAGGTAATTGTTTAAAATAACCATTAGTCACAAATTATGTCTGAAAAAATCCAAAAGAAACTAGATGTCACATTAGAATTCCTAATGAATTTAGACCAACATACAAAGAAAAATTATAATTCTATAAACTAGCAAAAATTATAAAAATTGTTTTAAAGTACCATTGGATAGACTAGTAGCTATGACACCATGAAATAGTCAGCAAATCATATCTGAAAAAAACGATAAAATTCGACACATCACTGACTGACCACTAACATATAGACACAAAGGCAACTCCTGGAAACCCGTACTAATAATAAATAAAAATCAATGGTTGTACACAGCAGAGGAGTCAGATTATGAAACCAAATCCAGGGTTTCTACAATATATTATGAAAATGCCTAATTTTCCCATCAAACACTGTAAGACATAAGAACAAAAACAGACATGCAAAAAACAGAAAAATGTGACCCACACTCGAATAAACAGATAGATGATTGATGATGATAGATCAATCAATAGACCGACCAGTCACAAGGAACTGATTCTGAATGGGCACAGATTTTGGGCTTACCAAATATAGATTTCAAAGCAACTACAAATAATATGTTCTAAGTGAAATAAGTCAGTCAGAGAAAGACAAACACCGTATGATTTCACTCATATGTGGAATTGAAGAAACAAAGCAAACAAGAAAAGGGAGGGGGGGAAAGAGAAATGAACGAATAACCAGACTCTTAGCTCTAGAGAACAAACTATGGTTACCGGAGGGGAGGTGGGCAGGCAGATGGGGAAATAGGCGATGGGCGTTAAGGGGTACACTTGTGATGGACACTGGGTGATTAAAATGATAGCTTTAATAAATGTTCAAAATGTTAAAGGAAACTACATTCAAGAGAAATTATGATGGCAATCACTCAGCAAATAGGGAATCTCCACAGAGAAAGTAAAACTGCTGTGTTAGGATGCTGAGATTTTTCATTGTTATTGCAGTGCTACCTAGCCTGCCTTGACTGACAAAGTCTTCTTCCCAGTAGGGGTCTGAACAGAAGCAAGCAATAAAAACTCTTTCCAACTCTGCATTCTAAGCTCCCCTCATTCGTTTTTGTTTGGTTGTTTGGTGTTTTACAACAGAACACTGTCTCACATTTAATTGAAAATCTGCTGAACCCCCTAAATGTATTCAACAGACTTTTTTTTTTTTTAAAGATTTTATTTATTTATTTGACAGAGATAGAGACAGCCAGAGAGAGAGGAAACACAGCAGAGGGAGTGGGAGAGGAAGAAGCAGGCTCACAGCAGAGGAGCCTGATGTGGGGCTCGATCCCACAACGCTGGGATCACGCCCTGAGCCGAAGGCAGACGCTTAACCGCTGTGCCACCCAGGCGCCCCTCAACAGACTTTTTGAACTATATTATAAATAGGCCACAAATCTCTCCTGCTGCGAAGCGTAGGAGGGGTCAGCATTCAAACACACAGGCTATAATATTGGCTCTGTCTCTAGCCGACAAAAGTGGCCTCCCCCAGTCTCCTCAATTTCCCGGTCTCCCTTTCCTCATGGGGTGAGGATACCCTGATTAAATTCACAAGATGCAATAGGTCACAGTTATAAACCTTGGGAGTAAACAATCCACATGTGTTTAAAATCTTTTAAGTACTGGACTAGTTATTCCCTTCTCCGTTAAATAGAAGAGAGTTTCAGGAGAAAATAATTGTATTCTAGATCCTTCAGAACATAAAAATCAATGAGAACAGACAAATGGGCCAAAGCTCTTTTTAAAATTAAAGTTAAAAATATAAGTATATGCATGCATGCAAGCATTTACATATAAACCACCCGATTGTTATATTTGCTAAGAAAAAGCAAGACACTAAGATTTTCAAGGGCTCTCCACTCGTTCCTGGGATATTCATTCAACATCGAATACAAAGTTTCTTTGTTAACTTCCTCTGGAATATAATCTCCAACCTAGAAGTACATAAAACACTGTGTAGTACATTGACTACACAAAATTATTGTAGGAAATGCATGTTTACCTAAGTTGTAAGTGACCCATGTGAATCACACTCCTCACCATGTAAATCACGTCTCTCCTCTCTCAATTAGAAACACCCCCATCTCTGAGTCAAGGTCCTCTCTTTGCAGGCTTCATAAAATAATGGTGCTTCCTTAAAGTTCAGTGTTATAGGCTGAACTGTGTCCCCCAAATTCATACATTGAAGTCCTAACCCCCAGTGCCTCAGAATGTGACTGTATTTGGAGATAGAGTCTTTAAAAAGTGGGGCCCTCGGGATAGACCTTAATCCAGTACAACGTTGTCTTTATGAAAGGAGAGTAGGACACAGGCACACCCAGAGGGAAGCCCGTGGGAAGATACAGGGAGAAGACACCATCTGCAAGCCAAGGAGAGAGGCCTCAGAGGAACTAACACCTTCACCTCAGATTTCTATTCTCCAGAACGATGAGAAAATTAATTTCTGTTGTATAAACCACCCAGTCCGTGGTACTCTGTTACTGCAACCCTGGCAAATTAATACACCGGGTTCCTCTGACATTCCTAAGTACACTGTTATCTCAAAAGATATCCCCGGATCCCCAAGAGGACAATGGTCATTAATGTCTCCTTTCTTTTTTTGAATAACATATGCTATACACAAGGCAGGCCAGGCCACATGGCCAGTTCTGATAATCCTGGCACAGGACACACTAGTAGAATCAGTAGTTGCTATGATGACACGTACTGATAAATTCCCTGGCTCTTCCGGAGCCTATATCAGAACAGGCTGGGCTGGGATCCAAGATTCTTTGTTCCCCAGGTTCACACTGATGATCGAGGAGACACTGTATTAAATGACTCAACTAATCAGGGAAAATAAGGCTATGCAATAACAACACCAAAACATCAAGGGCTTAACACAGTGAATGCTTATTTCTAGCTCAAAGTTTGCTGCAGGTCCAGGAGCCTTTGGGGCAATGCCCCCATGCAGGGCCCAGAAGTCTAGAGTCTTGATGCCTCTGCCATCCTTCGGCTGCAACATCTAAACTTGCGGTCTCCCTGGGTGACACGACAGAGAACAGGAACGTGGAGGGTCTCACGCTGACCCCTGCACGTGTCAACCTAGAAAGAACGCGTTACTTTGGCTCACAGCTCGTTGGCCAGAAATAGTCAACTGGCCCCACCTACCTGCAGAGAGATAAGGAAGTGAGACATCCTTCTGTTTCTGGAAGAAGAGAGAGACGAGGATGTGGATAAGCTCGGAAAATGTTTGCCAGAATGTCTCTCCAACTACCTGGAGACTAGACAGAAAATCTAGTTCTGTCACCTAACAGCCCTTGGAAAAACTTCCTATGGTTTTGAAAAACAGAGTCCAAAATCTTTTTAAGTTTTTATTTTAATTCCTGTTAGTTAAGATACAGTGTTGTATTCGTTTCAGGCCACAATATAGTGACTCACCACTTCCACACATTACTTAATCCCCATCACCCATTTCACCCATCCCCCCCACCCACCTCCCCTCTGGGAACCATCAGTATGTTCTCTATAGTTAAGAGTGCTTCTTGGTTTGTCTCTCTCTCTTTTTCCATTTTGCTCATTTGTTTTCTGTCTTAAGCTCCACATATGAGTGAAATCATACAGTATTTGTCTTTCTCTGCAAAGTCCAAAATCTTAGCGGGAGCTTAATGTGCTCGTCAAAGCCTTACACAGCCTGGAACGGCCTACTTCCCCAGCCTCATCTCCTGCCTCTCTTCCCCACCTCCCGAGCATGCCAGTTTCACTGGATCTTCCTTCTCCCTGAATGTACCACGTTCACTCTGGACCTTCACCTAGTCTGTTCCCTATGCCTGCAACACACTCATAGCTAATTACTACCCATTGTTCATATCTCAACCTAAGTATCCCTTTCTAGTCACCCCAAACTAGGCTACGTTTCTCTTTGTTTAATGGTCTTATAACACCCCAAATGTCTCTGTTGTAGGATTTCTCATACTTCTTGTTGTTTGACTGTTGTTCATAAATATTTCTTTAATATTTTCTTATCCTACTAATATATATCCTACATATATTTATCCTACATATATTTAATGATCATGTCTACCTTTTATTTTGGGAACAGAGCACAGTTCCTGACTCACAATAGATGCTCAATAAATACGGACTTACTGTGTTAGTTTCCTATTGCTGCTGTGTAAAATTACCACATACTTAGTGTCTTAGAACAACACAAATTTATTATCTTACAGTTCGGAAGGTCAGAAGTCTGACACATGTCTCATGGGACTGAAATCAAGGCACAGACAGGGTTGCATTCTCACTGGAGGCTCCAGGGGGAAATCTGTTTCTTGCCTTTTCCAGCCTTTATGGGCCAGTCGCATCCCTTGGCTTATGGCCCATTTCAGCAATGGCATCACTGATCTCTGCTTTCGCCATCCCATAGCCTTCCTTGACTCTGACTCTCCTGCCTCCTTCTTTCTTTTATAAGGATACTTTTGATTAGATTGGGCCCACCTGAATGGTTAATCTAGCATAATCTCCCCATCTCAAGGCCCTAAATCAATCACGTCTATAAAGTCCCTGTTGCCATGTCAGGTGACATAGTCACAGATTTGGGGCATTGGGATGTGGATATCTTTGGAGGTGGAGAAGTATAATTTTGCTCAGCATGCAGATTGATTCTTCATGACTTCATCATTCATGGGCAGGGGCCTTACAATATTGAGACTTATAAAGCTTTATTCCCCATCTACGAAGGCAGCTCCATTCTCTACAAAAGCCTGCCTACAAGGAAGTTCCTCATTGTCTGGTGAGTATTGATCAGGGATCTTAAAAGAATCTTAATAGGGCCTCTGCTCACTTCCCTTCCAATTCCCCATATATTAAACCACTCAAACCTTCTACAGGTCAGAAAGTGAAAGCATGAGAAGGGTAAGATGCCCCCCCTTTGACCTACAAGTTAGAAGGAGCCAAAAAATAAAGCCTCTCACTTTATACCCCAGTGAACACATGCTTGTTGAATGTTTGCCATTATATAGACTGGAGTACATATGAGGTCCCCACTCCATGGAGTTATAGGTCCCACAGGAGACCTGCTATATGGAAGCCACAGTCCCCAAATTCACTTGCCTTCCTGCACAAAGCAGAGAACTCAGATGTGTGAAGAACCAAGCATGAGACAGGAAGGAGTGGTGATTATTATGTTGAGCTGGAGTGTTTCTGCCTAAAAACATTCCGATTCAAGGTTGGTGTATATCCTTCTGTGGCCAAAGAAAATGAGCTTGCAGTGTAGATCAGCACCCCACTCATCACCCACGGGGGAGCCACCCCAAAGGGAAGCAAAAAGATAAAATAATTTCAGCTATCAATAAGTTTTGGGTGGAAAATAAAAGTCTTATGTGAGGGCAAATACCCAGTGTAAGGAGAGCGATGCATTAGCTCTTCAGGGAAGATAGCCAGTTCCAGAGCACCTCTGTGTCTCTACCAAAAATCTCCAGTGAGGATCTCAGATATCAGGACAGGCTTCTTCTCTGACCTGTGATTATGAAATGAAGCAATCCAGAATTCCACTTTGATGAGGAGAGCTATTAGAATAAGCAGAAAGCATATCTCTCCTTTGGAAAATCTTACCAAAAATAGTGTTGAAAGAGTTAGGTTTCAACAAGTCTAAGCAGAATCTGAAAAAGACAATTATCTTAATAGAATACTGACCTTTCACTTTTCATGCATTCCAGAAACCACATATTCTAGACAATTGGACTATTTGACTATTCTGAGGTTTGTCTAGCACCTGACTTTGTGCCTGGTGAGCAAGTCTCACCGTGTTGTTGTTGTTGTTGGGTTTTAGGGTTTGTTTTTGATGGGTTTTGTTTGTTGTGTTTTTTTTTTTTTTTGGTCTCTGTTGTGTTTTATTTTTTCTACATTACACTCTTACCAGTAGAAGAGAGTTCACATCCTGTCTCGCACTTTTTTCATGGTCCAAGCTGTATGTCTTTAATGTTCTGTACCTGCTCTTGGTGAGATGTTTCACATGTCTGCTCATGACTGGTTGCCAGTAGTTTTTGAAAGAATTCTTTTTGGCTTATGAATCTGACAATGGACAATAGAGCTTGCTACAGTGTTCTCTGTGTATCAATAAGAGACAACCTCTGTCTGGAAATCAGTGGGTTAAAAAAAAAAGGACATGAGCTTTTAAGTATAAGCGTAAGTATAGGTATATGTGTTGGTGTCGACATAGGTATAGGTGCAGGTGTAGGGGCTGGGGTCAAAGTATAGGTGTGGCTATAAGGTGCAGGTGCAGGTGTAACTATAAATTATCAGCACAGTCTGGTCGTGTCTAGGGTCTGGGCTGTGGTTGCAGGGCAGGCGTTCCATGTGGGCAACTCTCATTTATACCTAATTGACAAAACAGGTAGAAGACCTTTCAGGTCTTCCATGTTTCTTTTTGCTCCTAATTGCTCCCTTCAAAGGAAAAGCAAGGAAATCGGAAGCACTAACTTTAGGCAAGTTAATAGGTCTAGAAAAAAATGGAAGGAAAAAATACATCGAAAAGAAAGGGAATCAATTGACTTTGGGTATTCAGGGATCCACGATGAGGCTAGTTGAGTTTTAGCTCTATATGTGTTTTCATAGCTTAGGTCACAAGTCTTAGAGATGATCTTGTTCAGGAAGAGAAAATAGATTTCATCTCAGTATCACTTTTGGCTACCTGGCAGTGGCTGTTTGAAAGACTGGGAACAAGCTCACAAGAGAAGATGTCATCTCTGTTATATGTGGAGGAGGAAGGGTTGACGGTATGCTCCTCACCAGGTATTTCCTTCCCTGGTCCAATAACCTCATTTTATAAATTAAAGAGCAAGAACCGGGACGCCTGGGTGGCTTAGTCGGTTAAGTGTCTGTCTTCGGCTCAGGTCATGATCCCAGGGTCCTGGGTCCGAGTCCCCCATCTGGCTCCTTGCTCAGCAGGGAGTCTGCTTCTCCCTCTGCCTGCTTCTCCCTCCGCCTGCCACGCCCCCTACTTATGCTCTCGCTCTCTCTCTCTGACAAATAGGTAAATAAAATCTTAAAAAAAAAGAAAGCAAGAGCCGAGAGAGTTTAAATGATTTGTCTAAGCCTCACAGCTACATAGAAGCAGCTCTGGGACTCAGGTGTGCAAACTCTGAAGCAGTGTTCCTTCCATCACACTGTTCTCCTAGCACTTGGCATGTGTATACTATGTATAAAATGTGTGTATCACATTTAAGTGAACCTTTAAAAATAAACCCAGTTAAAGCATCACCTCAGGTTACCTACCCACCCCCAGGGTAAAATTGGCCACTCCCTTCCCTTTCTTCTTGTTCAGCCTCTGTATGCCCCCTGTAACAATGTCCATCTCCTCTTCTGAACTGTGAGCCCCGTGCAAACTGGTATTTCTAATTCATCTGAATGCCCAAAACCCAGCATATCATAGTGGCTCTTAAATGTTTGCTGAGGGGCGCCTGGGTGGCACAGCGGTTAAGCGTCGGCCTTCGGCTCAGGGCGTGATCCCGGTGTTGTGGGATTGAGCCCCACATCAGGCTCCTCCACTATGAGCCTGCTTCTTCCTCTCCCACTCCCCGCTTGTGTTCCCTCTCTCGCTGGCTGTCTCTATCTCTGTCAAATAAATAAATAAAATCTTAAAAAAAAAAATAAATAAATAAATAAATGTTTGCTGAGCAGAATGAATGAATGGATTTCTTCTTTTATAATTAGTTTGTGCCTGGTCTTTCCAACAAACAGTTATTTAATAGGTGTCAGGTGTTTGGGATAAAAAGATTTCTTTAAAAGACAGAACCTATTCTCAAGAAGTTCGTGGTCTGATGAAACAGATAAACGAATTCCATTCAGTCTCAGAGTTATTTTTAAAAAGGGAAATTCAAGAACTTTCTTTTCCCCTCTTGTAAAACACAAATCAACATAACTGCTGCCTTCCTTGTAATGAGCTATCCTTATAACTCATTTTCTGTACATGAGTATCCATAGCACGCTGGTGGGAGGCTTGTCAATCTGAGACACTGGTCAGACTATTTCACCACAGAGTCAATGATTCATTTATCATACTGTCCACTCCAGCCCGGCTATCATGAGCACACAGCCCAGTAGCCACATTACCAACCACTAAGCTTGGCCTCTCCCCAGTCCTACTAGCCTGGCTGATACAGTTCTGATTCCACCCTTTGAAAGAGATATGTATCTATCTCCTTTTTTTAGAGGCTTTTTTTTTTTTAAGTACCTACTGGCAGGTGAAGACCCATATACAGCCATGAAATAAATACCTTTGCTCTAAAGTCTTTCTCAATTTCCCATGTTAAAGCCTGTGCCTTATCACACGAGGGCCGGCAAACTCAAAGCCACTCCTCAGACGTTGTTTGCCCGACAAGTCACTGCTGACTCTGGCAGAAAAGCCTCTCAAGTACTTAAAACTTAAACATTTCCTCCCACCACACTGCAATAGCTAAGCAGGGTGATAAAATAAATATGGTAATTTTGAAGATCAAAGATGGCCTTCAAAAAGGGTATGTGGTTAATTCCACTTACCATGCTTGATCTATATTTACCGAAGAAAGCTGGAAATGCTGAGCCTGGCAATGAAGGTCTGCTAGCTTGTTGCTTTGGTTCTCACTGTTGGATGACAAAAAGATAGATAGCTGGGGATAGCAGATCTGTGGTACCTCCAGGGACGGAAATATGCAAAGAAATAAGGAAGAATTTAAACAAGGCGCTAGACCGAGGTGCCGCTTGTGGGAAAGAAACTGCAGAGCAGAACTGACCGGTGGGCCAGGAACCCAGCTGTGAGAAATTAGAGGGAAATAACAATCCACAGAAATTATTACAGTCATCACGTGAGCAAGAAGGAGGCTACAAGGAAAGCTGCGAGGCAACGCTTGACCTTGTGCCTTGGGCAAAGGGGGCTCTTCGCACAGGTGCTGTGATGGGCAATGGGCAACGGGGCAAAGAAGGTGAGGGAGCTCACCAAGCTCCCCGCAGGATGGAAGCCTTGGAAATACAAGGACGTGGAGAAAATTAGGTGTATTAGAACCCATCTCAGAGAGCTTAGTGAATGTAGTTACAAGGAATGATTTAATCACTTCTCGCAAAGGAGGAAATGAGAGGTGAAATCCCCTCAAAAGCATGCTTGAATAACATCAGATGTGCATGAAACAGCCTTCTGAGATAGGGGGTCCAGCTAACTGCAGGGGTTTTGATCTGTGGAGTGGATCTGCCAGTTCGCACCAGGGCAGAATTGCTCAGGACATGGGGAAGAAACAGAGCTCTGCTGCAGGGGCCCTGCCTCTCTGCCCTTTCCCCCACATCGCCGAACCTGCCCTCCTCCCCCTCGAGGAGAAGCCTTAAAAAATGCTAGGCACTACATTCTTAGCCTGCTGGGGACAACCACGTATCACGGTCTGGCCCTATTCAGAACAAGAGGTCGTAACCATTCTGAAAGGATGATTTAGAAATAAATAACGGAGATATTCAAGTCCATAACCTTTAATTCAGAAATTTAATTTCTAGGAATCGGATCCCGGAAACACTCATAAACATGTACCAAGATGTTTGTATGAGTTTAAGTGCAGTGTTGCTTATAATAAGAAAAGAATAAGAGTAATCTTAATGTCTACATTAAGGGGGATTAGTTAAATTATACTAGATCTATATTTTACATCTAAGAAGAATAAGGTAGATATATGTCCTACTGATATGGAAAGAGGTGCATACCACATTGCTCAGAGAAATGAAAAGATAGAAAAATATAAATTTTATCATCTAATTTTTGTTATAATTTTTTTCCATTTTTAAATAGATTTATAAATGAACATACATGCTGATGTACATATATAAAGAGAGAGATGTAGATAGACATATGTGCATACATGGAAAAACTGTGAAAAGAAACTCACAACAAACAATAAGCAGTTAACTCTAGGGGACTGGGACGAAGGAAAAGGGACTTTTATTTATTTATTTTTGCTGTATTACCTCTGTATTATCTAAATTTTTTAAATAGTTTGAGTTATGTTTTTCTAATTTTAGAAAATAAGAAAGATATTTTAAAGACTTTAAAAACCACATTACTTTTATGTTGGTATCAATCAGGATTGCATTACAATCAAACTAATTACATCATCTTAAAGTACAACAAAAGAGCATAAAGCGTTCTTTTCGCTCTCCCACCCTACAACAATTATAGGGAAATGGAAGCACTGATCACTCCTCATACCACAGCCTTTTCAAAAGAATCCACATTTCACATCAGACAAACAGGGCTGGAGCCAGGTTTTGCAGGACCCAAAGCTTACACAAGGGAGGCCTCTTTGAAGAAAAAACAAAGAATACAAAAATATGAATATAAAATCAGGTAAAAGGTGAATATTTATTTTGGAAAAGAAATCAAGAAAAATAAGTTTAAAAAAGCTGACAAATGCCATCACGTAATCCAGAAATATAGCTTTTTGTTTATGAGGACATGTCTATAATATCATGTTCCTACCCTTTCTTAATGTGTTCTCCTACCTATCTAACTGGTTACTCTTTTTATTTAGGATTTTCTTTTTTATTTTTTAATTGAGATATAATTGACATACATTATATTTGTTTCATGTGTACAACATAATAATTAGGTATATATTGCAAAATGATCACCACAATAACTCTAGTTAACATCTATTACCACACATTTTTTTTTCTTGTCATGAGAACTTTTTCAAGTTTTTATTTAAATTCCAGTTAGTTAGCATAATTGTAATATTAGTTTCAGGTAAACAATACAGTGATTCAACACTTCCATACAACACCCAGTGCTCTTCACAAGTGCATTCCTTAATCCCATCATCCATTTCACCCATCCCCCACCCATCTCCCGTCTGGTGACCATCAGTCTGTTCTCTATAGTTAAGAGTTTGTTTCTTGGTTGGCTTCTCTCTCCCTCTCTCTCTCTCTCTCCTCTTCTCTCTCTCTTTCCCTTTGCTTGTTTGTTTTGTTTCTTAAATTCCACATGTGAGTGATATCATATGGTATTTGTCTTTCTCTGACTGACTTATTTTGCAATGAGAATTTTTAAGAGCTATTCCCTCAGCAACTTCCATATATGCAGTACGGTATTAATAACTATAGTCACCGTGCTGCACATTACGTCCCAGGACTTATTTTTTTTTATAACTGGAAGTTTGTACCTTTTGACCACTTTCACCCACTTCACCCAAACTCCGACTGCCATCTCTGGCAACCATCAATCTGTTCTCTGTATTTATGCGTTCAGAGGGGTTTGTGGTTGTTTTTGTTTTTTATTCTATGTATAAGTAAGATCATACGGTATTTGTCTGGCTTATTTTACTTGGCATAATGCTGTCAAGGTCCATTTATGTTATTGCAAGGGGCAGGATTTCGTTCTTTTTATGGCTGAATAATATTCCTCTGTGCGTGTGTGTATTACATTTTATTTATTCACCCATCAGTGGACACTCAGGGTACTTTCATGTCTTAGCTATTGTACATAATGCTGCAAAGAACACGGGGGTACAGATATCTTTTCAAATAAGTATTTTTGTTTCATTTGAAAAAATACCCAGAAGTGGAATAACTGGATCATATGGTAATTCTATTTTTAATTTTTTGAGGAGCCTCCATATTTTTTTTTTTACAGTGGCTGCACCAGTTTACAATCCCACCAGCAGTGCACAAGGGATCCCTTTTCTCCACATCCTCAGCAACACTTGTATTTCTTGTCTTTTTTGGTAATAACAATTCTAACAGATGTGAGGTGGTATCTCCTTGCGATTTTGATTTGTATTTTCCTAATGATTTGTGATGTTGAGTGCCTGTTCATGTACCTGTTGGCTACCTGTAAATCTTCCTTGGAAAAATGTCTATTCAGATCCTCTGCCCAACAACTCAGTACTGAGCTGTATTATTTCTTTATATATTTTGGATATTAACTCCTTATTAGATATATGATTTGCAAATATTTTCTCCCATTGGGTAGGTTGCCTTTTCATTTTGTTAATGGTTTCCTTTGCTGTGCCTTTTAGTTTGATGTGATCTCACTTGTTTATTTTTGCTTCTGCTGCCTTTCCTATGGTGTCAAATTAAAAAAAATCAAGCACTAAGACCAACACTTGTTATCTTTTGTCATGCCATTCTAACAGGTGTGAAATGATATCTCATTGTAGTTTTTTCCTCATTAAGCTTATGTTTTAACGGGTCTCAAATTCTGTGACAGGTTTACATTAAAAAATATTAACTAAAAACTAATGGCTCTCAATACAGATAGGCTTGCCAGAAGCTGTATCAATGATGGCAGCATCACCAGATTTCAAGAATTTGGGGCCATCTTCCAGCTTTTTTCCAGAATGACGATCAATCTTCTCCCTCAGCTCGGCAAAGGTGCAAGCAATGTGAGCTGTGTGACAATCTAGCACAGGTGCATATCCAGCACTGATTTGCTCTGGATGGTTCAGAATAATCACTTGAGTCACGAAGCCAACTGTTTCTATTGGTAGGTCTTTTTTTTTTTTTTTTTAAGATTTCATTTGTTTGAGAGAGAGCCAGAGAGAGAGCACAAGCAGGAGGAAGGGCAGAGGGAGAAGGAGAAAGAGACTCCCTGCTGAGCAGGGAGCCCCACTCAGGGCTCAATCCCAGGACCCTGGGATCATGAGCTGAGCTGAAAGCAGATACTTAACCAAGGCAGCCACCCAGGCACTCCTGGTAGGTCATTTTTGCTGTCACCAGCCACATTGCCACGACAAACATCTTTGACCAATAGATACATTCTTGACATTGAAGCCTGCATCGCCCCCTGGAAGAAACTCCCTCAAAGCTTCATGGTGCATTTCAACAGACTTTATTTCAGTTGTAACATTGACTAGAGCAAAGGTGACCACCATGTCAGAATTAAGAACACCAGTCTCCACTCAGCCCACAGGGACAGTACCAATACCACCAATTTTGTAGACATCCTGGAGGGGCAGAACAAGGGCTTATTGGTTGGACAAGTTCTTAGCAGAATGTAATCCAGAACTTCCAGCAGCATGGTTCCATTGGCATTGCCATCTGTACAGGTGACTTTCCATTGCTTGAACCAAGGCATGTTAGCCCTTGGCTCCAGCATGTTGTCACCATTCCAGTCAGAAATTGACACAAATGCTACTGTGTCAGGGTAGTAGCCAATTTTCTTAACGTAGATGTTGACTTCCTTAATGATTTCCTCATATCTCTTCTGGCTGTCGCATGGCTTGGTGGAATCCATTGTGTTAACACCAACAATTAATTATTTCTCATTGTGGTTTTGATTTCCATTTCTCTGGTGGTTAGTGATGGTAACCATTTTTTCATATATCTGTTGGCAATTTGTAGGTCTTCTTTGAAGAAATATCTCATCAGTTATTCTGCCCATTTTTAAATTGGATAGTTCTTTTTTTTCTATTGAGTTGTATGAGTTCTTCATAGTTTTGGATAGTAACTCTTTATCAGATATTTGATACATAAATATTTTCTACTATTCCATAGGTTGCCTTTTCATTTTGCTAATTGTTTCTTTTGCTATGCAGAAGCTTTTTAGTTTGATGTAGTCCCACTTATTTATATTGTTCTTGTTTATGCTTTGATGTCAAATTTAAAAAAAAATGTTGTCAAGATCAATGTCAAAGAGATTTTTCTTCATGTTTTCTTCAGGTTATGCTTAAATTTTTAGTCCATTTCAAATTAATTTTTTGTGGATGGTATAAGATAAGACTCCAATTTCATTCTTCTGTGTATGGTTATCAAGTTCACCCAGCACCATTTATTAAAGAGACTGTTCTTTCTCCATTGCATATTCTTGGCTCCTTTGTTGTAAATTAATTGACCATATATGTGTGGGTTTATTTCTGGGCTCTCTATTTTGTTCCACTGAATAGAATCTATGTGTCTGCTTTTATGCCAATACCATACTGTTTTGATTACTATCACTTTGTAGTACAGTTTGGAATCAGGAAGTGTAATGTCCCCAGCCTTGTTTTTCTTTTTCAGAATTGCTTTGGTTAATTGGGGTCTTGTGATTCCACACACATTGAGAATGGCCATTATTAAAAAGACGAGAAATAACAGTATTGGTGAGAATGTGGAATATTTGTGCACTATTGGAGAAAATGTAAATTGGTGCAGCCACTATGGAAAGCAGTATGGAGATTCCTCAAAAAAATTAAAAATAAAACTACCACATGATCCAGAAATCCCACTTCAGGGAATTTACCTGAAAGAAATGAAAATACTAATTCAAAAAGGTATCTGCACTCCCGTGCTCTTTGCTGCAATATTCACAATAGCCAAGACATGAAAACAACCCAAGGGTTCATCAATGGGTGAATGCATAAAGAAAATGTGGTATATATGTATATATAATGGAATACTATTCAGCCACTTAGAAAAGAAGGAAATCCTGCTATTTGTGACGACATAGATAAAACTTGAGGGTGTTATGCTAAGTGAAATAAGTTAAAGAAAGACAAATACTGTATGATTTCATTTATATGTGGAATCTAAAAACATCAAACTCATAGAAACAGCATAGGATGGTGATTACTAGGGGGTAGGGGTGGGGAAAACAGGGAGATGTGGTCAAAGGAAATAACTTTCAGTTATAAGATGATAAGTTCTGGGGATCTAACATACAGCATGGGGATTATAACAATAATACTGTATTATATATTTGAAAGTTGTTAAGAGAGTAAATCTTAAATGTTCTCACTACAAAAAAGAAATGGTCATTAGATGATGCAATGGAAGTGTTAGCGAACACTAGGGTGGTAATCATTTTGCAAAATATAAGTGTATCAAATCAACACATTGTATACCTTAAATTTACATAATGCTCTAAGTCAATTATATCTCAATAAAGTTAAAAAATAAAGCCAGTCATAACGATTGTCAGGTTGCTGCACCTATGTGAGTTTAAGACAATATTGCCAGAGAATACGACCAAATAGCCACAAAGGGATTAAAATCAAGCCACAATTTTGAGTTGATTAAATAATATGAATTATTTAAAATGCAAATGTATGTGATAAGTTATCGTAATTCTCAAAATTTAAGTCACGGAAGAACATTTTTTATGGCAAGTAAAGAGCAGAGGTTCTTAATGACGAAGAGGAAATGGACAAAAATAGCAATATGTACTTATACTAAAATAGAAAAAGATTACACATGAGAAGAATCTTCCTAAAGGTATATTTATCGCTGACCAAGTATTAAAAGCTTGTAATTCGCTATTTAAAGGTATCTTTATTTTATAATAATTTGCAATTTACAGAAAAGTTGCAAGAGTGTACAGAGAGTTCCCTGGATGTAGGGAACTTTGCCCCTCTATTAACATATCTATGGTCCATTTGTCAAAATTAAGAACATGGGTACAATAATACTAACTAAACTAAAGGCTTTATTCAGATTTCACTCAAAATTTCTTGAAAGCTGGGTCTCAAGGAGATATTTGTACATCTATGTTCACAGCAGCATTATTGACAATAGCTAAAATGTGGAAGCCACCAAAGGGTTTATCCATGGATGAAGTGATAAGCAAAATGTGGTATATCTATAATGTATTATTATTATTCAGCTTTTAAAAGGACGAAATTCTGGTATATTTCACAACATGGATGAATCTTGAAGACATTTTACTATGTGAAAAAAACTAACACTATTTAATTCCATTTACGTGAGATAGAGTAGTCAAAACTATAGAGACAAAGCAGGAGGATATTTACCAGGGACTAGAGGAAGGATGGAAAGAACAGCTATTTTTTAATGGGTATAGAGTTTCAGTTTTACAAGATGAAAAGAATTATGGAAATGGATAGTGGTGATATTTACACAACAGCATGAATGTATTTAATACTACTAAATGGTACCCTTAAAAAGGGTTAAGATGGGGGCTCCTGGGTGGCTCAGTTGGTTAAGTATCTGCCTTTGGCTCAGGTTATGATCCCAAGGTCCTGGGATAGAGTCCCACATCAGGCTCCCTGCTCAGCGGGGAGTCTGCTTGTCTCTCTACCCTCTGCCCCTCCCCCCACCCTGTTTGTGCTCTCACTCTCTCTCTTTCTCTCTGCCAAATAAATAAATAAAATCTTTCTTTAAAGAAGGGTTAGATGGTAAATTTTATGTTATGTGCATTTTACTACAATTTAAAAAATTGAACAAAAGAAAAAGACAACCATTTATCTTCCAGTTTTTGAGAGTGATGTGCTTTGGAGTTGGACATAACAAAATTCTAATGGCTGCATGATCTTGGACACATGACTGATCTTCTCTAAGTTTCAGTTTCTCCTTAATAAAATGAAGAAAATAATAGCACCTTTTTCATATGGTTCAAGAAAAGATTAAATTAGATAAGGAAGGTAAAATTCTTGGCACACTGCCGAGTACATAATAAGCACCCAATAAATGCCAAATATTTGGCATTTGACTGAGCTGGGTGGCTCAGTCAGCTAAGTGTCAGACTCTTGATTTCCAGTGAGGTCATGATCTCAGGGTCATGGGATCGAGTCCCCAGTAGGGCTCAGTTTGAGTTCATGATGAGATTCTCTCTCATCCTCTGCCCCTGCCCATCCCCCTGCTCACGTGTGTTCTAAATAAATAAATAAATTTTTTAAAAATACTAGACACGATAATTAGCTAAACATTAGATTTTCCTTTCTAAAGCTAGAGATAGCACTGACATCAAAACTGTGATGCACTTGCTTCACAGAAACCCTCAATTACCTTTCTTTTTGCCTTCCAGAAAGATCAGAAAAGAGAGACTTTAAAGGTGTACTTTTATATATGCATATGCAGGTATGGATGTTTGTATGGATGTAAGTTTAGATGTATTTTGACTTGCTGATCCATGCATGGCATGGTATAGAATTCAAACATTTTATACAGAAGCAATTCTGAAAGTGTAGTCCAGGGAACCTCTCAGGGTCCCTGAGATCCTTTTCATAAGTCTGTGAGATGAAAACTATTTTCATAATAATACTAAGATACTGCTTACCTTTCTCATTCTGATTCTCTCTCAAGTGTACAGTGGTGTTCTCCAGACACTTCAAGATGTGTGATATCACAAACACTGAACACAGCAGCAAATATTTGGCCAAAAAAATTCAGATGTTTTTAAGCCAGACACTAAAAAGATTTGCAAAAAAAAGTCAAACCATGCCATTCTTCTCACTAAATTTTGTTTTAGAATATACAGTTATTTTTCATTTAACAATATTTTATGTTAACACATGATTTATTGGGGTTTTTTTCAAGATTTATTTATGTATTTGAGAGAGAAAGAGAGAGCTAGCGTCCGCACAGGGGAGGGGCAGAGAGCGAGGGAGAGATAGAATCTCAAGCAGATTCTGAGCTGAGCATGGAGCCAACTGGGGCTAAATCTCACAACCCTGAGATCATGACCTCAGCCAAAATCAAGAGTCAGACAACCAACTGTACCACCCAGGTGCCCCCACTCTTATTTTTAAGTGAATTATTAAGTAAGTATTTTTAAGATTCATTTTAATTTCTAGTATAGTAAATATTGATAGACATATTACTCACATAAACAAAAATTCTTTGGAGCTTCATTAATTTTTACCACCTAAAGGGGTCCTAAGACTAAAAAAGTTTGAGAACTGATATACAGCAAGAAATGAGACTCTCCCATACCAATCTGTCCCCCTGGGCACACAGTTCCCTTCATGAGAGGTAGCCTCTGTTCCAGTTTCCTGTGTATTGTATGCATATATATGTATTACATAGTATTTTTATTTTTTACAAATGGTAATATATTATGCACATTAGAATTTTGAAATAAGAAAAAAAAGTAAAGTTATCCTTATTTCACCACACTTTCCAACTCTTCGTTCTAGAAGAGCACTTGGAAGCATGGTGTGTTTTCTCTTCCAAATATTACTGAGGCATTCAAGGACACCCACTTTTCTTTGGATGTTCACTTGCCAATGACAGGCTAAGAGAAATTTTTATCATGTTTTTGACCATAAAAAATTTCCATTGTTAATTTTTTTATCACCTTGTCTTTAAGCTAATAAGATAGTTCTAAATACATTAGAGTATTAACTCCTTTTCTTCTCTTTGCAAGCATATCAATAGCTCCTAAGTAGACATAACTGTAATTATACTGTAACCCAAAGAGATGTATGAATCTAGTCAAAGAAGAAACCCCTCTTTACCTTTGTTGCATTCATGATTATTTCTGTTTCTTACTTACTGATTCTCACTCGAGCTGCTTCTAATCTGCAACTAAAACCCTTTCACTGGGTTTCTAATATCAATTGCTATAATTGTTCTAGAAGTTCTATCTGATTCTTTTTTTTTTCAAATACCTAATATCTTCTATTTGTAAGGTTTTATTTCTCTATTATGATTTTTGTTCCCTCACTGATTTAGTTATTCACTTGACCATATTTAAAGACTTGATTAATTCCTGTATCTGAAGATCCTGGGAATTAATTCTGTGGTTTGTTTTGTAAGGGCCTGGATTAAGGGTATGCTCTTCCGGATGTATCACTTGTTTCTGCCAGGTGTCCAAGGATGCACTTTTAATAATAAATTGTTGGTGTGAATGTTATGAGAGCATGTGGACAATACAAATTTGAACCCCTAGACCATGTGAGAATAGTCCTATAGTTACCATTCATCAGGAAATTTTTTTTTCAGTCAGTGACTGGCCAAAAGTAGTTCTCTTCTAGTCCACCTTGTTCACTGTTGTTGCCACCGTAGGTCTCTGCTTTATGCACACAGATAGTAATTTCGTCTCCAGTGGACCTAAAACCTGTCTCCAGTCCTTGTGAGGCCATCAGCATCCAAGCATATTGGTTATTGAGACCTACAAACCCTTCCAATTTTTCATTTTACTCTAGAGTTTTGGCCCTGGGCTTTCCCCTTCTTTCTTATAAATTCACCTATGTGCTGAAAAGGATGCCCATTGTGATCTGCCCAGCATTTTTAAGTGTTTTGCTTTGGAAGAGGGAAGAGACTATCTAGTCTGCCATATTGCTAGAAACAGAAGTCCTCATTGTTCTCTATTGTTCAAGTTTAGGTCACCTAAAGGAAAACCGAATTTATCCTCCAAATTATTTCTTTTCTCAAACCTAAATTTCTGCATTTCTCCAACTTCATAAGAGACTGGGAAGGCAGAATCCCTTGTCAATATTATTATCAACATAATTTCAACATTCTTCTGTTATAAGAAACTATAAATTATAGAACCGGTCATGTCTTCCCCTTGCTTTGACTACTAAAGAGCACACAAACAGCAGACATGTTAAAAATCTACACTTAATATTTCTTTCTAGTCCACCTTGACGGCAGTTTGGCCGTCAGAGGATTCTTGCTCTAGCCCTTCCTATGCAGCACCTGGTCTCATGGGCTCCTTTTCCTCCTGCCCTGTTGATGTATCCCCATCCTCAGTTTCAAACTTCTCTCTCTTTCTCTCTCTCTCTCCAGCACATACCAGATTGGCTCTCTCTCTGGTTCCTTTCCCAAATGAACATATATCAACTCATCAAAATGTTTGACACATCTAAGGCCTTCCCACTAGCATAGTCCATTTTCCTTAGAAAGAAAAGAAAAGAAAGGAAAGGAAAGGGAAAAGAAAAAGAAAAGAGAAAAGAAATGAAAAGAAAAGAAAAAGGAAAGGAAAAGAAAGGAAAGGGAAAGGAAGGGAAGGGAAGGAGAAGGGAAGGAAAAGGGAAGGAAAGAAAAAATTTGTCCCATGTCATCTCAGCCTTATATACCCAGAACTGTTTTCTACCCCCTTAAATTGCTTAGGGGGTCTTAGACCAAGATTAAATCTCCTCTGACCCTGTTCCTACTTGGACTTGAGCTGGTGGCTCATCACCTTCCCTCCCCACCACCACAGAAATCCACAGTTCTATCTCCCTCTCCCCACATTTCTGATAGCTCCTTCTCCTCAGTCTACGTCAGTCTAACCCATACCACACTGGTGACTCAGCTAAACAGTTTAAAAGGAGTGAGGATGACTAGCAATTACCATGAAATATTTGTAGTAATCAGTGACCTGACACTCAGATGTGCAACTCTGGTTTGTAGGGCATGGAGCCTCCAAGAACAAAAACCGAGAGGTTTTGAGTGATTTTGATTACAGAAATACAATAAAAGCAGGACTTTGCAAACAAATATTTTACGTAAGCCAGAATGCTCTAACCTCAGGACCTTGAAATTTCGTAACTTTGCCCAAATGGGCCTGTTGTCATATACCTAAAAACATGCCCCCCCAAATCTTTGGGAAATGTTGGCTACAAACCCCGAGTTAATACTAATTCCTGGGGTCTGCAATGCTCTAAAATAGGCCAGTCTGAGCAAGGGTGTACGGGATTCAGGTGATAAATGCAATCTAAAGTCCCTCACGGAAGTCCCCAGAAGTTCACATACCCTTAACTATTTCTCCAGTTTAAGAGAACATAATTAAAATGGTATCATGGCAGAATGCCCTCATTGGCCCTGACCTGCAGAATAAGAACTATCATTGTAGAAAGAATCCTGAGAAGATCTTGAGGCAGCTCTTCCTCCCACGCCAAACAACAAGGACAGCGCCTTGAGCGATATCAAGTTGCACAAGAAATAATGCCTATTGTCTCCCCACTTAATCCCCCATGTTAGCCACTGTGAGAGACCAGTGCGACGTGGAGAATAAGAATAGGTTTCCATAATTGTAACCCATTACAGCTGATATTACAGCCATGACCTTCTTAATGGACCGGATGCATAAAGCCCCTGGAATTCTACATATACCCCTGTTGATTTGGGTTTATTTATTTATTTATTTATTTTTATTTATTTATTATTTTTATTTATTTATTTATTTATTTATTTTCCTTTATTCTTGCCCCTATGCTGACAGATCCCAAAGAATAGGATACCGGATATAGCAAACACCTTAAATGCGTCACTAAATTGTCATGGTGGGAATCACAGGTAATAAACCTGAGCCACCAGAATGCCTAAGCACTGCTTAGTGAAGAAATTACTAACCTAGTGCATATAAAACACAAGGCGATGGGAAAAGAGCCATTTTGGGAGTCAGAAGGCCTGAGCTCGATTATCAACTTCATGGCTAACTTATTTACCCTGTGGGTCTTAATTTCCTCATCTTTCAGATAAAGATTAATATTTATCTCATAGGATTAAGTAGTAAATATTTTACGTGAAAGCATTTCCAAATTAGAACAAGCATTAATAAACACAGTACTGTTCTTGCATAACCAAACCAAGTTTTACTATGTCATTTTCCAGAAAGAAACTCAGAAAGGAAAAGGAAACAGAAACAATCTGTAGATCTCCTTACTACTCTCCCAAGCAACTGTCTGCATTACAGTATTATTTTTTATGATTAGAAATAATAGGTGTAAATTATATTATGCTGCCTGGCATTCACCCACTGGTAATTAATATTTGTCTTATTATTAGCTTAAGTCCCAAGAACCTGTTCTTCATTCATCGTTGCTCACTGAATACACATCTGTTGAGAGGTGATGCTAAAATATTTAGATAAGTTCTCAGAGTAGGAAGAAAAATATCTTTCACGGGAAACTTATTCTACAGCTTTTTAGGAAGCAAAGAAATCAGACTTACCTCGGATTAGGCAAGCAGTATAAGAAGAGCCCATCCATAATTGCTAGATCAGACAATTTGGATGGAAAAGATCTGGGGCAAAATTAGGAGGAAAAACCTTATATTTATTGTAGTGTTTTAAAATTGTAACTATACCATCCATAATTCTTAACTATAAACACACCGATGAGGGAACAAAAGGCTGTCTGAGGACAAAGCACAAGCTGACACCCTGCAACCTCCCCCATACCCCCCACCCCTGGGTGGGTCATATGTGATATTCTTCCAGGAAGCTCTCAACTATCTTAATTTTATTGCTTTGCTAGAGGGAAAAACAACCTTCACTTGAAGATGGCAAGACCTCTGGTATCCTGTGAGTCTTCTCTAACATATGAAAATCCTTTTGAAACCTCCCTTTCCCTTACCTCTGCCAACTCCAAGTATATAATCAGTCACCCTCACAAACCCGGGGGCAGCAGCTCTTTCTGCCCACGGGCCCTGTCCCCGTGCTTTAATAAAACCACCATTTTGCACCAAAGACATCTCAAAAATTCTTTCTTGGTTTTTGGCTCTGGACCTCACCCCACCAAACCTCACCTAAATCCTAAAACTACATCAACACCTCTCATAAAACTTATGAAATACCATTAAAACTGCTTAAAGAAATTTCACTCCAAATATAGCAGTTGCGGGGCGCCTGGGTGGCTCAGTCGTTAAGCGTCTGCCTTCGGCTCAGGGCGTGATCCCGGCGTTATGGGATCGAGCCCCACGTCAGGCTCCTCTGCTATGAGCCTGCTTCTTCCTCTCCCACTCCCCCTGCCTGTGTTCCCTCTCTCACTGGCTATCTCTCTTTCTGTCAAATAAATAAATAAATAAAATCTCTTTTAAAATAAAATAAAATAAACAAATATAACAGCTGAAATGCAAGCATAAGCTCATAAATTTTGGAATTTCTCTCCTACGGTCAGGCCATTTTACTTCTCCAGCCCAGAGCCCACATGTGGGAGGATACCTGGATGTGGGAGGATACTTGGATGTGGGAGGTTACCTGGATAGGGGGAAGGTTGTGACAGAGAAATGTTAAGAAGGCAGCCAAGCAGCTAACATCCACTGAAAGCTCAGCCTGCCTCCTGTGCCTGTTCCCAAAAATCTATTTGAAATGTTCTCGTTCCCTGACTCACTGCCAGAAACCTGGGCGTCATTCCTGATGTTCTGTCACCCTCATTCAACATTATGAGTCATCCCCCATGTCCCTAATTCAGGATGTCATCATCTGTCCTTCTAGCTCATCTTCGCTGCTTTCCAAATGTCCCCGCCTCTGACTTTGCTCCTCTGGACCTTTTGCCACCTCCAGGCTCTGATCATCCAAAATCACAGATCTGATCCATTTTCCCCCAGGATAGAGTCCAAGCCTCGAGCAGAGCGCAAATGCTGGTTTCTTGGCCCTTAGATTCTTCTTGCACTGCGGTGAACAGTGTGACAGAAAAGGGTGAGAGTGACATTTCTGAGAACTCAAGAAAAGAAGATAGTTTAAAAGCACAGAACAGCTGTGTACTACAGCGTTTTCTCCACAGAAGAATGTTTTCAGTAAATCATATACAATTGAGAATATCTGTATTTATTTCCCTTGGTAATCCATTCAGAAATGTGATTCTTCTCTAATTCCATTACTGAAACAAAATTTAGCACTTACCATTAGCTGAAACGTGTGAGAAACATTTGTGCTGTCATCCATTTGTATCACAAGCATCCTGTAGGGAACAATTTGGCAACAAAAATCTTTCTTCGTATGATATTTTTGTGTATTTTCCAATAGTATCTCCTGACAAAGAATGAAATTTAATTTCATGCCATTTTCCCTTTGAATTATTTCAGACATATCTACTTCAGCAGAAAGCATATGCTTTTCCCCCATAGTATGTCATATCTTTTGACGTTTCAGGCAAGAAACTTCAAATGACTTCTAAAAAATGTATGAGTGAGATTGCTGAAATGTTGTGAAATACTGATCTGAGGCAGACATCACTGAAATGATTGTTTTATGTGTCTGTTTTCAAAGATTTTCTAATCAAGCTGGCCTCATGCTGTTGTTAGTTTATCACTGAAGGTATACTGTATGTTTAGGCAAATCCTCCTAAGGTGGCAGGAAGAGATTTATTAAAAATAAATCAATTTTTCAAAAAAAAAGTTGATAATGTCATGTTTTATGGTCAACCATTTGTCAGACCTGATTAGATCATCCTTATTTTTGCTTTGTAACATTGTTGATGTAAAGCTTGTGCTAGGTAGAGCTCTCTGTCATCTTCTTTTTTTTTTTTTTTTAAGATTTTATTTATTTATTTGACAGAGGCAGCCAGTGAGAGAGGGAACTCAAGCAGGGGGAGTGGGAGAGGAAGAAGCAGGCTTCCAGCAGAGGTGCCTGATGTGGGGCTCGATCCCAGGACTCTGGGATCACACCCTGAGCTGAAGGCAGATGCCCCCAGGCGCCCCCTCTGTCATCTTCTTACTGTTCACTCGCACTTGTCTTGTTAATTGTCTTGAAAATCCATGTCTTTTCTACAAAGATATTTTTAACTATTTGTCTCAAATTCTAAGCTTCATTTCCTGTGTTCAGATATTTTATATATTGGGGGGAGTGGGGAGGATCTGTCAGAGTCTTTATCTTAGGTCAAAGACGCATTCCTAGGCTAGTCTTCCCATACCTCAGCCAAAGGTACACCTGCAATCCTGCGAGGTTGGAATGATTAATATGCGTGCTTCCTACAGGCCGATCTGCCGTAGGACTCTGGAGAAGCCACTTACTATTAATTGGCCTTCCGCATTTTTGCAAGAGAATTTTTCAAATGGCCTGTCCAAATCAGAGCAGAGCTTCCAGATTCCATACTGTTTCTGTCATGGCCCAGCTGGTGCATATCCACCCAAAACCAAAGCCCAACCAGAATTAAAATTTTAAGATTTAAAAGCTTCCTTTATTTCAACCTCTAACCTAATTATGCAATGCTCTGGGTTATTCTTCACGCCAATTGTTTCCCACCTTCATGAGTCAGAGGGAATATGTTAACCAACTGGAAATGTGATACAATCTCAACTTTCCCCAGGAGGATTTTCCTGCCTTGAGGTTATCACCCAGTTTTATAAAAAAGAAGCTCCTTGTGCACCCAGCACATAGCTTAGGCACTTGGCAGAGCAGGGTGAGTCCCGGCCAGAGATCCATAAAGACAAGAGTGGCCAGGGACTCTCAAACTTTAGCATGCCTCAAAATCCCCCAGAGTGTTACTCCAATATAGATTGCTGGGCCCCACACCCAGAATTTCAAATTCAGGGAGTTCAAGGTAAGCCCTGAGTATTTGCATTTCTAACAAGGATCAGGTGATGCTGCTGGTTCACAAACCACACGCTGAGAACCACCCCAGACTAAGACAAAGGATAACAAAGTGTTTATTCTGTGTCATCTGCCCAATTTTTCTGCCCTGGAAATGCCATCTCTTATCTAGCAGCCTAACGCTACTGCTGGCCTTATAGAGTTCATCAAAGCCCAAAGCTCACGAATGCATGTTTATGCTTCAGAATCTTCATATAGTATTTGGCAACATAAAAAAGTTTGAAAATGTAAATGTCTGGGACCTTTCCTAGGAACTCCTTAATTTTTAGGACAATTTACCTCCCCGTTCTTTATACAAACACAGGGAATAAAGCACAGTCAGCTCCATCTTGACATTTTCTGGCAGACTTACACATATAACGGTTAAGATTTGAAATGGTACCAAACAAGTTCAAGTACTGAGTATTCTTTCAACGTTTTGGTTTTTTGTTTGTTTGGTGCCTGATTCTGCAGGGGAAAACAAAAATGAGTAAGACCTGGTCCCTACACAAAGACACCTGAAAGTTTACTGGAAGAAATAAGCTACGTAAAAATAGATTTGGTACAGGACAAAGAGTGCAGACCAGGAACAGAACACTAGACTTGGAAGCCAAAGACCCCATGCCTTTCGAAGCTTTGCTGCTGACTAATTGTGCGAGGGTGGGGCAAGTCCCTTTGCCTGTGTGTGATGACAAACTCTGGAATCTGTGTTTTATAATTATGCAGACCACAGATATCATACCTCCTGAGTCCATGATTCTCCAAGACAGCTCCACCCCTGAAAGCTAAACTGCAGGGATAAAAGCTAATCCTGGGACAGATAAAGCGACTGTATCAAGATCCTCTGTACCCAGGAGAGCCGTTCTCTGCTATAGTGATGGCCTATTGAGAGTCGCTCAGTGCAGCAGCCCCCTGCAAAGAGGAAAGTAGCACCCACAGCCAGCTGGTACTAAAAAAGAACTGTTTTTTGAGAATTTACCATTTGCCAGGCACTATTTTTAGTTAAATACAGTACTCACTTAATCTACACAGCAACCCTGTGAGGAGCTGCCATCATCTGCCTAGAATGCTTTTCCCCCAGACACCCACATTGGCTCACTTCCTCCCCCGTTTCAAGTCTTCGCTCAAGCACCGCCTTTTTAATGAGGTTCTACCCCGATTGCTCTCTTCGAAATTGTAACACCCTCCTCCCCCTCAAAATCTTCATTCCCATTACCCTACTCAACGTTTTTTTTTTCCAACACATGGATCCCCTTCTAATATATTATATATAATGTTTACCATCTTCCCCCTACTTAAATGTAAGTTTCCTGAGGGCAGGGTTTTGATTTGCAACCTTGGGAGGTCTCTGGGTGAATTCAAACCTGGCCTCCATACAGGGAGGGCAGGGGGAGACCAAAGAAAAAGGCCACTCAGGATTGGTAGGTGGCAGGTTTAACAAGCAAGGAGTTTACAAACAAGGCTCATCTTGGGCAACAACTTTTTTGAGGTTGTGTCCTTGACACAGCGCTGACCCTGGGAATGGTTCTTCGAAAAGTACATTCCAAGGACAGGAAGGGACTAAGAATCCTCCCAGAACCTGGCTCTTGCTCACAGGTCACCTGGCAATCACACTCTCTTGATGACCTACTTCCTCCAACACTGGGATCTCTTTATTTGTTCACTGATGTGTCTCAAGGACCTCACACCGGGGAAGGCAAACTCTTCTGTACAGTTTCAGATGGCAAATGTTTCTGGCTTTGGGAGCCATATAGTGTCTGTTGCAACTAATCTCTGCCCTTCATCATTCAAAGGTAGCCATAGATATAATACATAAGTAAATGGGTGTAGCCGAGTACACTTAAACTTTACTTATGGACGTTGAAACTTGAATTTAATATAATCTTCACATATCACAGAATATTCTTCTTTCTATTTTTTTCAACCACTTAAAAATGTTTTTAAAATGCTTAGTTTATAGGCCATAAAAAACAAGGAGTAGGCTGGATGTAGCCTCCAAGCCACAGTTTGCCAACAGCTGACCTAAAATATAGTAAAGGTTTGCATGGAATATAGTAAAGGTTTGCCAAAGTACTTGAGGACACTTGAAAGTTATGTGTTATTTTAAGTATAGTGAGTATTCTTTATACAATCACGTCTACGTTATTGTTGTGTTTGTCAAGTACTTTTAATAGTCAGCACAGAGGAAAATTTAACTTTATCCACTTTCTGAATTATGACTCATTAAAATTAGTTAGATTGGAATAAGAAAGTTTTCAACAGAAATGGTCAATGGTAAACAATTCTGGCCCGAAATATCTCATCCATCTCACACTATACGGCATCAGTAAAACCAAGTTCTCAACATGAGCCTTAGACTTGATTTTATTATTGTTTAAAAAGCAACTGACAGCACTAGGAACTAAGCCAGTTAGGACGATGTATACATTTTTAACAGTGACTCATACTTAGAAAAGATGAAGTTGGCTCATGTCAACAGTACAGAAAAGGCTTCATGGAGGAAGGATGTGTATTACTGGAGCTGGAGGATTATTTCAGCGCATTTCTGACCTGCGAGCCCTGTGGATTGGAGGGCTCTGCCGGGGAGGTGGAGTCAGTTCAGTTCCCACACTGGCTGGTTAGTTCGGGACTTTGTTCCTATAGATACACCCTGTTCTCCTAAGACTAAAGTAGACGTTCTGCAATCCCATACTGACAAGCAAAGAGTGCAGAGCCATGTGCATAATAGGTGGTCAGTAAATATTTGAGTTGATGGATAAATATATAGATAGTTTTGAACTGCTGGGAGAAAACAAACAATTCCAGTAAACAGGCCATCAACAAATGTGATTTTTTCTGTTCTACTCCTTTCTGCCATGGGAAAAACAAGAAATACAAGCTCCAATGCTTGGCTACTTCATCATTCATTTATTTCACATTTATTGAGTATATACTGTGTTCCAGAAACCCTACAAGGAACTGGACCTACAAAACAAATCAAGTCAGCAAGGCTGCATTGCAGCTTTCATGGGGCCTTGATACTTTCCTTTCTCCATAAAAATTAATTTGGGTCCTGATGGGCAGTGAGATGGCATCTGCCAGAAGGGTCATTCAGGTAGTCAAGTCACCTACTCCATTAATAAGGTACCCTGACAGAAGACACAATCCTAAACCCAATGTGTCAGAAGTGTTGAGGTCAACGGGACTACCACCTCACTCTTCAATGTCATAGAATTCCGATGGAAGTAAATTACCAGCGTGGCTGGTGCATCGGGGTCCACCAGACACTGCAGAAATAATAAAAACAGTACCTCAGGACAGAAATACAGAAGGAAACTTGTGTCTCAAGAAGAAATTGAATTTATCCAACTTGGAGATCCGGAATAATCACTGACACTGTGGCTGTTCGTCACAGAAGTCTTTACGATAAAGGACTTCCAAAATGGCACATGAGAAATCATACGTTAAATAACTTGACTAAATATTCTGTTAAAAAATGAAAAATAGAAAATGTAGATGGACACCTGTATCTCCCAATATATGTATATTAGTCAGCTTCTCCACAAGCTTACCTAATTGTTCATATACGTATTAAAGTACACATTTTCCTTGGGGCACCTGGGTGGCTCAGTCATTAAGCGTCTGCCTTCAGCTCTGGGCATGATCCTAGAGTCCTGGGATCGAGCCCCACGTCGGGCTCCTCCGCTGTGAGCCTGCTTCTTCCTCTCCCACTCCCCCTGCTTGTGTTCCCTCTCTTGCTGGCTGTCTCTCTCTCTGTCAAATAAATAAAATCTTTAAAAAATAAAAATAAAATAAAAATAAAGTACACATTTTCCAATCTTAGCCTATTACTTTACTCTTGATCATCAAGCATTACCAGTGTTGAGCTATTAAAAGCACACAATATCTAGTAAACTATAATATGTTTCCTATAATTTCACTTTTCTTTCAGTTTCTGTTTAGACACAGGAAAATTTATCAGACAGAGCTGCTACTTTTGGGAAGTGGTTTTCCTGAAACTGGATGAGGAGCAGTGAAAGAATGACTCCATTATTTGTTCTTAGCTTTCTTAAAATTTTTTCATTCACAAAGTTACTAGAGTATAACTAGTTTAAAAAGTGTATCCTACACTAAATGGTAAAAGTATAGCCAAGGTAAACCAGCTGACTTTGTGTTATTAAAAGTGGGAGTTAACACAAAAGATTATTTGTATCTATGTTCAGAAGAAAACACCAGAGTATAAAATGGAAAATAAGAGATTGAAATGAATATAACACAGGAACAGATGTTTGACTAGAAATTGCAATGTGCTATGTTATTAGGGGTGTTAAGTCTAAGCCTTTGATTTTGTTTATTGTTTTGATTTTCATCATCTGTGCAAATTCTGATAACCATTAACTTTCTCAAAACTTAATGTCTGAAAACTTCATAAAATCAACCTAAATATTTACCTTATTAGGCCAATTTATGAAACTGTAATAGGGTCTTATAGTGCCAAGGGTATGTATTATTGTGAAAGGAAAGCCTCACAAAGCTAAATAAATTCTCTTCCATGCCTTTAAAATTTTAATTAAACATTTTATTCTGCATTGATATAAAAATAAATGTAATTCAGATTGGGTTCATTATTATGTTATTTCTTCTGAATTTAAAAGAAATTAAAGTTTCAACATTGTTGTAAGCCTCTAAAAGTATCATAAGCCCTGAGAACTGTATCAACTGTGCCTAATGGAGAAGTTGGCCCTGTGACAATCTCTGCTTTCCTGCCTTCCATCCTGCATAATTCGAAAGTTATTCAAAGAGGCTGAGCATGACAGGTGAAATTCCAGGGTGTGGGAGACTTGAAGGGGAATTGGGGAGGAGGGGGCTGTGGCAATGGGGTAAGGAGCGTGGAGAGACAGTGACAGCAGCCTGGTGAAGAATATTAGGTTCTGAGCAGGGTGACGAGAGGATCTAGCTATAGGTTGGGCAGATGGCAAGACTGGGAAGGAGAGTAGAGCAGGAGCAGATGAGGAGAATGACCTCACAGCCTAGCGCAGGCTGTCGAAGCCTGACTAGAGTATGTGTGTATGTCTTCCTTAGCTCCAGCCATTGAGAGAAGCTGGGAGCAGTGACATTCCCATAACGCTAAACATACCTAGCAACCACATTCTGATTTCTAAACACCGTTCTCCTTTAAAAGGAAGTAGGGCTCTCAGAAGAAATGGCGGGAGAATTACAAGACGATCTTAGAATATCTTGTTTCAGAAAGTAAGGGAGTACTAAAAGAATGATAGGGGGGTGCCTGGGTGGCACAGCGGTTAAGCGCGTCTGCCTTCGGCTCAGGGCGTGATCCCGGTGTTCTGGGATCGAGCCCCACATCGGGCTCCTCTGCAGTGAGCCTGCTTCTTCCTCTCCCGCTCCCCCTGCTTGTGTTCCCTCTCTTGCTGGCTGTCTCTGTCTCTGTCAAATAAATAAATAAAATATTTAAAAAAAAAAAAAAGAATGATAGGGACACTGACAAATTGGGGACAATTTGATGACAGATTTGATAAATAATGATGATAAGAGATTAGAACTCAGTGAATAACATAGGTGTCTATGAGTCCACAGTGATGTAAATGAATGAATTAGTTAATTAATTAATTAAAAGAAATTTTTTCCCTTACAGGAGAATGCCAACTAATACATATAGAATGAACGACTGGATTAAATTAGGAAGTAACTATCTGGCAACCATCATAATAACATCGGTTCAGACAAGAATAATCACTAGATTGCACAAGACATGAATAGTCAATTTTTTAAAGAAGACATCCAGATGGCCAACAGACACATGAAAAGATGCTCAACATCACTCAGCATCAGGGAAACACAAATCAAAACTATAACGAGCTATCACCTCACACCTGTCAGAATAGCTAAAATCAAAAACACAAGAAATAACAAATGGTGATGGGAATGTGAAGAAAAAAGAATCCCCTACACTGTTGGTGGGAATGCAAACTGGTGTAGCCACCATGGAAAACAGTATGGAGAGTCCTTAAAAAACTAAAAATAGAATTACCATATGATCCAATAATTCCACTACTGGGTATTTACCCAAACAAAATGAAAACATTAATTTGAAATATACATGAACCCTTATGTTTAGTGCAGCATTATTTACAATACCCAAGATATGGAAGTAACCCAGATGTCCATCCATAGATGAATGGATAAAGAAAATGTGATCTATATAGATATAGATAGATATATAGATATAGATATACAGATATATATATATACACACACATATATGTATATAAACAGAATATTACTCAGCCATAAAAAAGAATGAAATCTTGCCATTTGAAACAACATGGATGGATATAGATCTAAGCAAAATAAGTCAGTAAAAGAAAAACAAATACCATGCGATTTCATTCATATGTGGAATTTAAGGAATAAAACAAATGAAATAAAAAACAAACAAAAAAAACCATCAGACTTTTAACTACAGAGAACAAACTGGTGGTTGCCAGAGGGCAGGTGGATGGGAGGTTGGATAAAATAGGTGAAGGGGATTAAGAGTACAGTTACCATGCGGATTAAGAGTACATTACCATGAGTAATGTATAGAATTATTGAATCACTATATAGTACAGCTGAAACTAATATAACACCAAGTTCATTATACTCGAATAAAAAAAAAATAATCAATAGATGCTAAAACTAATGGGTGAATGTTTGATGTTTAAATGGTCTCAAAACACCTCCCACAGAATACTAAGTAAAAAGGGGGGAAATACTTTTACAATAAAGGAACCTAGCAGATACTCTTAGTCAAGTGATCAAAGTGAATGTAACATTTAATAAGACAAATTAAAATTGGGCACCACCTATTGGAGGCAATGAGAAGACCATCACTTCTGTGATCTTCCTGCCTAAAATTAAAAAATCATTACCTAAATCTAATTATGAAGAAATATCCAATAAACTCAAATTGAGGTAATCGTCACAAAATAACTGCCCTGTAACTTTGTAAAGTGGGAAGGTTCTGAAAGTCAAGGGAAGAGTGAGGAACTCTCCCACTTTGAAGAAGACTAAGGAGACACAGCAATTAAATGCAGGGTGTGATCCTGGACTTGGCAAAACTTGAATGGTGTCTTCACATTAAGTGGTAATAACGTATCCATGTTATTTTGCTGATTTTGATGGCTGTATTATCACTATGTAGAAGGACGTCCTGCGTGAAAGAACAATACACTAAAGTATTTGGAGGTGGGGGAAGAGCATCATTGCCAGCAAAGTCCCCTCAGTTTATTCAAGAGAAAAATTATTACTCTTTTCTTGCAAGTTTTCTCTAAGTTTGAAATTATCGCAATATAAGAAGACAAAATTAAATTGAAAATCCAACTTTGACGGGTAAAGCCAAGGACTACAGACATTGTAACCGAAGTGTGTGTTCCCTGATGAGTATCTGCTTCTAGAGGTTTATATCTTAAATGAAGTATCTTTTTTTCTGACATAAAAATATGGTTCCTGCATGCAAAGCGAATGTATGATTGGAGAAGCAAGGACTCTGGTCCCCTTGGTGTGAGGAGAAAGAGGAAGTCCTGACTGTAAGAGAGCGGTGAGGACCTGCTGCGGTTTTAGCCATTCTGTTTCCTGACCGAGATGCTGGGTGGGTGCAGGAGGGAGCCTCCTATGCGTTCCCTCAAGCTCTATGCTTAAGCTTTGTGCTCTTTTCTGTAGGCATGCTACGCTTCATAAAATTTAAATATAAGTGAACAAAAAAAGACAAGGTCCCTCATCTTAATAAAATTCCACAAACCACCATAACCACTAGACAATGACAACTTCATCAGAGCTGCCCATTTCACACTCACGAATCAACAGTGAAAATTTGTGGTTCAAAGAAATTCAAGGAAGAAGATCCCTGGAACCCAAAACAGTTCAAAACAAACCAAAACATAAAAGCACACTCACTCATCAGCAACCGTGTCATCTCCCCTTGCAGATGTGGGGGACGCCTGTCCAAGCCCAATTTTACTACCACCTTGGTCCCGCCTTCCTCAATCACTCGAGGAAAGGTTCAAGCAGTGGAAGATGTCTACTGCAAAGGGATCTGGTCACTGTGAAGCCTCCAGGGACGCTTCCACAGTCCCGGGCATGTCTCAGGGAGACCCCGCGCTGCTGGCCGCACCACATTGGCGGCGGGATTCCCAGGGACGTGGGTAAGAATACAAAGGATGGCATCGACTGTGTGACGCGGCTGGCAGGGACGTGCTGCCGAGCGAAGTGTCCTTGGCACCCACGGTGTCACTTTCACATAGAAATCCCAACTCCCTCAGTCGAGAAGGTACTGCCCTGGGCAAGCGCCTGGCCCCCTTTACCCCACACAGTGGTCCTGCCCCCTCTTACTGCTTCTCAGACGTGCACCTCGTGACCTGGTTGAAATGTGGGTCCCAATGCTGGGCGGCGACTTCGCGTTTCTAACGTGCCTGCGCTGGTGCTGCTGCTCGGCGGCCTCGCCTGGCCAGCCAGGCGTTAAGGATGAACCTTTGTTTCATCTGTTCGCTTCCCCTTTGTGGGAAGGAGTTGATCTGTTCAAACTAGGCGGATGATGCATTGAGCTTCCCTGCAATGACGCACACACTCAAAACATAGCACATGGAGCCTGAGAGCAGGTGTGAAGAGACGGTGTCTCCTCCCGTGGCTGTGCAGTGTTTCTCTCCACATCATCCTTCTTGGCCGTGGAACCCACAATCCTGTGTTGAGACCACAGCTCTGGCACTTACAAGCTAGGGGATTGGGGGCAAATCGCATAACTTTCTCTGTCCTCTTTTATCACCGATAAGAACAAAATAATAATATGTTCTTTGTTCTGTTTGTATTAAATAAAATGTAGTGTGGGCAGTTGGTTTTATATAACTAAGCATTATGCATATGCAATTGGGGCATAAAAAGGAACCATGAGAATGGAGAGAGGAGGGGAGAGAGATATGTCTGGACTGATCATAATAATAATGACAGCAACACATGTGATTGCGACACACTGAGTGACAAGCCCTGGGCTCCACCTTTATGGACTTCATGTTACCTCTCTCACTCTGTTATTAACCCCCATTTTGCAGACAAGAAAACTGAGGGCTCAAGAGGCTATTTGTGAGTAAGAAAGTACAGTTGTTAAGGGGTAAAGCAGAGGCAGAATTGAAACACCAGTCTGCCAGAGCCCAAGCACTAAGTAGCAAAATGTTTTTCAGAATCATCTGTTTATCATACTCATTTGGACGCTTAAAAAGCTGCCAGGTTCCCAGGCCCAAGCCAAGACCCACAAGGATAATTTTTACACAGCCTGGCACCAGTCCACACATCTGATTTTAGGGACCACTCTGAAATGTGCTGCCTTCCTCTAATCATGTGAGGGGACGTTCAAAATATGTCTACTGTTAGTATAGAGACCCCAGTGACCCTGTGACAGTCATGAGCATGTCTAAGCGAACCCCTGTGGTGTTGGTTGTTGCAGTCAGGTGGTGAGAGTCAGAGGCCGGGAGAGGAGGTTAGAAAAGGCTTCATGAAGTCATCACTACCTCTCTGATTTCCTGCCCATCAGTGATCACTGAGGCATCCAGATGTCCATCACTTCCCTCTGACTGCCAATGAGAAGACCCTGCTGCTCCTTGGAACTGAGGACTTGCTCGAAGCATCCAGATTTCAATCCCAGATTCTCAGAACTGGCCCCAGTGAGATGGAGCCCAGTGTCCTAAAAACCAAGGCATAGCAACCCCACCCAGGGAGACATTACCCAGTCTGGAATAATCCTTGAGGTGTTTTTCTCTTCACAAAGATCGCTAATGCTTCTTTCTTTGACAGGAAGGACCTCGGGGAAGTCCCTCCGAGTTCTGCCTGTTGACACTCATCTACTTTGGCCCTTTGACTTGTGTGGGCTTCCTGAAGTCTCTGCAACTGCAGACCAGAGGGGAACTCACTTTCTATTTGCCCGGGGTCAAAGCAAGAGAGGAAAACCTCCACCTACCTTAGTCTACTGTAAGACTGAACCAAAAGTGACGTCATTCATCACCACCCTTCAGGTCTTTCTCTGACAGACTACAGGTAGGGGGTGGGGATTCAATCCCGAGACCTGGATTTTAGCTGCGGTTCTTGTTTACCAGTGGTTTTGCCCCAGTTATGATGACAAGAAAACTATTTACCATATCCTCACCCTGGTGTCTGAATCCAGAATATAAGAAAGTGTTTTCAAGTAATTTCCAAAATCCTATAGTATATAAACTCCATGAGAGTGTCTTAAACAGAACAAGTTAAAAAGCAGTAACCATGGAAAATATTAATACATTAAGCTTATGTCCCTAAAAGTACATTGTGAAGGAACTGAAAAGACAAACCATGGAGTAGGTGAACATGTTTGCAATATATGTTATCAAGCAAATATCTGTATCTGGACTCAGAGGATACATGCATTGAGAATACATAAAGAATCGCTGGAAGTCAATTAAAAAAAAAAAAGACTAACAACCAGTGTTTTTCAGAAATGGGCAAAAGTTTAAACAGCCACTTTACCAAACAGGATATCCAAATGGCCAATATGCAGACGGAAGTGTTCAGCACCATTAGTCATCATGGAAATACAAACTAAATCTACGGTGTGATACTGTGATATCCAATCAAAATGGCCACAACTTATAAGGCCAACAATAAATATAGGAAAGCATGTGGAGCAACTGTAGGTCTCATATATTGCTGGCAAATATATAAATTGGTACAATCACTTGGGAAACTATTTGGTAATACCTACTAAAATTATGCATTTTTCTATGACCTAGAAATTCCACTCTCGATATATACCCAAAGAAATGAGTGCTTGTATCTGTCAAGATATATACAGTAAAGTACGTAGCAACATTATTTAATAGTGCCAAACCAGAAACAGCCCAAATTTCATCGATGGTAAAATGGATAAATTGTGGTAAAATTCATATAATAGAATGCTATGTAGGTGTGAAAATGAATAAAGCAAGATTATATAAAATGTGGATGAATCTCACAGACATAACGTTGAGTAAAAAAGCCAGATACCAAAGTTTATATATACTGTATGATTCCATCTAAATGGAGTTCAAAAAAAGGTAAGATTTCTATCTACGGTAATGAAAGTCAGCATAGTGATTATCTTTGGATGGAGTATTCACAGAATGACTGTAAGGGAGCCTTCTGGGCTGCTGGAGATGTCCTACAACCCCATCTTGGTGGCGGTTCCACAGGTGTATAAAGTGTAAAATTCAATGAGCCATACACTTAAAATTCATGCATTTTAGATGTAAGTTATAGTTTAATTTCTTTAAAGATTTTATTTATTTGACAGAGAGAGAGAGAGAGCACAAGCAGGGGGAGCCTAAGAGGGAGGAGGAGAGGCAGGCTCCCCACTAGCAGGGAGCCCAACATGGGGCTCCAACCCAGGACTGTGGGATCATGACCTGAGCCAAAGGCAGATGCTTAACCGACTGAGCCACCCAGGCATCCCAGTTACAGCTCAATTTTTAAAAGTGCCAGGCTGTCTTAGGTCACATGTCCATCCCTGGATCAGTCACTGTGGCCAGGGAATACAATGAGGGCCATGTGGTTCCTTCCTAGAACTGGTGGTGGAGCCCAGACCATAAATAGACAGAGAAGGGGCCCTCAAAAGGGAATACGGAACTGTTTCTGGAAGAAGAGGAAACAGACGTCCTAGAGGACAGACAACTAATTTCCAACAGTCGGGAAGGATACTGTAGCCCTCAGCATGAGTAATTGGATCAGGACACACAGTCCTCAGGAAGATAGAGGGAAAGAAAGACTACAGAGAGACACAGGCAGAGTAACCCAACCCCTGGCTTTACAATTTCTGGTTCTTGGTCCTATGAGTGAAGATACACTCTCTATTCTGGGGCTCTATAAGATTCCCTATCTGTGGAGAAACTTTTCATTCCTGTTGGCCATCTGGCATTTTGAATCTCCTGTTATTGTTTGGGAAAGCTCCCCCACCTTATGAATCTTGATGGGAGCACGGTCAACATTGAAAATGCCAAATGCTCAGTTTCCCAGCCTTCCCTGAAGCTGGAATGTAGCAGGTGGGTAATGTAGGCTCTACCAAGGAGATAGCACTGCTCCTGAACTCCGGGGACCACAAGCATGTTCATTCTGCAAGATGGTCCACCAGCGCTGGTTCAGTCCAGTGCTGGAGGTGTCAGAGTGGCAGGTGGAAGCAGCCAGTGTCCCGTAGTGTGTGTGGTCCTCACACACCCTTCTACACATGTGCCTAACGAGACTCCACACTGCATCTCCAGTCTTCCTGAGTGGATTCAATATCCTTTTAGTAGTTCCTTTTCAGTCTCAGTCAACCAGACTTAGTTTATGCTGCTTGATGTTGGGTGGCTTAAACAAGAGATATTTATTTTCTCATAGTTCTGGAAGCAAGAAGTCCAAGACCAGGATGCTGTAAACTTCAGTCTCTGGTGAGCCTCTCTTCCTGGTTTCCAGCTGGCTCCTATCTACTGTGTCTTCATGGCCTTTGCTTTGTGGTGTCTCTTCCTCTTCTTAGCAGGGCACCAGTCCTATGAGATTACAGCTCTGCCCTTATGACTTCATTCAACATTACTTACCTCCTTAGAGGCCCTATGTCCAAATAGAGTCACATTGAGGGTTAGGGTTTCAATATATGATTTGGGGGGGGGCACAATTCAGTCAATAACAGGTACTGCCCCTATAATGAAGAGGTTAAAACCCTTGTGCAAGGTCTAAATAAAACCTTTGTGCTCTCCAGTCTCAATTAGTGTAGAAAGTATGAAATCCTAGAAATGCAAGCTTGCAAAGCACTGGACAAAACTACGTGGATATAGTAAGACATAAACAAAAATGGGAGGAAGCCTGAGTGACTGTCCAAAGGTCAGCCTCGAAGCCAGTGGCTGCAGGAGCCCAGGTAGGACGGTTGGTGCCTAGCTGAGCTCCAGCTGTGTCCGTGGCTGCCACACTCTCCCTCACTCTCATCATTCTGAGTCTTACGTCTAGGTCCTGACTCTTGCACTGCTTCAGGAATGCTGACAAAAACGCCCTCATTGAACAAACTTTAGTCAAGCTCTGAACCATCTTCTCACCAGGCCTCCCTTGCCTGGCTGAGCCCAGTTTTGCTGTGCAGAGCCTTGCCCCCCAGGGCCAGGGGGCATCTCTGTAACTAGTAGCCGACATCTTCATTGTCATTCCAGCCAAAACATTGCTTCATTTCTTCAACGACATTACAAATGTTCTTTTTAAGACACACACGTCCCGGGTAGGAGGTAAGTATCCTCAGCACCCCTTTTGTGAAACATCCTTTAATTATCAGAGCACTGAGATTGTGCTATTTATTATCTCTGTTTTATAGGTGGGGCAAACTGTTTCCATGGGGCACCATTTCTCACATTGTGATCCATGGAACGGTAATAATAATGCTAAAAGATGAGAGTCATGTAATTAAAAACACTTCTGTGGCAGGGGCGCCTGGGTGGCTCAGTCAGTCAAGTGTCTGCCTTCAGCTCGGGTCATGGTCTCAGGGTGCTGGGATCGAGCCCCACATCAGGTTCCCTGCTCAGTGGGGAGCCTGTTTCTCCCTCTGCCTCTGCCGGCTGCTCCCCCTGCTTGTGTTCCCTCTCTCTCTGGCAAATAAATAAAAATTTAAAAAAAAAAAAAAACACACTTCTGTGGCCAAATACGCTTGAGAAAGAAGGCAAGGGGGGATCATGTTCACGAACGTAGACTCAGGAGTCACGCAGACCTGGGTTTGAGGCCAGGCTCTGCCAACTGTTAGCCATGTGGTTTGAGCAAGTAATAGCCTTCCTTGCCTCATCTGTAAAACAAGAGTAGTGAGACACCTCTTCAAAAGGTTGCTGTGAGCATTGATGTTACGAAGGGATAAAGCTCTCGGCACAGAAAGTCCTCAATAAATGCGAGCTCTTCCTGGCATCGTAGCAGGTTAAGTACTGACATCTCAAACCAGGTCTTACCATTCTTTTTAGGGAGAGATCCATTTCACAAAGAAAAATTCTCTCATATACTGTTTGGAGAGTGGGCAGGGACAAGACTCCCGAAGTTATAGGACAGGAAGAGCCTGGAAAACCGTCAGAAAAACCAGATTCCGTAGTGGGTGGGTACCCAGTGAGTGGCTGGCTGACTTCTCACTCAGGCTGGTTGTGGCCACAGGGACAAGGCCTTCTCTAGAGTATTTGCCTCCCTCTTTAGGGCACTACTCCACCCCCTTACACACGCATGCCTGAGCACACTCACACACACACAACTTTTCAGGAAGAAAGCCATAGCGCCAACTGAGTAGAAATCCTACTAATCAAGTTTCCTTTCTGTTGATGACAGCCCAGTCATGACAAACCCCAGGAAGCCTCCCCTGGTCACCCCAAAGTTAGGTGTCCCCCAGATGAGCTTCCACAATGCCCCCTTTTTACCCATGTTATGGATTGAACTTATCAGAGCTTTTGGGTCCCTTGCCTTAGCCAGGCACCACACTCCAGGTGCCCAGGGGCCCCAAATTCCTCCTGCTGGGATTCCCAGCACCTCAGTACTTGGCAGGCAGGCAGGGTCCTGCCACCGATGGGCCTGTGACTGGATTGGGCATCTCCCCAGGAGAAGAATCTGGTGAAGGAGGAGTGGGGTCCGGAATGCTACCCCCCCTTCCCTACCAGACAAGTGCTCAGACAGTGCACCTTCCAAGGCCCAGAGCGACGTTCTTATTACATCCCGGAAATCCCCTGGTCGGGGGCTTTTGGGGTGACATCCAGTATGTAAATACGTGGGGTCGGGTCCTGGTGAGCAGCAGTAGCGGTGCCCGATGTGAAAGTTCCACCAGCAGCAGAAGGTGCTTTCATTAGTCATTTCAACGGCACACAGCTGTAAGGAATCTGGCCGAGTTTGATTTGGCTGGGGGGAGTACATTTTCCACTCGTGGGCGTCTTGAAAACTTTCACACTAAAAAAAAAACAGAAAAAACAGTCAAAAAAATGGTCATAGTCCAAAACAGAAAGCCAGAAAAAGATGGCAGAGACGCTAGGGCAGTAAATATAATGGAAAGAGGCCCAGACTTGGTCTCACTCTGGCCCTGCCACTTACAGGTGTGTGATAGCCTCAGGCATGTCAGCCCCTGCCATTGGGACCCTCCCATTAAATGGACCCTGGGAGGCAGAAAAGACTCACTGAGCCAGTGGGTGTGAACACTGGCTGACTGCCAGGCCGTGTACAAAGGTTAGGCATTATTTGGGGCAACAGAGGCAGAAAACAGAGGGTGAAGGCTGGGGATCACTGATAGAACCAACCTCCATGCCTGCCTGCAGTGCCTGCAAAAGACCCACAGGGAGAGGAAGAGAGATCAAAAAGAAACAGCTCCTCTAAGGATGGTTGGGTCAGGATCAGTAGGCCAAGACCGGCTCTACTTGTCCCCTAGCTATAATGGAGTTGAGAATTTATTCAGATTTTTTTAAAAAATAGATTTACTGGGGCGCCTGGGTGGCACAGCGGTTGAGCGTCTGCCTTCGGCTCAGGGCGTGATCCCGGCGTTATGGGATCGAGCCCCACATCAGGCTCCTCTGCTGTGAGCCTGCTTCTTCCTCTCCCACTCCCCTGCTGTGTTCCCTCTCTCGCTGGCTGTCTCTATCTCTGTCAAATAAATAAATAAAATCTTAAAAAAAAAATAGATTTACTGGGCTGCCTGGGAGGCTCAGTCGGTTAAGAGTCTGCCTTCGGCTCAGGTCATGATCCCAAGTGTCCTGGGACCAAGCCGCATGGGGCTCCCTGCTCAGTGAGGAAGAAGTTTGCTTGTCCCTCTCTCCCTGCCCCTCCCCTGCTCATTCTCCCTCTCTCTCTCTCAGATAAATAAAATCTTTTTTAAAAGAATAGATTTACTATGAATCCTGGAGCAGACTAGTGATGACCCGGGCTCTTGCCTCCCCTGATTTTAACCTTGGTTTGTTCGTGAGTGAGAGGAGAAGCCAGAATCCACCTGTAATTCAGTTTGCCTGTTCTTTGGCAGAATCCGTGTTCTTCCTTTCCCGCTGATTTTTTCCTCACATTTATGCATTTGAAACACGTTTATTGAATGAGCTACACACAACAGGTTGCAAGTGAAACCCACATTTTTTTCTTTTTCTTTGTCCCTTCCATGCCACCCTCTGGATTTGCACTTTGCCTGCCCTTTGGGGGAAAGCTGAGCAACACCATGGATCTTCTAGCCTCTTTTAGCCATGAAATAAAGAGGCCCTTTGTCGTGGCCTTTAAAAGAAGGGTTCAACGTCATAATCAGTACTCCGCTCAACACAAGGCTTCCTTCTCTGGCTTTTCATTTCAGGCTTGGAAACCCACAGTATCAAGGGGTGAGGGTATGGACTTCAGCATTTTCACTACTCTGCTGCCCTTGGCAAGCTGCTACTTCTCAACCTCAAGCCTTGGGATAGAGGGGAGTGGGGGAAGAGTACAGTTGTTCCTTAGTGCCCTCAGGATCTGGCAAAGCTCAAATGGGGGACTTTCCTTTAGAGCTGCTTTTGGGAACATTGCAGTAAAAAGACACGGCCACCAGGTGACGCTAAAAGCCTTTGTCTTGCCAGAAGAGCCTCCCGGCAGTTCTAACTCAACCACGTAATATCCATAAGATAGAGCTAAATATACGTTTCCCTCTGTTTAAAAACAAAACAAAGAAAATAAATATCTAAAACCACAACACATCAACCTAACAAACATAAACTAAATATAATTTTTAAAATGATACTGACAATGGGCCTTTGCTTGACCAAACTTTATTCTAGGCCCATCTGTAAACATCCTTGTAAAACCTAGTTTTAGCAAAAACTCTGCTAAGTCAGTGTTACCAGAACTCCCCCTCCCCATTGATCACCACCAATATCTGACCATGTCACTCATCCTTCAGCATCCCCAAGGTAATGTCTGATCACCCCAGCATGCCTTCAGCAAGAATACCGTTAGGTCAGTTTACCCTGAATCCCCCTTATCTGTGACGTTTCCCCTTAGTAATTTTCCACCCACTAAACCCCACTCAGATCCTTGCCTTAAATTCCTCCCTGCTCATGCTATATTTGGAATTGATGCCAATCTCTCTCTCCCTATAAAATCCCATTGCCACAGTCCCTATACCTAGTGCAATGGTCCTGATTAAAGTCTGTCTTACCATTTTTTACCAAGTGTCATTGAATTTTTTTTTCCTTTACCAATACCCTGCAGAACAAACTCTTAAGAAAAATCTCCCAAGTATTAAAGGACGTAATTTACTAATCCCTTCCCCAACTATCACTATGTCATCTTAAGTCCTTGATTATAATTCACCTTCGCCAAAATCACAATAAGAAACTTTTCACCAAGGGCTACCTGTAGGGATGCTGGAGTTCCTTGCTGGACTGTGCCTCCGCTGATGGGGCAAGTATTTCTTAAGCACTTTACTTTGAAAATAGTGTGCTCAGTGCAATAGAATGAAACTAAGATCCATCATGCGCCAGCGCTTTGCCACCACGGTCTGGGGGATTCAGTAAAGGCTTCCATGGAGGAGCTGGAATGAGAAAAGGACCTTGAAAAGGTTCTTTCTAATCAGAGATGGTGACACAGGAGATTCCTGAACGCACCTCCTCCCACAGTCACACCAAATCTACAGCTTCTCTTGGAGCAATTCCCTCTGAAAGAAATCCAGAAACTACCTAAGGGACTCCTACACATTGGGTGAACCAGAAAATACCCACATGCTTGACACACCTTCAACTCCTGGAACCCACTAAAAACACAGGTGGCTGAGACAACCACAAAGGTTTGATAGACAACCGAGAGCTTGGATCAGACTGACAGATAAAGTTCATCTTCTACACAAGACCACTCCAACAACACTGGGAGGGGTGGCTGTTTTATCTAATGTACAGAAACCAACACAAAGAGTGAACGCAAATGAAACAGAGGACTACGTTCCAAACAAAAGAACAAGAAAAAAACTCAAGAAACAGACCTAATGAACCAAAGATAAGTGATTTACTGGATAGGGAGTTCAAAACAATAGTCAGAAAGGGGCTCACCAAGGTCAAGAGAACATGAACAAAGTGAAAATTTCAACAAAGACGTAGAATATATTTTTAAAGTCCTAAGCAGAAATCACAGAGCTGAGGAATATAATAACTGAATTAAAATATTCATAGAGGGAGATGTTCAACAGCAGACTAGATCAACTGGAGAGAAGAAGGATCAGGGAACCCAAGAAGAGGGCAGTAGAATTCATCCAAACAAAGAAGCAGAAAGAAAAAACAATTTAAAAGAATTAAGACAGCTTAAGGACTTATGGGACACTGTGAAGCTGACCAACATACACATTATAGAGGTCCCAAAAGGAAACGTAGTTGGGGTAGCGAGGATAAAGTAAAGGGGGTGGGGTGGGGATGGGATAGAAGACTCATTCAAATAAAAAATGGCTGAAAACTTCCCTAACCTCAGGAAAGAAACATCCAGATGCAGGAAACCCAGAAAGTTCCAAATAAGATAAATCTAAATACACCCACACACTGAGACACATTATAATTAAATTATCAAAAGTTAAAAAGAGAGAATCTTAAAGCAGCAAGAGAAAAACAACTCATTCTGTACCAGGGAAACCCCAAAAGACTGCCAGCAGATTGTTCAGCAGAAGTTTTACACACCAGAGGAGAAGGGCATAATACATTCAAAGTGCTGAAGATAAAATCTGACAACCAAGAATACTCTATTCGGCAAAGCTGTGCTTCAGAATTGAGGGAGAGACAAATAATTTTTCAGATAAGCAAAAGCTGAAGGAGTTCATCACCACTAGACTGGACTTACAAGAAATGTTAAGGGGACTTCCTCAGATTGAAACAAAAAGATGCCCATTAGTAACAGGAAAACATATGAAAATATAAATCTCACTGCCAAGGGTAAATATATAGTTAAATCAGAATATTCTAATATTGTAACAGTGATGGGTAAATCACTTGTAACTCTAATATGAAGATTAGCAGACAAAAGTAGTAAAAAAGAGCTATAACAATTTGTTAATTGATAAACAAGATTAGAATATGTAAATTGTGAGATCAAAAACAAAATATGTGAGAGAAAGTAAAAATGTAGTTTAGTATGCATTTGAAGTTAAGTTTTTATCAGCTTAAAATAGACTGTTATGTGTATAAGATGTTTTACGAAGTCCTCAGGGTACTACAAAGCAAATTCCTTAGTAGATACACAAAAGATAAAGAGAAAGGAATTAAGTATTCCACTAAAGAAAATCATCAAATCGCAAAGGAGATCAAGAAAAGAAGAAAGAAACAAAGGAACTGCAAAACCAAAAAACAATTGCAAGATATCAATAGTCATACTTATCAATAATCACTTCAAATATAAATGGACTAAAGCTACCTAGCAAGGACTTGCTGCAGCTTTAAGGACACACACACAGACCAAAGGTGAAAAGAATGGAAAAAGATATTCTATGCAAGTGGATGCCAAAGGAAAGCAGAGGTAGCTGTACTTATATCAAACAAAATAGACTTTGAGACAAAGACTTTGACAAGAGAAAATAGTCATCATATAATCATAAAGGAATCAATCCTAAGAGGATGTAACATCTGTAAACATTTATGTACCCAACCTAGGAATACCTAAATATTTAAAGCAAATACTGACAGACCTGAAGGGAGAAATAGACAAGAACACTATAATAGTAGGGACTCCAATACCCTCACTTCCACCAATGGATAGATCATATTCAGTAGTGAAAAGCTGAAAAAGTTTCCTCTAAAATCAGGAGCAAAGCAAGGATACCCATGGACGCCACTTTTACTTAACATAGCCCTAGAAGTCCAAGCCAGAGCAATCAGGCAAGAAAAAAATAAAAGGCATCTAGACTGGAAAGGAAGAACTAAAACTCTACCATTTGCAGATTATACAATATTATATATAGAAATCTCTGAAGAATCCAGCAAAAATCTATAAGAAATGAATTCAGCAAAGTTGCAGAATACAAAATCAATATATAAAATTAGTTGTGTTTCTATACACTATTAACAAACTATCAGAAGGACAAATTAAGAAAACAGTGCCATTTACAATTGCATAAAAAAACTAGCAATATGTGTAACCAACGGTTATAAAAAAAAATTAAAGAAGACACAAATAAATGGAAAAATGTTCTGCGCTTATGGATTAGAAGAATTAAAATTGTTAAAAGGTCCATACTACCCAAAGTGATCTACAGATTCAATGCAATCCTTATCAAAATTCCAATGACATTTTTCACAGAAATTTAAAAAAAAAAAATCCTAAAGTGTGTATGAAAAACACAAACCCTAACAGCCAAAGCAATCTTGAGAAAGAACAAAGCTGAAAATATCACACTTCCCAATTTCAAAATATACTACAGCGTTATAGTAATCAAAAGAGTGTAGTATCAGCATAAAACGGACACATAGATCAATGGGTCTGGATAGAGAGCCCAGAAATATACCCATGCGTATCGGTCAATTAATTTACAACAAGAGAGCCAAGAATATACAATGGGGAAAGGGCAGTATCTTCAATAAATGCTGTTGGGAAAACTGGACAGCTACATACAAAAGAATGAAACTGGACCACTATCTTACACTATACACAAAAGCTAACTCAAAATGTATTAAAGAATTGAATGTAAGACATGAAACTATAAAACTCCTAGAAGAAAGCTTAAGGGAAAGCTCCTCAACCTTGGTCTTGGCAATAATTTTTTTGGATTTGACACCAAAAGCAAATCCAGCAAAAACAAAATCAAACAAGTGGGACTACATCAAACTAAAAAGCTTTTGTACAGCAAAGGAAACCATCGACTAAAGGAAAAACTATGAAATGGGAAAAAAATTTTGCAAATCATAATATCTGTTAAGGGGTTAATATCCAAAATACATAAAGAAATCACACAGCTCAAAAAAAAAAAAAGGCAATTTAAAAATGGGCAGACAACTTAAAAAGGCATTTTTCCAAAGAGGACATACAAATGGCCAAAGGTTCAAGAAAAGGCGTTCAACATCACGAATCACCAAGGAAACACAAATTAAAACCACAGTGAGATGTTACCTCACACCTGTTAGAATGGTTATCCTCAAAAAGACAAGAAATAACATTTTTGGGGAGGATGTGGAGAAAGAAACCCCTTGGGCACTGTTGCTGGGAATGTAAATTGATACAGGTACTGATGAGGGAACAGAAGGCAAGCTGAGAACAAAGCAGAAGCTGACACCCCATAACCCCCCCGCCCATGGGATGTCCTGGCTGAAGGGAAAGAAACAAATAGGTAACTTATGGAAATCACAATCCTGCAAAACCTGAGTGTCCCTCAGTTTTACAAGTGTCTTAGCAATTTACAAGAACAAAGCATTTGTATCAATGGCCTCGCTTCCAGAAGGGAATGTAGACACAATTAAATGGCCTTATAGTCTCCAGCCCCATTCACAGATAATTAAAGTGGGCAAAATGTAATGTTCCTCCAAGAAGCTCCCAACTATATTCATGTTAATGCCTTCCTAAGAGGGAAAAACAACTTGGGGCGCCTGGGTGGCACAGCGGTTAAGCGTCTGCCTTAGGCTCAGGGCGTGATCCCGGCGTGCTGGGATTGAGCCCCACATCAGGCTCCTCTGCTGTGAGCCTGCTTCTTCCCCCTCCTATTCCCCCTGCTTGTGTTCCCTCTCTCACTGGCCGTCTCTAGCTCTGTCAAANCTGTCAAAAAAAAAAAAAAAAACTTAAAAAAAAAAAAAAAAAAAGAGGGAAAAACAACTTAACATGATAATGGCAAGGCCTCCAGTATCCTGTGAATCTTCTTTAACATATAAAAATCCTTTTGAAAAGCCTCCCATTCCCTTACCTTCCCCAACCCCAGAGTATATAATCAGTCACCCCTCACAAGTGCAGTGCAGCTCTTTCTGCCCATGGGTCCCATCCCCGTGCTTTAATAAACCACCTTTTTGCACCAAAGATGTCTCAAGAATTCCTTCTTGCTCGTAGGCTCCGGACCTCACCTCACCTCACTGATATCCCAAAACCACACCAGATACTATGGAAACAAAATGGAGGCTCCTCCAAAAATTAAAACTAGAACTACCATATGATCCAGCAATCCCACTTCTGGGGGGATCAAACAGGGTATCAAAATGATATTTGCACTCCCTTGTTATGGCAGCATTATTCATAACTACAAAGATAGGGAAGCAACCTAAGTGTCCATCGTCGATGAATACATAATAAGATGAGGTGTGTATATGCAATGAAATGTTATCTAGCCATAGAAAAGAACCATTGGCAGCAACATGGATGTATCTTGAAGGCAAAATGCCAAGTGAAATAAGCCAGACAAAGAGACAAATACTGCTGGTCTCACTTAAATGTAGACTCTTAAAAAACAAACAAACGAAAGTCAAATCAGAGAAACAGAGAGTAGAAAGTGGTTGCCCGGGGCTGGGGGTGGAGAAAATAGGGAGGGGTTGGTAAATGGGTACAAACTTTCAGTTATAAGATGAATAAGGTCTGAGGAATTGATATAAAACAGGGTGACTATAGCTGATAACACGGTATTGCATAACTGAAATTTCCTGAGAAAGTAAAACTCAAATGTTCTTACACGAAGAAAAATAAATAAACATGTGAGTTAATGGCCATGTTAACAAGATGAGGGAATCCTTTCACAATGCATATGTGTATCAATTCACCAGAATAAGCATTTTAAATGTCTCACAATTTTATTATACCTCAATAAAGCTGAAATTCAAAAATAAAGACCTTTATTAAGGATTCTATTAATAACATCCATTTGTTCAGATTTTGACTATGTACCAATTACTGTTGTTAAGACTTAAATGTGGTATTATTTTATCCTTACAACACCCTTACAAGACAATCGGTAGCATCATACCCCATTTAGGGTTGGCAAACAAAGTATAGGATACCCAGTTGTGATACTATGATTTATATTAAGCATTATATATTTTCTTTCCGGGCTCAGTTCTCAAAACCCCTGCATTTCCTAAGTGCGGCCAGAGAGAAAGATTCTTTTGTTCTGTTAATGAGGTGACTTTTGCATGGCTCTTAGGGATGCGGGCTGGGTGCAGTGAAGCCAACCACGTGATTGGAAGCTCAACCTCTCAGTCCCACCCCCTGATGTCTGGCAGGGGAAGAGGAGCTGGAAGTTGAACTGATTGATTGCCAATGGCCAGTGATTTAATCAGTTTTGTCCATGTCATAATGATGAGGGAACAGAAGGCAAGCTGAGGACAAAGCAGAAATTGACACCCCGCAACCCCCGCCCCCAACGGGATGTATGTGACATTCCTCAGGCACTCCTGGCTGACCGNTATGACGTTCCTCAGGCACTCCTGGCTGACCAAAAGGAAAAAGAAATAGCCTATAGAGACCACAATCCTGCAAGACTTGAGTCTCCCTCAGTTTACAAACGTCTTAGCGATCTACAAGAACGAAGCATTTCTATCAATAACCTAGCTTCTGGAAGGAAATGTAGGTATAATTAAATGTCCTTATAATCTGCAACCTCCAGTAAATTCCCAACCATCTTAATGCTAATGCCTTGCCAGAGGGAAAAACAACCTGAACTTGACAGTGGCAAGGCCTCAGGTATCCTGTGAGTCTTCTTTAACATATAAAAGTATTTTCTCAACCTCCCTTTTTCCTTACTTCCTCCAAACCCATAGTATACAATCAGCACCCCCTCACAACCCGGGGTAGCGGCTCTTTCTGCCCACGGGTCCTGTCTCCGGGTCCTGTCTTTGTGCTTTCATAAACCACCATTTTGCACCAAAGACGTCTCAAGAATTCTTTCTTGGTCCTCGGCTCCGAACTCCACCCCGCTGAACCTCACCCATATTCCAAAACCCCATCAATAACATCTCCATAAAAACCCAAAGGACTGACTTTGGAGAACCTCCAGGTCCGTGAACACACAGAGATGCTGGGAGATAGCATGCCTGGAGAGAGCGTTGGCAGCTCAGTGCCTTTTCCCCATGCTTTGTCCTATGTATCTCTTTCACCTGGATGTTCATCTGTGTCCTATTTCATTTCCTTTTATGGTCAACTGGATGGTAAACCAGTAAGCAAAATGCTTCTCTGAGTCCTGTGAGCTGCTCTAGCAAATTAGTCAAACTCAAGGAGGGGATCATGGGAACTTCTGATTTATAGCCATCAGAGGCACTTCCAACTGGTGTCTCAAGTGGAGGGTACTGGAAACAGTCTTGTGGGACTGAGCCCTCAACCTGTAGAGTCTGGTGATATCTCGGTGTAGAATTGAGTCAAATTGTAGGATATCCAACTGGTGTCCAAAGAATTGCTTGAAGGTGTGGAGAGTACCCCCAGACCCCCATATACATGTTGGAATTGAGTCCAGGAACCCAAAGACCAGTTAAATTTGAATCCAATAAACAATGAATAATGTTTCAGTATAACTATGTCCCATGCAATGCTAAAGACATACTTATTATATGGGACACAAATATTTCATAGGACATATTTATACTAAAAAATTATTGTATATCTGAAATTCAAATTTAACTAGACATCCTGTATTTTTATTGGATAAAATTGGCAACCCAACCCTATTTTTATGGATAAGAAAACAGCCTCTCAGGAAGATAAGTAACTTGACCGAAGCTAACATCTGGGAAGCAGTGTCGCCAAGGAACTCCAGACTCACTGAACCCCATCTCTTCCATATTATATTGCCCCTTATTTGCCCAGGGAGTTCTCTTCATCTGCCAGCTGCTTCCATCTTCTGATAAAATAACCCCATCACCATTCCCAGCTAACTAGAAGCCAGCTTTCCTTCCCAGCCACGAAGGATTCACTGAAAGGTGAATCCTCATGACTAATTTTCCCAAATCTATCTTCCTCGTAGCTTACCTCTTTTGAAAAAAACAATGAAAACCTCTCCTCGTGTTTTTCACTCTGATACTCACATTTCCGTAACTCTTTTAAGGCTACGTCTGTAAATTGAAATTTAAGTACAACAATCCATCCCCCAACTTGTCCTTCTGGCTTACATTACCCGAAACATACTATAGTAATTTAAACCCAAACATAAGGAGGAAACAAACTATAGTGTCATTCACTGTAAGGCCATCCCATGCTTAAGTTCCTTTTGTTGTTGTTGCTCCTAGTCCTATCTTCCAACATTGGAATCATAGTCCATCCTGCCAGCTTGTCTCACTGCAGCTTTTATCACGCTGTGATGTGGCTATTAGCACGGGACACCTGCACAAGGTCAGGGTTAACCTCTGGCAGGAAAAGTAGGCAACGAAGAACGTATGAAAGAGTTTATCCGTGTAAAATGCTTCAAACAGTGCCAGGCAAATAACATTCTCAGTAGATCTGAACTAAAGTTATCATTCATTTTAAAATGGGGGTTGGGGGGCAATAGTGATGGTCAGAACAGGAAGTGGTCTTGTAACTAATAAGCCATAAACAATGCAGAAAGATAGAGAATAAATGGTGATGCCCAGAGGGAAACAAGTTAGGACTAGGAGAGAATGNAGAAATAGCCTATAGAGACCACAATCCTGCAAGACTTGAGTCTCCCTCAGTTTACAAACGTCTTAGCGATCTACAAGAACGAAGCATTTCTATCAATAACCTAGCTTCTGGAAGGAAATGTAGGTATAATTAAATGTCCTTATAATCTGCAGCCTCCAGGAAGTTCCCAACCATCTTAATGCTAATGCCTTGCCAGAGGGAAAAACAACCTGAACTTGACAGTGGCAAGGCCTCAGTTATCCTGTGAGTCTTCTTTAACATATAAAAGTATTTTCTCAACCTCCCTTTTTCCTTACTTCCTCCAAACCCATAGTATACAATCAGCACCCCCTCACAACCCGGGGTAGCGGCTCTTTCTGCCCACGGGTCCTGTCTCCGGGTCCTGTCTTTGTGCTTTCATAAACCACCATTTTGCACCAAAGACGTCTCAAGATCTTTCTTGGTCCTCGGCTCCAAACTCCACCCCGCTGAACCTCACCCATATTCCAAAACCCCATCAATAACATCTCCATAAAAACCCAAAGGACTGACTTTGGAGAACCTCCAGGTCCGTGAACACACAGAGATGCTGGGAGATAGCATGCCTGGAGAGAGCGTTGGCAGCTCAGTGCCTTTTCCCCATGCTTTGTCCTATGTATCTCTTTCACCTGGATGTTCATCTGTGTCCTATTTCATTTCCTTTTATGGTCAACTGGATGGTAAACCAGTAAGCAAAATGCTTCTCTGAGTCCTGTGAGCTGCTCTAGCAAATTAGTCAAACTCAAGGAGGGGATCATGGGAACTTCTGATTTATAGCCATCAGAGGCACTTCCAACTGGTGTCTCAAGTGGAGGGTACTGGGAACAGTCTTGTGGGACTGAGCCCTCAACGTGTAGAGTCTGGTGCTATCTCGGGGTAGAATTGAGTCAAATTGTAGGATATCCAACTGGTGTCCAAAGAATTGCTTGAAGGTGTGGAGAGTACCCCCAGACCCCCATATACATGTTGGAATTGAGTCCAGGAACCCAAAGACCAGTTAAATTTGAATCCAATAAACAATGAATAATGTTTCAGTATAACTATGTCCCATGCAATGCTAAAGACATACTTATTATATGGGACACAAATATTTCATAGGACATATTTATACTAAAAAATTATTGTATATCTGAAATTCAAATTTAACTAGACATCCTGTATTTTTATTGGATAAAATTGGCAACCCAACCCTATTTTTATGGATAAGAAAACAGCCTCTCAGGAAGATAAGTAACTTGACCGAAGCTAACATCTGGGAAGCAGTGTCGCCAAGGAACTCCAGACTCACTGAACCCCATCTCTTCCATATTATATTGCCCCTTATTTGCCCAGGGAGTTCTCTTCATCTGCCAGCTGCTTCCATCTTCTGATAAAATAACCCCATCACCATTCCCAGCTAACTAGAAGCCAGCTTTCCTTCCCAGCCACGAAGGATTCACTGAAAGGTGAATCCTCATGACTAATTTTCCCAAATCTATCTTCCTCGTAGCTTACCTCTTTTGAAAAAAACAATGAAAACCTCTCCTCGTGTTTTTCACTCTGATACTCACATTTCCGTAACTCTTTTAAGGCTACGTCTGTAAATTGAAATTTAAGTACAACAATCCATCCCCCAACTTGTCCTTCTGGCTTACATTACCCGAAACATACTATAGTAATTTAAACCCAAACATAAGGAGGAAACAAACTATAGTGTCATTCACTGTAAGGCCATCCCATGCTTAAGTTCCTTTTGTTGTTGTTGCTCCTAGTCCTATCTTCCAACATTGGAATCATAGTCCATCCTGCCAGCTTGTCTCACTGCAGCATTTATCACGCTGTGATGTGGCTATGGTAGCACGGGACACCTGCACAAGGTCAGGGTTAACCTCTGGCAGGAAAAGTAGGCAACGAAGAACGTATGAAAGAGTTTATCCGTGTAAAATGCTTCAAAGAGTGCCAGGCAAATAACATTCTCAGTAGATCTGAACTAAAGTTATCATTCATTTTAAAATGGGGGTTGGGGGGGCAATAGTGATGGTCAGAACAGGAAGTGGTCTTGTAACTAATAAGCCATAAACAATGCAGAAAGATAGAGAATAAATGGTGATGCCCAGAGGGAAACAAGTTAGGACTAGGAGAGAATGGAGGAAGTCCACTCATTCATTAGTAGCTCGTACTAAGTGAGTGCTATGTGCCAGCCTTGCAGGGCTGGGGAGTGCGGTGAGAGAGGCAGGTCTCTGCAGCAGTGTGATAATTGTGCAATGAGAGAGTGGTACCCAGAGACAAGGGGAACCTGAGACACTCAAGGTGGCCAAAAGGGGCCAAGGTGACTTCCTAGTGTGACTGTCCCTTACTGGGGTCCTGAGAGCTGGCCAGCCTAAGCATGGAAAGACTGCACATTCCAGATAGAAGCAACACTAAGTAAAGGCACAGACTTGAAAGAGCGAAATGTGTGCAGGGCAGATGGAAACAATTCAGTTCTCCTCCCCCTTGGGAAATCAGCGAATTACTGAGCAATCTGTAGTGACTAGGGCAGCTGACACTCAGTTGTGCTCCCCTGCAGAATGGAGCCCAAATGGAAGCCTTCTCCCATCTTCAGCCAACCTAAGCAAGGTAGGTACCACAAGATGAGAGATTTGGTGACATGGAGAAAAGAATGTGTCCCCATCGTAAACTGACAGGTTTTCAGTGCCATGTGATAACTGATGAGGGAACAGAAGGCAATCGAGGACAAACAGAAACTGACACTCCGCAAACCGTCCCCCCGCACCATGGGATGTATGTGATACTCCTCAGGCACTCCTGGCTGCCCTAAAGAATTAACCTATAGAGACCACAATCCTGCAAAACTTGAATCTCCCTCAGTTTACAAATGTCCTAGCGATCTACAAGAACAAAGCATTTCTATCAGGAACATAGCTTCCAGAAGTAAACGTAGATACAATTAAGTGTCCTTATAATCTGCAGCTTCCAGAAATTTCCCAACTATCTCCATGTTAATGCCTTGTTAGAGGGGTAAACAACCTTAACTTGACAATGGCAAGGCCTCTGGTAGCCTGGGAGTCTTCTTTAACATATGCAAGTACTTTCTTGAAACCTCCCTTTTTCCTTACCTCCCCCACCCCCATAGTATACAATCAGCCACCCCTCACAACCTGGGGCAGCAGCTCTTTCTGCCCATGGGTCCTGTCTCCGTGCTTTCATAAACCACCATTTTGCACCAAAGACGTCTCAAGAATTCCTTCTTGGTCGTGGGCTCCAGACTCCACCCCATGGAACCTCACCTGTATTCCACAACCTCATCAATAACCACCAACAATGTTGTTACATGTTGCATCTTAATTAATATCACTTGTAACCAAAAGAGTTTGAACCCATCCAAGAGGCTTCCACATTAATTCTCATAACCGTCCAAGCGTAGATTTTATTATCCCAGTCTTACGTAAGGGGAAATTGATCCCTGATGAGATTAAATGGTTTTTCTCAAGATTGACAGTAACAGGAAGAGTAGGAATTAAACCTTTCAGTATTACACATAATTTTATTTCCCCTTCCATTCCACCTCTTTTTAATTAAAACACAGCCTTCAAGATCCTGCTTAGATCCCACCTCCCCTGCAAAGCTTTCCCTGACCTCCCAGTGATGAGGTTGTGGGATATAGGTGAGGTTCGGTGGGGTGGAGTCCGGAGCGGACAACCAAGAAAGAATTCTTGAGGTGTCTTTGGTGCAAAATGGTCGTTTATTAAAGCACGGGGACAGGACCCGTGGGCAGAAAGAGCCGCTGCCCTGGGTTGTGAAGGGTGGCTGATTATATACGGTGGGGTTGGGGGAGATAAGGAAAAAGGGAGGTTGAGAAAGTACTTTCATATGTTAAAGCAGACTCACAGGATAATGGATATCTGGTTATTGTCAAGCCAGGGCTGTCCCTCCCTCTAATGAGGAACTAACAGGAGATGGTTGGGAGTCTCCCAGAGGAATGTTACATTCCTCCTATCACAAGTCCTTGTCAATGGGCTTCAGGTTGAAAAGAAATTCTATTTTATTTACATTTCCTTCTGCCTCAGCCTCCCTCAATTTTACGGAGGGGATGGTAACATTAGGGCTTCAGGAAACTGAATTATGGGTCTCTGGAAGTCAGGCTATCGATAAGAAAGCTTCTTCCTTGTAAATCACTAGGACGTGTAAACTGAGGGAGACTCAGGTCTTGCAGGATTGGNTTGTCAATGGGCTGTAGGTAGTAAGGACTGTTTCTTTGTCCTTTAGGGCAGCCAGGAGTGCCTGAGGAATGTCACATACATCCCATTGGGGGGGGGGGGTTGCAGGGTGTCAGTTTCTGGTGTGTCCTCAGCTTGCCTTCTGTTCCCTCATCACCAGGACACAGCACAGCCTTTCATAGACCAAGTACTTAGTAACAGTTTGACGATCGACAGCGATAATCAATGATTCAATTGTTTGGCAATTATAGATCTGTGTGGGTAAAAAACGATGACAGTAGCCTGGACTCAGTAGAGAAGTCCTATAGGAAGAGCTGGTTTTGAGCCAGGTCTTGAAGACAGGGGTAGCTATGAACCAGCAAAAGCATGTGGTACAGGGAAGAGAAGAAACAATTTGTACAAAGGCACAGAATGGAAGTAAAACAAAACTACACCCACCTTCCATGTCTCTGGCTTTAATATGTTTTGCCAAATCCTTGATAATTAGAGAGAAATAGACAATTCTGGTTGAATTATCTCTGCACTTACTCCTTTATGCCATACATATTTTTTGAGTGCCTCCAATGGGCAAGGCTCTGTGGGAGGCACAAAGATGAATTAGACACAGACCTGCCCTCATAGACATGTTCACTAAGAGAATGACCCATACATAAATATCTGTAATAAAATGTACAAAGTGGAAACAGCCATAAACAAGGTATGGGCTGCTATGGATCATTAAAAGAACTCATCACTTCCAACTGGGACTCTTTGTGATGGTTTCCTTACAATGCTAGGCTTGTAAGAAGGATAGTCTTTGCAAAGATGAAGATGGACTCTAGGCCATTCTAGAAGGCAGAGGAAACCATATACAAAAAAATACAACGGTGGAAAAACTCAAAATCTACCAAAGAGGACTGAGGAGTTTGGTTTTACTGCAACGTTAGAGATAGAAAAGAGTGGCAAAATGCCGGCGAAGCCAGATCACAGGGTGGAAGAACATGGAATTTTGGAGTCCTAAGATAAAATTCCAAATCTGTCATTTACAGCCTATGTGAAGTTGGGCAAATTACTTACATCTTCTGAAGCTCGTTGCCTCATCTATAAAATGGGACCAGATAGGTGAGGCCCTAGGCATGCAATAACATAATGTCCCTTCTATAAGAGATTCTTTAAATATTGATTCAACTTTTTTTTTGTTTTTAAGGAAAGGCCAAGCAAGCACGGATTTAGGTAGAGACCCTCTGCCTTTCCTCTACTGATCCAAGCAACTTCAGTGTTCCATCCAGCCAAACAGCACTCTGTAGTTAATCTGAGTCTTCTCCTTTCTTTAAACTAGGTCCTGACCTTCCAACAGGAGTTCTTGGTGAATTCGATTTCTAATGATGTCTTGGTACCCCTTTACCGATTGTGAGTTTGAACTTCTTTCCCTCTGGCCTGTCCTTTGGCTCAACTCTGCTCATGGAAGGGCTATAAGGATTAATGAGATTACATATGGAGAGTGCTCCATAAGAATAGCTATTATTATCATTGATGGACAAACTGGGAGGAGGAGAAACTAGAGCCATGGAGACTGGTTAGGGGGTAATTTAGGAAGACTATTTCATAATCCAAGAAAAGAATCTTAAGGACTGAAATAGGAGAACGGTGGTGAGGACAGGGAAGAAAGGATAAATTTTAAAACTCTCATGGAAATGAAATGCCTTGGACTTAGCAAACAATTGATGTGTGAGATGAGGTAAAGGAAGAGGTTGAATTCTGGGGTCCAGAAGGATGTCTCGTCATTAATACAACTAGTGAAGAAGGAAAAGGAGGTCGTTTGGAAGGGAAGTCAATGACTCTGGGACACATCCAGTCTGAGGGGCCAGTAGTACAACCAGACAGAAAAGGGCACAGGGCGGGGACAGGTTCTCTCCTTGACAAAACTCTACTCAGGCTCCCCTGAACTCTTCTCAACCAGGCCCTTTCTTTTGAGCTTCTGTGTTCACCTCTGCATTACTCCACCTTAGCAAGAATCCTGCTAAGTGAGTTTAGCCAGGATCCCGTACGCCCCTCACCCCTGATGTTTCCTCTTAGTGATTTTCCATCCACCAACCTCCACTCTGTTCCTTAGCTATAAATCTCCACTTGTCCTTGTTGTGGTCAGCCTTTCCCCTACTGAAATAGTTTTTCTAAATAAAATCTTTTTTTTTTTTTTTACCACTCTATGTCCAGCTCTGGTTTTTCCTCCAGCAGTTAGCAATTCAGTCGTGTTGAAGGGGATGGTGAATGGTAACTACACACACACAGTTTCGTGTGTCTGTGGAGGCTCTGTGAAACAGCAACAAGGACGCCAAGCCTGGGAACTATGACCAAATCATGACTGCTTCTACTTTCTACACCTTTTGTTCTCTTCTCTGTTGGGATCACTCTTTAAATCTATTGATGAATTTTCCACTCCTTTGGATTATCGGTCATATGGGTGTGAAAGGTAGAATAATGGCTCCCAAAAGATGTCCAATCCTAATCCTCTGAACTGTGACTATATTACCTTACATGACAAAGGGGACTTTGGATTTTTAAATGGAGGGCTTGTTCTGGATTATTCCAGTGGGTTATTATCCCAAGGATTCTTATAAATGGAACACAAGAGAGTCAGAGACAGAGAGTGGGAGTGAACTGATGCTGTTCCCTTTCTGGCTTTGAAGATGGAGGAAGGGGTCCAAGCCAAGGCCTGATGGCAGTTTCTAAAAGCTGGAAGACACAAGGAAACAGATTCTGTCCTAGAGCCTCTAGAAGGAATCCAAACCTGCTGACACCTTGATTTTAGCTGAATGAAACCCAAGTCAGACTTTTGGCCTTCAGAACTATTAGACAGTAAATTTGCATTGTTTTAAACTACGATGTTTGCGGTAATTTTTCATCACAGCAATAGGAAATTCATACAACAGGTGTAGTGATTGACCAAATTCTTATGGTCAACCGATTGACACTTGAACAGTTAAAAGTTGTAGACTGATAACCTCCAAGACCAGATGGTTCTTCACAGTTGTGACTCTCTGCACAGGTGACTTTGCCTCATCCTCCCTAGGGGACATTTGGAAACGTCTAGATATTTTCTAGTGTCACAACTGGGGGGGGGGGGTACTACTGGCATCTAGTGAGTAGAGGCCGGGATGTTGCTCGACATCTTGTGTTGAGTACAGCAGAGCCCCCACAACAAAGAATTTCCAGTCCCAAATTTCAATAGTGCCAAGGTTGAGAAACACTACCTCATAGGCTGCAACCAAGTTCAGAAACCAATGACATTATAAAGAACGCCATTTTTAAAGAAAGAAATTATTCCACCACTTACAAAGTCATTTTGACAGAAAATGATTCCAACCAAGCCTCTAGATCGAACCACTAATTTACAGAAAACAGAGGACGGAGGACCTTATAAAATAGCACCACGAATCAGCAAAATCTATAGGACAAATTTCTGTTTTTCAACACAAGTGTAATAAAAAACAGAGGGATACAGATGGGAGAAAACTATGAAATAAAAGAGATTTAAGAGATTCACCAAGGGGGGCACCTGGCTGGCTCAGTTGGTAGAGCATGCAAGTCTTGATCTCAAGGTTGTGAGTTTGAGTCCCACACTGGGTATGGACAATACTTTTTAAAAATCTTTTTTTAAAAAAAGAGAGAGATGGAGGTACAATAGGTAGAGATGATTTGGATCCTAATTCAAACAGATAAGTGTAAAATATGCACATATACACCTTTGAGACACGTAGAAACTTTAAACTGACTAGATGGTACACCGTATTAAAGAATTATTGCTAATGTAGGCGAATTACTTCTCTTATGATTACTTTTTCTAAAAGAGTCTTTATCTATTAGAACTACATGCTACAATGTTTCCAGGTGAAATAATACATAAATTTGCTACGAAATAATACAGGTAAGAGCTGTGTGTGAAACCAGATCAGGCCATGAGTTGATCATTGTTGAAGCAAACCAGAGGGCACATGGGGGATTGTTACTCTAGTCTCTCTGCTTTTCTACACATTTGAAATTTTCCATTCCAAAACTTTTTTTTCATTTCAATTATTTTTAAAGAAAATTATGAAAATGTCCGTTTCTATGAAAAATTCTTTTTTCAGCTACAAAGAGAATAATCTTCTCCCCTTTTCTGCATTTCCTCATCTCTCCAGATGATCCACTCACATTTGTCATGCTTAGACTTGCACTGCCAACCAAAACAGAAAAGAAAAAAATATCCAGAATTCTCTTACCATTAGTTAGGTGCTAAATAAATAGAAAGCATTCCGGCTTAAAGTGTGTGGCAGTCACTTGCAAAGAGAGAGAAGCTAACTCCCTGTGGCTCTTGGAAACATGAGCCCAAGAAGGAATTGATCTTCAAAAGGCTGGAGCCAGCCCTGGGCCCAGGCTAAGCATCACCTCCAGTGCCTGCTGGGAAAAAGCCCATGGGGCTGGGTCACCTGTGAATCCCCACCACTGGCAGGTGCCTGGCACATAGTGGGTACCCTACAAATATGTCCTGAGGGAAGGAGGGATGAAGTCAATTCAATGGGTTGAGTTCTCAAGTGAGCATGAATGAAATGTCTCAGGGAGCTTAGCACCATCTTCAACCCTCCTCCGACTGCCACGACCCTCACGCGACCTCAGCACAGCAGATGTTGGGACTCTCTGTCTCAGCAAGAACTTTCAGGGAGGTGCTGGGCTGAAGTTGTCAGCCGCTGCTTGGTCAAGTAAATCCTACATTGAGGTTAGCTACTGCTCAGGAAGCCCACTCAAGTGCTTCGTGCTATGTTTTTACCTTGATCACAGTCCTCGAGGTAGAGTGTGGAGGGACCGGCTTCCAGT
>NC_048225.1:77214245-77423273 GCF_002007445.2 Ailuropoda melanoleuca
CAAGGGCAGGCTCGGGCTTGGGACCAGTCACCCGACCTGGGATGTCTCACTTTCTCAAGCCTAGATCCAAGCTAACAACCCAGGAAGTTCTCACAGGGGAGATGACAGCTGAATACAGGCCTAAAGAATGGGTATATTATATTTCTATAGCAGTTCCAGCTCACAAATGGAGATTTGCATTTTTTTGAATTTTTACATTATCCCAGTGAGGTAGGCAGAGCAGAGATCCCTCCTTTCTGTGGAAAGCTGAGGAAGCTGTAAGTCTTGCCCAAGTTCATGGGGCTAACAAGTGTAACAAGTATAAAACCACATAAAAACCAGGCATTGCTTCCAAGTTCAGAGCACTCTGCACTAATTCCATTTAGCAAGTACTTTTGCATACCTACTACAAATGGGAATCCAAATAAATGGGAGTGCAAGGGAATGTGAAACACACTCCCTGACCTAACAGAGTTAAAAGCTTGTACCCATAAAACAGCTTGAGACAACTCCCACCATCAAAACAGGCTGTCAGGAGGACTTCAGAGATAGGAGAACGTGGAGGCTGACAGGCAGCAGGAGCTGTTCCAGGTGACTTTGAGTTCTGCAGACAAGTCCTATAGACCTTGTCAAGGCAAAGGAGTGGACTTGAGTTCACTGTGTCCCCTCCCAGCTCCCCTCCTTGACTTTCACTGGTGGACATTTCAGAACAGAGCGTCTCTTTTCTAATCAACAACGTGCTGTACACACAGACACCTGCTATTGTTATGGCCGATGACTCTTCTCACCCCAATTATCCCAGGATCAGTCTTGTATACTCTTGTTTCTTGCTTCTGCTCTGCCATTTTTCACCTACAACATTCAATTCCTGTTGACACAGGCACACAGACCACTTTCTTCTCCAGAATGCCCTAACTTCTCAAAATAAGACGCTGCCATTGCCCATCACAGGTGCCTTCCTTTTGGTCACCGACCACCTGCCTTGTGTACTGATGGGGCACCGGTGGCCTCCAGCTCCTGGTGTCCTCACAGAGGGGCTGCTGTCCCTGGATGTCACTCTCGCATAGCCTAAGTCATTCATGGAAGTAAGGGGGCAGCAGCAAGAGAAGGCTGGAGCAAGAGAGGAAAGTCCTATGCCATGAGAAGATAAAGGCCACCAATTAGGGCTGTAGGTTCCCATCAGTGACAATCAGGACACAGGGTAAAGTTAACCAGAAAAGCTGCTGAGTGATGCTGCAGATTTGTCTGTGACCAGGAGGCAACACGACACCTTCTCCCAGCCCCTGGCACCAAACACAAGGCTTACAAATAATTACTCAAACCTACCCTCTTCCTGGGTGGGAAACCCAGAGCCATTCATTCTCAATTCCCTCTTGCTTGAAGATGACACTATTCTTCCGCATTACAGGGGACAGTGTTGTCCATCAGCAAAAGCTTCAACCAGAATATAAGTTTCATCTTCATGATGACTGGGCCTCATCCATTTTCTCATTCATGTAAGAACCAAGAATTTTGTTCAAAACGGTCACATAAACAATAAAAAACCAGTGAGGCCTCCTGTGAAAGTGTCTTTCCTCACGTTCTTTGTTTGCATTGTGTGCTCCTCGTACAAGGCCCTAAAAAGACTAAAAACAGATTTATTTTTATTTTATTTAAAACAAATTACACTGGGCGCCTGGGTGGCCCAGTTGGTTAAGCATCTGCCTTCGGCTCAGGTCATGATCCCAGGGTCCTGGCATCAAGTCCCACATCAGGCTTCTTGCTCAGTGGGAAGCCTGTTTCTCCCTCTGCCTGCCATTCCCCCTGCTTGTGCTCTCTCTCTCGGACAAATAAATAAATAAAATCTTTAAAAATAAATAAACAATTAATTAATGAATTAAATCACACTGATTCAAGATATAATCTCTAGACATGGTGAAATGAGGCACTTTAAATGCCTCTTTAAAACAGTATAATCTGTCAGATTTTAAATCCTTCAAAGCAAAATACAGGTTATATTTACATAATCTAGGATAAATGACTAAAATCTTAAATTCTAGATAATTTTGCCGCAAGGTGAAGACGTTCATGAGAAAATACTTTCATTGTCAAAAATAAACAATAAAATGGAAAATAAGAATAAAAGCTACTTCTGAGATTGCTGCGACCCCCTTAGGGTGTTGGTCAGAGCACGGGCAACTCTTCTGTCCTTTTGGCCGAGTGGAACCAGAGCTGCCTGACTCCATCCCCTTCCCAGCGTGCTCCACCTCTCATCCCACAGTGCACCTCTTCTCACACATGTCCTCTACACATTTCCTTTCCTTCCCATCCTTTTCCTCTTTTCCACTTCCTCCCTTCTCCCTCACTTTTCTTTTCCCATTCTCTACTTCAGTCTGTCTTACCCTCCCTTATGCCTCGCACTCCTTGCCAATTGAAGACTATAAAATTAAGTCCAAAGATAAATTGTTACTACTTGTTTTGAGAACTCTTAGTTTTAATTTTTAAAGTGGATGCTTTGGATATTTTCTATTTTTCACTGTACAATAAAAATCTACTTTTCTAGGTGTGGGTGTCCACGGATATGTGTTTGTTTGTGCCTACATGTGTCCCCATGTACTGATCCTGGGGATTAGTGGACCTAGAAAGAAAAAGAGTACCTGCTTTAGGACTGTATTGCTTTGGACAAGCCCCATCAAATTGGCTTAAACTCAATCATCTCTTCTCGATGGACAGATACCAGGTCTTCCACACGAAGCCCCTCCAAAAAGACAGATCAAGATGCTGCCATACCTAACTGCTCCAAAGTAGAGCTGGGGAGTGATTTCTGTGCAGCGGCCTGGCAGACTGAGGAATGAGCAATGCCAAGCTACCAAAGGTGACATCACCGAACGCTGAGCTGGGAGTAGATGCAGTAAGCCCACTGTTCATAAGACGGTTGTAAACAACCTCAAGAGATACACAGTAGTAAAATGTGGTAAAATACTCAGAAGGTGATGAGTTTTGATGAGTTTTTGAGTATTTTTACCTTTGTTTATAGTGTAACTTATTTAAGTATAAGTGTAAATAATTTAACTTCTAAGAACGCTTCTATTTAACAACCAGCTTGCCGAGTTATTGAAAATTCAATATTCTGCTCTCACAAACTGTATAAGCCAGCTCCTGCACAACCCCGCAGGGGAGTCACCACCTCTCACCGAGTTATATGGGAAAGCCTGACTGCTCCAACCACATGGGATTTTAAAGGCTGTAGTAATAACGAAATGGAAGGAGGCCTTTGTACAAATATGAAGGCAAACTAGCAACAAATAAGTTCTCACTGGTGTTGGCATTTGTGAGTAAAGAGTTCACTTCTTCAACCAGAAGAATATCTTCTCAGTGCCTATGGTGCACCAAACACTGCAACTATCCTACCACCAGCTCAGCCCTCCTGAGTCCTCACCTCCATCAAGGCCCTCCACACTGTACCTCTGTAACTCATCTCCAGCAAATTCTTTTTTTTTTTTTAATATTTTATTTATTTGAGAGAGAGAGAAAGAGTGTGCACGTGCACGCACATGAGTGGGGGGAGGGGCAAAGGGAGAGGGAGAAACAGACTCTCCCCTGAGCAGGGAGCCAGACGAGGGGCTCAATCCCAGGACCCTGGGATCATAACTTGAGCTGGAGGCAGATGCTTAACTGACTGAGACACCCAGGTGTCCCATCACTAGCAAATTCTACAGACTCAAGCATCATTCCCCAAGCACATGTCTTCTTAGCTTGAATTACTCTGGCTGTTCTTCTCTGCTGAGAAGCCCTTTACCTTCCTCTTTTGCCAAGTCCTGCCCACATTTCAGTAACTAGCTTGGATCCTCCCTCTTTCTTGTGATCTCCAACTTCCCAGCCTCAGGATCAAGGCTCCCATGGCTCTGGTTAGCTGCAGGTCTCTTAATCTGCATCGTGTGGATACACACCCACTACATATTTTCTTCCCAAGCAAGTCTTTAGCTCCTGAAGAACAGAAGCCCCTTCACCTAGTTCTAGCCTCTTCTCTCATGGTTCACTTACTGAGAGCTAAACACCTTCTGAGGAGAATGAACCGGCACAAAAGATGCAGTCTCTTCTCTAAAAAGGGCAGTATGACAAGACAAGAAAGTCTTGGCCAGTTGTATTCCCAGATTTACCCCTACCTAATCCTCACACACTCCCCTGATTCACCAATAAAGTAAAGGAAAGAAATGCACTCAGGGCTGATATTCAGTGAGTAGTTACCACTGCATTCCTACCGGGTGGTAAATACCTGGTACTCCAAGTCCCCTACCCAATGCTTCCACCTTTCCATCCCAACCACTCAACCTTGCCCAAGCATGCTTTAGATTTGTGTATGATCCAACAACTAATGGTGTTTTTAAACGTACCCAAGATTTGTTTTATTCAACTATAGCGAGGACAGATCAGGGGACACTTGCCACTAATGACAGCTTGTTACTAACAGTTCTGAAGACAAAAGGGAAGCCATACCACACAGGTTCACATGGGGAAGCACCAGCGTTGATCAGAAGGCAGAAGAAGAGGAAGGTATGGCCAAAACACTTTATTATGATTTTCACAGGAAGAAATGGACAAGGCAGGGTAAGCAACAGAGAAGGCTTAGAATTGGACAGTTTAAGTAATTTCAGTGGGCTCTTGGCTATAGGTGTGATCCCTAGTTGTCCAGTACCTAGGCCTGGGATGATTTAGAATGGGGGGGGGTAGTATCCCAGACTACAGGAGCCTGATAAAAGCAAGTAAATTAGGAATATGGACTTGGGATTATTGGTTAATATATCAAAGGCATGCATATAGGCAAGTTGCTTGCTATCTCTAGGAATTAGCTAACCTTGGGAGAGGCAGACACTCTCCAGTCAGAAGCCTCAGGATCTCAAAGCATCATAAATACAAGGAATAAAAATAGAATTAATACAAAAGGGTTAATGTTTGCACAAGGAGAATCCCCCATAGGCTTGCCCCAACACTTTGCTGAGCTCCAAATCACATGGCAAAAGTACAAATACTTTCTTTTTTAAGTTTTTATTTGAATTCTTTTTTTTTTAAAGATTTTATTTATTTATTCGACAGAGATAGAGACAGCCAGCGAGAGAGGGAACACAAGCAGGGGGAGTGGGAGAGGAAGAAGCAGGCTTCCAGCGGAGAAGCCTGATGTGGGGCTCGATCCCGGAACGCCGGGACCACACCTGAGCCGAAGGCAGACGCTTAACGACTGCGCTACCCAGGCGCCCCCAAACAGGTTTTCTTATACACTGATAGGTGGGAATACAAATTAGTCCAACCTTCCTGGAGCAGTTAAGCAATATATTTTAAAATTTAAAAAACTCATATTCTTTGATACAACTAATTCTATTTCTAGAAATTCCTTTGGGGGAAAAAAACAAACAAAGTCAGCAATGATGCAGTTATGAGAATATTTACTGCTTAAAATATCAAAAAATTGAGAATCTAAATATCAATGAAGAAAAAATAGGTTAAATACATATCCATTTGAATACATATCCATAGGTTAAATACCTCCATTTGAATGGATCAAGAAAGGTGCCCATTATAGGTTCTATGCAGAAAAAAGAATTTGCAAAATAGTATAATATGACTCCACCTCTGTTATATATTAAGGGGTGGGGGGCAGATATGTAGGCACAGAATAAAATCTATTCAGATGCACACAATCTATTTGCATCTGGGAATTGGATTCTGGGGACTCTCTACTTTGTTCAGTCCTATAATCCTTGAATTTTAGTACAATGTGCACGTATTTTTTATTAGAAAAAATCTTTTTAAATATTTCTAATTTTAGAAGTAGAGATAATTATTACATGATATATTTGATTTTATTAAATCTCAAAATACTGGTTTCATGGGTGGAAAAATCATGAAAATGTCTTTGATCATGACAAGAATGGATCATTAAACTTAATTGCTGAGACAACCTTTAGAAGAAAACATTGAGAATCCTTTCAAATCAAGGACTGCAGGATTAATCTTTCATCAGAAAAATTAGATCGTGTTCTGTGGGTTTCAAGGGTACCTCAGTGCCCCTGGTCCCAAACTTCTCCCAAGCCCTCTCCTTATCCCTCTCCCAAAACCCAAATAAATGAGACAAAACACCTTTCCCATACACATGAGACTTGTAATCATTTGGCTCTAAGACTTCTTTGTTGCCTTTAAAATGAATTCATCCATGGGAAGTTAAATCTATTCAGTTTTATAACATTTATATTTAGAATATATAATTATGTGAGCCCCTTTCTTAACAGTGGGCTTAGAGATAGGCCAGGCGAGAGAGTAGCGATATATGGGTACTATCAGGGTCTATATTGACGTACTTCTGGGGGACAGCACAGGTGGCTGTGGAAAACAATCTGAGAGAGATTTAACAAGACATACAGAAAAGATAAGCAGAAATAGGACAAAACATTTTAAATGGCACCAAACTAACTCAGTCCAAATCTTATGAGAACTCAGGTCAAATCTCGTGAGATCTCACCATATCTCCTAAGATTTCTAGACGAATCTAGTGAGATCTCCGCATATCTCCTGAGATTTCTAGCCAAATCTTGTGAGATCTCATCCAAATCTCTTGAGATCTCATGCCCAGCCATTGAAATCTAGAGCTAAACCCCGGTGGGTCTGTGGCCAAACTTCAAGGCCCTTGAGAGGATCTGGCACTCCCCAGCAGAGCCTGATTGGAGCTCTTGATACCAGTAGGGGATGCACAAGCCTGGACTGGGCAGAACTTCCATCTGGACCAGTTTCCTAAGGGGTCCCAGACATGACCTCCAAGAAGACCGAGGGTATCTCACACCTAATGCCTGGTGTTTCAGCATCCTGGGTGAAGAGCAGTTAGGAAGGCAGCATTGAATTCAGCATGAATCGTCCTTGTGGACGCTTGTTCACACTAAACCAGAAGAGATAGATACAGGAGGATAAAAGGAGAAGGCAGAAGAAATGTGCCCTGGAGAAGGACATGTGAACACACAGGCAGGCTCCCTAGGGGCATTCCCACTCTTTGAACACGTTAAGCTCTCTGTGTTTACCTCACAACACCCCAGGATAAAAAGAAAAGAAAACCTTTTCCTGGGGGCGCCTGGGTGGCACAGCGGTTAAGCGTCTGCCTTCGGCTCAGGGCGTGATCCTGGCGTTATGGGATCGAGCCCCACATCAGGCTCCTCCGCTACGAGCCTGCTTCTTCCTCTCCCACTCCCCCTGCTTGTGTTCCCTCTCTCACTGGCTGTCTCTCTCTGTCAAATAAATAAATTAAAAAAAAAAAAAAAGAAAACCCTTTCTTTAGCGGGATCCCAGGTGATCTGGGGTCAATCTCAGAATTCTCTGGCTATCTCTCAGGAATCCTCATCCTAAATCTCAGGAGTACTCTGACAGATCTGGTGAGATCAACGTCCACTCCATGGAAGTAGGCCAAAATCCCCTGAGACTTCGGGGCATGTCTCATGAGATATATAACTAAACTCCAGGAGACCTGGGGAGAAGTATCTCGGGAGCTCAGCAGGGGTGGGAAATGCCTAACCTTGATGCCTGTGCAACATAATAGCTAGCCATTGGACATTCCTGCCTGGGGGACCATGGGAACACCTGGCATTCCACAAAGCCCACAGATGCCATTCAGATGTTGGGGTCCAAACCCAGCACTGATATAGAGATGAATGGGTTCAAGGTCCCTTACTGACATTACATGAGAAGGGAGAGGCACAGGAAGATATTAGTTACAGGAAGAGGCCAGGAGCCCGGGAGCTGGCTCGTCTGGACACACAGGAAGCCTCCTTGGGTGCTCTCCCAGGCTTTTGACTTTTAAGCACTGTGTGTGGCAGTCACCACATGCAGGAACAAGCCAACTCCTGACTTTGCCAGATCTCACGTGATCTTGGGGCCAATCTTGGGTGATCTCAGTACAAATCTTGTGAGATCTCATCCAAATATCATGAGATGTTGGGCCTAGCCAGTGACATCTAGGGTCAAAACTCATGACATCTCTGGGCAAAGCTCCCAGGCTCTTGGGAGGAACTGGGAGTCCCTAGCAGAGCCTGCTTTGTGCCCCTTGTGTCATCAGGGATGGCACATGCCAGGACTGGGCACATCTTCCAATATTCCCGGTTTCAGAAGTGCTCCCAGACTCGACCTGCAGAAAGATACAAGGTGTCTCACTCCTAAATTCCCGGTGTTTCAGTATACTGGGTGAAGTGGGGTNATGAAGCGGGGTATTAAGGGAGCACTGAATTCAGGATGAATGGGCCCTGTGGAAGCTACTTCACACTCACCCAGAAGTGATAGAAACAGGATGGCAGGAGGAGAAGGAGGAAGCACTGCTCCCTGGAGCAGGAAGTGTGAGCGCACAGGAAGTCTCCCTGGGGGCTTTCCCAAGCTTTCTGTGTTTGCCTCACAACACCCCAGAAAAAAGGAAAGAAAAAAAGAAAGCCGCTCTCCCAGTCCTCGCTCCCAGGGCCGGGCACGTCTCTCCCCTTTGTGCTTCTAAAACCACCGGCCACTCCCGGTTCACACAAGCGCTCCAGAGTTCCAGGTTTCAGTCTGGTGTGGCGTCCAAAGACCTTTTCCCACTGCTACTGGTCTGCTAGTGTGGCCCGCCTCCCAGCGCCGAAGGCTTCTGACTTCCCAGCACATGAGATGGAGGCTCTCTCCCCCTTCCGTTATCTTCCAGTATCTGCCCGCAGACTCTCGGCTCCCCACTTCATACCTTGAGACCAAGCGCCTGAGATGTTCTGTTTGTAGAGATCCAGGTGTATCTTCTTACATCTTAGGCTGATTTCATGGGTGTTCAGGTTGATCTGGTAGATATCCAGCTCGATTCAGGGGAACGGTTGAAATAGGGTCCCCCTACTCCTCCACCATCTTTCCCCTTCCCCCCGACTGCCATATTTCATTAGCACATCACTCTAGTTCCATATCTCATAACTATATATACATGTCTATATATGTCACAACTCCTTTATCCATTCCTCAACTGATGGACAGTTGAGCTCTTTCTATTGTTTGGCTATTGTTGATAAGCCTGCCATAAACATCGGGGTGCATGTGCCCCTTTGGGTCTATATTCTTGTATCCGTTGGGTAACTACCTAAAGGTTCAATTGCTGAGTTGTTGGGTAGTTCCATTTTTAAGTGTTTGAGAAATTTCCACACTGTTTTCCAGTGTGGCTGCACCAGATTGCATTCCCATGAACAGTGTAATTGGGTTCCCCTTTCTCAGCATCCTCGCCAACACCTGTTATTTTCTGTGTTGTTAATTTTAATCATTCTGACTGGAGAGAGGTGCTATCCCCTTGTACTTTTGATTATTTTCCTGATGATGATGTTGAGTATCTTTTCACGGGTCTGTTGGCCATCTGGATGTCTTCTTTGGAAAGAAGTCTATTCATGCATTTTAGCCCATTTTTTGAACTGGAGTATTTGTCTTTTGAGCGTTCATTTTATAAGTTCTTTATATATTTTGGATCTTACCTTTTACTAGGTAAGTCATTTGCAAATACCTCCTATCCCAAAGGTGGCCTTTTAGTTTTGTTGATTGTTTCCTCCAACATGCAGAAGCTTTTCCTTGTGATGAAGACCAAATGCTTTATTTTTAATGTTTCCTTTACCTCAGGAGACATACTTATTAAGATTTTCCTACAGCCAAAGTCAAAGAAATTACTGCCTGTGCTCTCCTCTAAGATTTTAGTTTAGTTTAGTTCAGTTTAGTTTCAGGGGTGGAATTGAGGGATTCCTCAGTTGCATCTAATACCCAGCATTCACTACATCAAGTGCCCTCCTTAATGCCCATCACCCAATTATCCCAGCCCCCACTGGCCTCCCTTTGAGCAAACCCTCACTTTGTTTCCTACAGTTTTATTGTTTGCCTCACTGTTTTCATCATATTTTATTTTTCATTCCCTTCTCCCATGTTCATCTGTTTTGTTTCTTAAATTACACATATAAGTGAAATCATATGTATTTGTCTTTCTCTGACTGACTTATTTCGTTTAGCACTAAATGGCAAGATATCATTCTTTTTGATGACTGAGTAGTATTCCAGTGTGTGTGTGTGTGTGTGTGTGTGTGTGTGTGTGTGTGTGTGTGTCAACTTCTTTATCCATTCATCTATTGATGGACATCTGGGCTCTTTCCATAGTTCGGCTATTGTGGACATTCCTACTCTAAGCACTGGGGTAGATGGGCCTCTTCGAATCGGCACTTTTGTATCTTTCAGATAAAGACCTAGTAGTGTAATCTCTGTGTCCTAGGCTAGTTCTATTTTAACGTTTTCAAGAGACCTCTACAATGTTTTCCAGAGCGGCTGCACCAGTTTGCATTCCCACAAACAAATGTAGGAGAGTGCCCCTTTCTCTCCATTCTTGCCAACAGCTGTTGTTTCCTGACTTGTTCATTTTAGCCATTCTGACTGGCGTGAGGTGGAATCTCATTGTGGTTTTAATTTGTAGCTATCTGATGCCAAGTGATGTTGAGCAGTTTTTCATGTGTCTGTCAGCCATTTGTATGTCTTCCTTGGAGAAATGTCTGTTCATGTCTTCTGACCACTTCTTGACTGGAGTTTTTGAGTTTTGGGTGTTGAGTTTGATAAGTTCTTTGTTTGTTTGTTTGATGTTATGTTAGTCACTATACAATACATCATTAGTTTTTAATGTAGGGTTTCCATGATTCATTGTTTGCATATAAAACCCAGTGCTCCATGCAATACATGCCCTCTGTAATCCCCATCACTGGGCCAACTCATCCCCCCACCCCGCTAAAACCCTCAGTTGGTTTCCTGGAATCCATAGTCTCTCATGGCTTGTCTCCCTCTCTGATATCCCCTGCTTCATTTTTCCCTTCCTTCTCCTAATGTCCTCCATGCTATTCCTTATGTTCCACATGTAAGTGAAACCATATGATAATTTTCTTTCTCTGCTTGACTTATTTCTCTTAGCATAATCCCCTCCAGTTCCATCCATGTTGATGGAAATGGTGGATATTCATCCTTTCTGATGGCTGAGTAATATTCCATTGTGTATATGGACCACATCTTCTTTTTCCATTCATCTGTTGAAGGGCATCTTGGCTCCTTTCACAAATTGGCTATTCTGGATATTGCTGCTATGAACATTCAGGTGCTTTTGGATAAGTTTGGCCAGTGGCTTATTGATCTTATTAATTCTTTCAAAGAACCAGCTTCTAGTTTCTCTGATCTGTTCTACTGTTTTTCTGGTTTCTATTTCATTGATCTCTGCTCTAATTTTTATTATTTCTCTTCTCCTGCTTGGTTTAGGCTTTATTTGCTGTTCTTTCTCCAGTTCCTTTAGGTGTTGGGCTAGCATGTACATTTGGGATTTTTCTAATTTTTTGAGAGAGGCCTGGATGGCAATGTATTGCCCCTCAGGACTGCCTTTGCAGTACCCCATAGGTTTTGGACTGATGTGTTTTCATTCTCATTGGTTTCCATAAATTGTGTAAGTTCTTCTTTAATTTCCTGGTTGTCCCATTCATTCTTAGCAGGATTCTCTTTAACTTCCAAGTGTTTGAATTCCTTCCAAATTTTTTCTTGTGATTGAGTTCCAGTTTCAAGGCATTGTGGTCTGATATCGTGTAGGGAATAATCTCAATCTTTTGGTATTGGCTGAGACCTGATTTGTGACCCAGTACATGGTCTACTCTGGAGAAAGTTCCACGTGCATTCAAGAAGAATGAGTATTCTGTTGTTTTAGGGTGGAATGTTCTGTATATATCTATATATCTATGAAGTCCATCAGGTCCAGTGTGTCATCCAAAGCTCTTGTTTCTTTGTTGATCTTCTGTTTAGAGGTTCTGTCCAGTCCTGAGAGTAGAGTGTTAAAATTTCCTACTATTAATGTATTATTGTCGATCTGATTCTTCATTTTGGTTAACAGCTGGCTTATATAGTTGGCTGCTCCCATGTTGGGGGCACAGATATTTACAATTGTTAGATTTTCGTGTTGGATAGAACCTTTAAGAATGATATAGTGTCCCTCTGGATCTATTATTACAGTCTTTGATTTAAATTCTAATTTGTCTGATATAAGAATTGCTACCCAGCTTTCTTTTGAGGTCCATTAGCATGAAAAATGGTTCTCCAACCCCTCACTTTCAGTCTGGAGGTATCTTTAGGCTCAAAATGAGTCTTGTACACAGCATATGAATGGGTCATGTCTTTTTATCCAATCTGCAACTCTGTGCTGTTTCATGGGAGCATTTAGGCCATTCACATTGAGGGTTACTACTGAAAGATGTGTTTATTGCCATCCTATTGTCTGTACAGTCCCTGTTTCTATGGATTGTCTCTGAATTTCTGGTTCATATTACTCTTGGGGTCTTTCTTCTTTTATAGAATCCCCCTTAGTATTTCTTGCAGGGCTGGCTTGGTGGTCACATATTCTTTCAGTTTCTGCCCGTCCTGGAAGCTCTTTATCTCTCCATCCATTCTGAATAACAGCCTTGCTGGATAAAGTATTCTTGGCTGCACGTTCTTCTCATTTAGTACCCTGAATACATCTTGCCAGCACTTTCACACTTGCCAGGTCTCTGTGGACAGGTCTGACATTATTCTGATGTTCATCCCTCTGTATATAAGGAATCTTTTCCCCCTAACTGCCCTTAGGACGGCTTCCTTGGTTCTAAGATTTGTGAGTTTTACTATTACATGCTGAGGGTTGGTCTGTTTTCCTTGATCTTGGGAGGGGTCCTCTCTGCCTCTAGGACACAAATGCTTGTTTTAGTCCCCAGATTAGGGAAGTTCTCAGCTACGATTTGCTCAAATATATCTTCTAGTCCTCTCTCTCTCTCTCTCTCTCTCTCCCCCCTCAGGGATCCCAATGATTCTGACATTGGAACATTTCATGGCATCATTGATTTCTCTAAGTCTGTTTTCATGGATTTTAAGCTGTTTGTTCCAGTCTTCCTCCTGTTCCTTCCTTTCTATTAGTTTTTCTTCTAGATCACTAATTCATTCCTCTGTCTCATTTACCCTCGCTGTTAGAGTATCTAGTTTAGAATGCATCTCATTCATAGCATTTTTAAGTTCAGCCTGATTAGCTCTCATTTCTGCCCTTAGGGATTCTATGTTGCCATTAATGGTTTTCTCAAGTCTAGCTATTGTCTTCATAATTGATACCTTGAAGTCTATTTTTGACATCTTGGTTATATCCATATCCATTAGGTCTGTGGGAGAGACCATTGTCTCTGGTTCTTTTCTTTGTTGGGGGTTCGTTCTCCTAGTCATTCTGTTGAGAGGTAGTTGAGGGAATATACAGAGTCGAATATATCAACCACAATCCAGGGAAGGAGCACCCTGGGAAAGTTTGGAGCAATCAGAAGCCACCACCAAAAAATCCCAGCCAAAATGAAACCCAAGAATAAGATTTATAAAGTTAAAAAGGGGGGGGGCATTTGAGGGGAGGGGGGGACTATAATCTCTCAATGTGGGTGAAGTAGGGTGTTTCAGTTCTTCCTGGGTGTATTTTGTTCTGTTAGAGAACCCTACTTCCCAGAGTTAAGGGGAAATTAAAACTCGTATATATATAAAAGTAGTTTGAAGAGGGAAAAAAGGACTACATTGAAGCTTACATCTATATATACAAAAAAAAAAAAAGGAAAAAATATAAGTGTGAAAAAGTACAAGTTAGGAAGTTACTATGGAATATGTTGTATTAAACATCTAGTTGAAATGGTATATTTAAAAAAAAAACAGAGAAGAAACATGAGAAAGAATTTTTTTAAAAAGTTGTATCCAAGAAATACACAGGCCGTGAGGCAACACTAGGAGCTCAATATACTATTTTCCCGTGGTGTTGGGGTTTTACAGTTTTATGGGGACCCTCTTTGTCCTCCTCTTGGTCTTCCAGCTTGTCTTTCTCTGAACCCTGCAGACCACACAGTCTCCCCCTCTGTAAGCGCCACTGAAAACTGCAGAGTCCCACAGGCGGTGCACACCCCGGCAATCCTTTTAGCCGTGGACTCACACCCCCGCTTGTCTCTACCCCCTGTACCCCCAGAACCCCAATTGATCCTGGTCTGGGCGGACGCGGTGGCAGCTGCAGGGGCAGCCAGTCCCCTGGGTCCACGGGCGCAGGTCCACGCAAGAGGCCATGCCAGTCCCAGCGCGTGCCCCTAAAGCTCCTGGATTCTGAGCGCTGTTACCAGGCTCTTCCCGTCCCACCGCCACCGCTCTGAAAGCTATCCCTGGTCCCCAGGCGCAGGGTGCTTTTTCACTGGGGTATTTACATCACTTTCCCGTGGCTAGCTGCTGGCGGTTCCCTCCCCCTTCTGTTTATCCTCCACACAATCACAACTCCATTGCCCTTCATACCTCTTGACTGATGACCCTCTGTGCCCAAAGAGATCCAGACATATAACTTACATCTCAGGCTGATTTCATGGGTGTTCAGACTGCTTTGGTAGATTTCCAGCTAAATTCCGGGGACTGGTTGAAATGGAGTCCCCTACTCCTCCGCCATCTTGCCCCCACCACTGAGTTTGATAAGTTCTTTACGGTTTTGGATACTAGCCCTTTATCTTAAAGTCATTTGCAAATATCTTCTCCCATTCCATGTGTTGCCCTTTAGTTTGGTTGACTGTTTCCTTTGCTGTGCCAAAGCTTTGTAGCCTGATGAAGTCCCAGCAGGTCGTTTCTGCTTTTGTTTCCCTTCTTGGAGCTTTGTCTAGCAAGGAATTGCTGTGGCCTAGGTCAAAGAAGATGCTGCCTCTGTTCTCCTCTAGGATTTTGATGGAGCCCGTCTCACATTTAGGTCATTCATCCATTTGGAGTTTATCTTTTGTGTATGGTGCAAGAAAGTGTCCAGTTTCATTCTTTTGCATGTTATTTAGCATAGTACTGGAAGTCCTAGGCTTTGCATCTAGTCAAAACTGCACTCTGCCTAAATAAAACCATATGTCAAGTAACATATTCCCTTTGTTAAGATATGAGTGTTATAAGGTGATACAAGTGATATCATGTGTAGAACAACTAGGAAAAATCCATGAGTTTACCTCCATGAAACTACACTCTGCTTAAAGTGTCATTAAATTAACATTTTCTTTTCATTTGAACCTTATGTGAAGACACATTAACAACAACAACAAAATGTGCTTAACTTCTTGGAACTACTCTGTTCTTGAAGCACTGTTTAAGTAGCAACTTTCTTTTTCACATAGATGTTCATAAACTTATGTGTATAAGCCCTAGAAATTGGCCTTGTACTGCATTCCTTGAAACTACAATGTCTTTAAACATCTTCAAGAAACATCACAGTTTCATAAAGTTAAGAAGTGTTTTTACACCTGTGGTTTTAACACAATGAGATGGCATTGTGCATACATCCTCGAAACTACACTGTTTTTTATCCATACGCCAAGCAATATCTTCTTTTTCTTAGAAGTGTTTTATCTTGTATGGCTAAGACTACTAAAAGCCATTTGTTGAAGTCCTCATAACAACACTGTGCCTAAACCACTTGTCAAGGAACATCTTCCTTTCATGAGTATATGGTGTTTTTTTTTAATTATGTGCAGAAGCATTAGGAAAAGGCATATGCTTATCTACTTGAAACTACACGACTTAAATCGTCCATCAAGTAATGTGTCTTTTTCACTAAGACGTAAATGTTTTATTTTTTTACTTTTATTTTTTTTAAAGATTTTATTTATTTATTCGACAGAGATAGAGACAGCCAGCAAGAGCGGGAACACAAGCAGGGGGAGTGGGAAAGGAAGAAGCAGGCTCATAGCGGAGGAGCCTGATGTGGGGCTCGATCCCATAACGCCGGGATCACGCCCTGAGCCGAAGGCAGACGCTCAACCGCTGTGCCACCCAGGCGCCCCAAGACGTAAGTGTTTTAAAACTTATCTGTATAGTATGGAAACTCCTTGAAATGACATTGTGTTTTAAGTGTCCCAAAATAACATCTTTATCTTTCCTTCATTAAGGCACAAGTTTTTGTGTGTGTTACATTTCCAAGACGGCAGAGTAGCAGGGGGATCCAGAACTTGCGGTGTCCTTCGAATACAACTAGATCAACATTCAACTCTTTTGAACAGCTAAGAAGAAGATAGGAGGAATAAGGAAACAATCTACAGAGTTGGGGGCAGAGGTGAGGTTCAGAGCCTTGAGTTGGGGGATTGGGAAGTCGTGTAGCCCAGATGGGTAGGAAGCCCAGTTCATAGAACAAAGTCAGGAAGAGGGAGCAAGTTGGAAAGAGTGCAGTGGGTTGTGACCACAAAATAAGCTGAGGTGAGGAGATCCTTTGAGTCGCTCAGGGAGACACCACTGCCCTTCCTGGAGGGCATTTGGAAGTGTGTATTTAGCCTTACCCAGGACAAAAGGCCAGCCTCGGAGTCATTGAGCAGAGCTCAGAAGCAGGGTCAGAGGGGGCGCTCAGAGGGCAGGAGACCTCCTAACTTTTCAGTGTGAGCCACAGTAAGCTTACAATTCCATGTGCTCACCCATTGGCCACTTCTCTGGGGTGAACTGAGCAGAGTGCAGAGACTGGGGAAGATTGCGCATAACCTGGCCACCCCTTTTTGCTGTGAGCCACAACAGGCTTAAACCTTTGTGCACAAAGATGTTCTTTGAAAGATGCTGTCTACACAGTGTTGTTTCAATGAGTTAGGCATAAGGCACATTCCTTATGCTACCACACATACATTTGATATGGCTACTATCTTCATGACAGATGTTAGTTGTAAGATGCTTTTCTACACAGTGAGGTTTGGATGAGGGAAATAATGACACATTCTCTATGTTTCCACAGATATATTGAAAAATGCTTCCATCTTCATGAATGAGGATGTTAGTTGAAAGATGCTTTCAACAGGATACTCTTTTACTTTTCTTTTTTTTTAATTTAAATTCTATTAGCCAAGGTATAGGGTGCTGTTTCATTGACGTAAATATATGGTACTTTCCTTCTATTTCCACACATACATTTGAAAGCACTCCTATCTCCATGAAAGAAGATGTTAGTTGAAAGATGCTTTCCGCATAGTGTTGTTTCAATGAGTCAAGTATATGGCACTTTCCTTCTGCCTCAACCCGTATATTTGAAAACACTATTATCTTCGTGAAAGTTGTCATTTGTGAGATGCTTTCTACACTGTGCCATTTCATTGGGTTGAGTATTTTGCACTTTCCTTAGACTTCCACAGATATGTGTGAAAATACTTCTATCTTCATGAACCCTGATGTCCTTTGAAAGATGCCTCCCACACTGTTGTTTGAAGGAGTCAAGTGTATAGCAGTTTCCTTATACTTCCTCTCATATGTTTGAAAACACTTCTAACTTCATGAAAGAAGAGTGAGTTGAAGGACATTCCCCACAGTGTTGTTTCAAGAAAATAATTATTTGAGACTTTCCTTATGCATCCACACAGACATTAGAAAACATTTATAGCTTAGTGAAAGAAGATGTGAATGAAGGGTGCCTTACACCCCCTTTGGTTTCAATGTGTTCAATATGTGGAAGTTTCTTTATGCTCCACACAGACATTGGAAAATGCTTCTATAATCAGATAGAACCTGTTAGCTGAAAGATGCTTTCTACACATGTTGGTTCATCAGTGTGTATTAAGACTTCCTTATGCTTCCACAGATACATTTGAAAACACTTGTATCATAATGAAAGGAGACATTTAGTTGAAATATGCTTTCTACACAGTGTTTTTTGAATGAGTCCAGTATATGGCACTTTCCTCATACATCCACACATACGTCAGAAAACACATCAAACTTTATGAAATCACAAGATTTAGCCTGAGATTCCATGAGATCTGGTGACGACAAGAGGTGCCTCATCCAGCTGACACACACACAGATAGCCTCAACATGGCAAATGCCTTGAAAAGACCCCCTGGAAGCCTGCCTGTGTTTTCACACGTCCAGCTCTTGGGCGGGTTTTCCTGACACTTCATGATATTTGTCCATGGATTGGGTGCGATTAGCCACGAGAACTCATCAGATTTGGATCAAGGTGCCATGAGCTGTGTGGCCTGGGATCCGGCAAGAATTTCCCCCATGCTTTCCTGAGCTCAACCAAAAGAAAGAGGTGACTTCTGTCTGCAGGTGGCAACTGTGTGAACAAACTGTTCTGAAAAGTTGAAAGCCTGGGAAAGCACCCAAGGAGCCCTCCCCATGTACAGATGAGCCAGTTCCCAGGCCCGTCTCCTATTCCCATACCTAAAGCCTTTCTGTGTCTATCGCCTCTCATGTAATATCAGGAAGGAAGCTGGAGGCCCATTATCACTACTTTGTGCTCCGTTTTGTCCCCAACATCACAATTGCATCTGTGGGCTTTGTAGAATGCTAGGCGTTCCCAGGGTTCAAGTGATGAAGTTTCAAGGGATACCTAGTATGCTGCACAGGCATCAGGGCTGGGGAGTTCCCACACCTCCCGAGTTCCCCTGAGGTTTCTCCCCAGGTCTCACGAGATTTAGTTACAGATCTCGAGACAACTGGCCTGACCTCTCAAGGGATTGTGGACCAGTTCCGTGGAGAGGACTTTGATCTTGTGAGATTTGTCATAGTTATCTTAAGATTTAGTCTGAGCATTACTGAGAAGTAGACAGAGAATTTTCCAGATGTACCCCAAGAATCCATGAGATCCGGCTCAGAAAAGATGTGTCTGTCTTTCTTTTTTTCGGGGGGGTTGTGAGGCAAACACAGACAGCCTTAACCTGTAGAAAGCTTGGGAAAGTCCCCAGGGAGACTTCCTGTGCGCTCACACTTCCTGCTCCAGGGAGCAGTGCTTCTTCCTTCTCCTCCTGCCATCCTGTTTCTATCACTTCTGGGTGAGTGTGAAGTAGTTTCCACAGGGCCCATTCATCCTGAATTCAGTGCTCCCTTAATACCCCACTTCACCCAGTATACTGAAACACCGGGAATTTAGGAGTGAGACACCTTGTATCTTTCTGCAGGTCGAGTCTGGGAGCACTTCTGAAACCGGGAATATTGGAAGATGTGCCCAGTCCTGGCATGTGCCATCCCTGATGACACAAGGGGCACAAAGCAGGCTCTGCTAGGGACTCCCAGTTCCTTCCAGAGCCTGGGAGCTTTGCCCAGAGATGTCATGAGTTTTGACCCTAGATCTCACTGGCTAGGCCCAACATCTCATGATATTTGGATGAGATCTCACAAGATTTGTACTGAGATCACCCAAGATTGGCCCCAAGATCACGTGAGATCTGGCAAAGTCAGGAGTTGGCTTGTTCCTGCATGTGGTGACTGCCACACACAGTGCTTAAAAGTCAAAAGCCTGGGAGAGCACCCAAGGAGGCTTCCTGTGTGTCCAGACGAGCCAGCTCCCGGGCTCCTGGCCTCTTCCTGTAACTAATGTCTTCCTGTGTCTCTCCCAGTAAAAGGGACTCAAGCAGGATTCCAAGACTGAAAGCATGGAAGCTAGAACAGTATTTTTACTTTCTTTAAAACAAGAAAATGCATTATTATTTTACTAATTAAATAAATTACTAACAATAAATGAATTAATAATAATCCTAACAAGCTGAAAACACCCTAAAATTAGAGAATGGTTGTAGTAATTATGATACATGCAGACAACACATACAACAATACAATACAGCCATTAAAATGATAAAAATATTTCTATATTTAATATACCAAGATGATCCATGTATATTATTAAGGGAAAAAAGATTACAGAATAGGATATCTGGAAGAGTCCCATTTCTGAAGTTGGATAGATAGCATTAGAGATAAACACACACACAAGCCCATTTCTTTACACTCTTGGCCCCAGGACCTTTTCCCAGTGAAGTCACCCCCTGTTCTTTTTTAGACTCTCCAGGGGTTGTTTATATTAATGTACTCCTCATTTATGCTCTCCTGTTCGTCTGCTGCAACACTCTCTTTGCTTCTGCCACACTCCACCCAGAGTTACTGGTAGAACACTGGTTCCTGACATAAGAGGTTGCCTCCTAGAGACCCAGGAAGCTACAGGCCAATACAGCACAAAATAAAGCTGACCTCAGTGCTCACTGCTCTGGTGACCCACTATTCTCTGACTGAAATGTGAAGAAAACCCCTTTCCACTCCTGCTGCCTTTGTCATCTAAGCCTTTTGCCTACAGTCTCTGTCTCCATAGGCCTAAGATATACAGAGCAAGTGGGTGAGATCTTTGGGAAAACAGAAGGAAAAAAAAAAAAAAAGACAAGAGGGCACATAACAGACATCACTAAATTCTACTTACTAAACTTTGCTCACCAGGGGTTCCTATCTCAAGCCTTGTCCAGATAACACAATCAAAAGTCCTTTATGTAAATCAACCTTTACAAATAAAGGCCTACTTTACCCAACCCTTCCTCCAACACAGCAAAGCTGTGATGCCAGTTCAGGACCAACCAATTCCCCACCCCAACCAACCAACCGCACACAAACACGTGTGTGTGTGTGTGTGTGTGTGTGTGTACACACACACTGAACTAAAAACAATATTTACCTCTGGGTGGGATTATGGGGGGTTTTGTTTCTTTTTTATTATTTACATTTTATGTTTTATCTACAAAGAATGTGGATAATTTGTAAGTTTTTCTAACTTAAATTTTAAAATCGCACTCAGGGCCACACATATAATATTAACAGTGTTTCTCTTTGGGTGGTCAGACTATTGGGAAATTCTTTTTGCTTTTAATTTTTGAAAATGTGCAAATTTTCTAGAATAATTATAATCCCTTTTTAAGTGAAAATGAAAATACATGCCTTTAGTTTCCTGAGATATTTAATTGTAGATTTTTCTGAGAGATTTAATTATGGATAGAGATGTGAACTAAAAGTGGGATTGGTTCTTAGAAGTGAGTGTTGAAATTCTGGTAAAGGATAAGGTCCTTTCAGAAAGAATAAACATGGGTAGGTTGGTTGGGAAAAGAACATGGGGTGCGAGGAGAGCAGAAGAAGAATGAATTAGAGACTGAATAGATGGATTGGGAACAAAGAGGAAGATTGATAATGAAGATGCAGGAGAGGCAGACAATCCATTGGTGTGGTCGCATACTTGCATTTTAGTGGTAAACAGGACTTGAGATCAGTCACCTTCAAAGTGAAGTTCTTGAATTTTACAACTCTTAATCAAGCTTTACCTAGCTAGCCAGGATGTGAAAATCACAAGTAAAACACTAAGATGAAAGGTGTAGTTTTAAAAGGACAGATATAGTTTCCATTCACTGAATGAAAGGATAAGGTAGATGCCTGTCATAGTACTGTGATGGAGCAGTAGAGACGGAAGTGGAAAGAGAACACAAAGAAAGGGCAGTCAAGAGCCAGCTCACTAAAACCTGTCTCTTCGGATGACTACAATGTCAAAGTCCAGATGAAGTACAAAAAGCAACAACCTAAAGAATCTGAAAAGCAAAGAAACTCGATTAAGGAGCGGATACAAAAGCTGTAAAAGCAATTTGTGCAGGGGTGGGGTTCTCATTTTATTTCCTCTTTTGCTCACAGCTTTGAGCCCAGGGCAGTCATGCAGTGCAGCTGCAATGGCGGTGCCGCAGACAGCTAACACCTCAAGAAAAGTTCCTCTCTCTGGAAAGACTGGGAAAGATGGCTGTGTGAGCTGGAGAATATGGGTGAGAATCTGGGGTTTTTTTCTGTGTGTGTGTTTGTGTGTGTGTCCCTTCTTTCAGAGCTCGCCAAGGGTGGTACTTTAGCAGAGTCAGCCAGGGTGTCAAATGGCATGGTCAGCTAAAATCCCAATAAAACCTTGTCTTTCTGGTCAAACAACCTGGGAAACAAAAAGGCTCTTGTGGTCCAAAGAGAACTGGAGTAAATTACTGGGTAAATTTTCTCTCTTTTTTCACTCTCCCTGTAGCACCAAAAGTGGTCCTGGTCACAGGAACTACGTAGCATCACAGGCAGCCAAGTCTCCAAGAAAATCCCACCTATCTGGCCAGAGGACCAAGAACAGGAGGCTCTGCAGGTGGGGGAATGTGGAAGAATCCTGGATAGCAGGGAGTTAGAGAACTAGAGAAAGCACTCTCCTGATTCTGGGTATGAACTGGCACAAGGGACAGTCTTAACCCTGAGCTGCAAATGCATGGAGCATACTCGAATCGACCTAGCAAAGGTTCCAAAAATTGAGATGAAATTGGAACTATCACCCACAGAATATAGCCAGACAGTCTGAAATAACCCAAGTGGATTACCTGTTAAAATAATCCAACAAGTCAACATTCTCTGGAGGATTTTAATGGGAATCATTCATATTCAATATTCAAAATGTCTAAGATACAATCTAAAATTACTCAACACACAAAGAACCAAGAAAAGATAACCAATTTGCTGGGAAAGACAATCAATAAATGCCACTCACTGAGATGCCCAAGATAGTAGAATAATTAGATACAGACTTTAAGCAGCTATTATAACTATGGTACAGGAAGTAAGGATTAACATTGTTGAACAAATAGGGAAAAAACAGAAAATAGGAGCAGAGAAACAGAAACTGTAAAAAAAAAAAAAACTTAAAAAACTAAACATATGCATAACATGTGATCCAGTAAGTGCACTCCTAGTCATTTCCCCAAATGAGTTAAAAATTTATGTCCACACAAAAAGGCACAAGAATGTTTATAGCAGCTTTTTTATAATTGCTAAATTTGAAGCAATCAAGATGCCCTTTAGCTGATGAATGGATAAATAAACTGTGGCACATCCACACAATGGAATATTATTCAGCACTAAAAAGAAATAAGCTCTAAAACCATGAATACACATGGAAGAGACTTAATTAAGTGCATATTTCTAAGTGAAAGAAGCCCATCTAAAAAAACGACATACTATATTATTTCAACCAGAAGACATTCTGGAAAAGGCAAATCTTTAGACATAGGAAAAAGATCAGTGGTTACCAAGGGCTGAGAGGAGAGGGAGGGATGAATAAGTAGAGCACAGAGGATTTTCAGGGCAGTAAAACTATTCTGTGTGAAGGTATAATGGTGGGTACATGTCATTAGACATTTGTCAAAACCTATGAAATGTGCAACACCAAGAGTGAACCTTAATGTAAACTATGGACTTTGGATGATGAAGATTGTGTCAGTGTAGATTCATCATCTGTAACAAAAGTCCTACTCTGGTGCTAGATGCTGATAGTGGGGAAGTCTGTGCTTGTTTTGTATGGGTGGAGGCATATGGAAGTTCTCTGTATTTTCCTCTCAATTTTGCTATGAACCTAAAATTGCTCTAAAAAATCAAATCTATTTTTAAAAAAGTTTTAAAGAACCAAATGAAGATTTTAGATGTGAAAAAAAAACCAACATCTGAAATTAGTATTTCAATTGAAGACTCGATAGCAAAATTGAGAAGAAAAGAAGGAAGAGAGCCGGTGAACATAATGAAAGATCAAAACAGAAGAAAAAACAGAGGGACAACTAGAAAATAAATAATAAAACAAACTAAGCATATCCATAAATACATTAAATGTAAATGGTCTGAGCATACTAATTAACAGATGGTTTGTCATATTGGATTAAAAATAAACAATACCACAATATATGCTATCTATAAGAAACCTACTTTAAGAATAAAAGCCTAAATGGGTTAAATGTGAAATGATGGAAAAAGAGACAGCATGCAAACATTAATCTGAAGAAAAAGAGTGGCTATATTAGTATCAAAGTAGACTTCAAAACAAGCAATATTATCAGGGACAAAAAAAAAGATATTTCATAATGAGAAAAGGGTCTATTCACACACATACACAAATAATAATAGCAACAATCTTAAATATGTATGTACCTAATAAGAGAACTTCCGAAAACTTAAAACAGACACAAAACTGAAAAGAGAAGTAGATATAAATACACAATTATATTTAGAGACTTCAACATTCTTCCCACAGTAATTGATAGAAGTGGACAGAAAACTAGTCAGTGCCAATGTAGAAAAACTGAACATTATAAACCAGTTGACATAATTTACCTTTATAGAACTGTACCCCAAAATAGAAGAAAACAAATATTTTTTAAGTGTACATGGAATATTCACCATGAAAGATCATAATCTGGGCCAAAAACAAACCTTAACAAATTTAGAATAATTGAAATCATACAAAATATCTTCTCGGATCATATGGGATTAAATTAGAAATTAATATAAGAAATATCTAGTAAACCTCCAAAATACTTGGAAATCAAACAACATACTTCTAAATTACCCATGGGTCAAAGGAAAAGCCACATGGGAAGTTGGAGGAGAAACTGAATGAAAATGAAATACAACATATCAAAATTTTGGAGGGACGCCTAAAGCAGTGATCCAAAGGAAATTTAGAGGATTAAATGCTTATATTAGAAAAGCAGAATGTCTTAAATCGACGATTGAATCTCACACTTTAAAAATCTAAAAAAAAAAAGAGAGAGAGAGAGAGCAAAATAAATCCAAAGCAAGTAGAAAGAAGGGAATTTTGAAGGTAAGAGCAGAAATCAACTAAAATTGAAAATAGAAAAGGAATTAGAAAATAGAAAAGGAGAAAATTAATAAAACCCAAAGCTAGTTCTTTGAAAACTCCAGTATAATTGATAAGCCCTCTAAGTAAGCTGACCAAGAATAATAGAAAGGATATGAGTAACCAAGATAAAGAATGAAAGAAGGTAAATTACTACTGATCCCATAGACATTAAAAAGATAATAAGGGAAATTCTATGAAAAACTCTGTGTTTATAAATTTAACAACATAGATGAAATGAACCGATTCTTTAGTAAACGAACTATCATACTCATTCAGGAAGAAATAGATATGTTTCTCTTTTTTTTTTAAAGGTTTTATTTATTTATTCATGAGAGACAGAGAGAGCACAAGCAGGGGGAGCGGCAGGCAGAGGGAGAAGCAGGCTCCCCGCTGAGCAGGGTGTCCGATGTGGGTCTCAATCCTAGGACCCTGGGATCATGACCTGAGCCGAAGTCAGTCACTTAACAGACTGAGCCACCCAGGTGCCCAAAATAGATGTATTTCTATTTTTAAAAATCTATTTATTTCTTATGTATATATTTTTATCTATTAAAGTAATTGAATTTGTAGTTTTAAGCCTTCTAAAAAGGATACTCCAGGCCCAGATGGTGAAGTTGACCAAATACTGATGGAAGAAATAACAATTCTATAAAATCTCTTCTTGAAAAAGAAGACGAAGGAACATTTCTCAATTCATTTTATGAGGTTGGTATTACCCAATAAAACCACATAAAGACATTACAATCAAGAAAACTTCAAAACAATATTCCTATTGAATAAAGATACAAAAATCTTATAAAATATTAACAAACTGAATCCAACAATATATGAAAAGGATAATATGACACAACCAAGTGGGGTTTATCCCAGTAATGCAAGGCTTATTCAACATTTGAAAAGCAATTGATGCAACTCACCATATGAACAATCTAAAGAAGAATAACCACATGAGTATCTTACTCTATGCAGGAAACGCATTAGAATAAATTCAATATCCATTCATGATAACAACTGTCAGCAAACTAGGTATGGAAGGGGACTTCCTTAACCTAATAAAAGGCATCTATGAAAAACCTGCAACTAACTTCATACTTAATGATGAGACAATAGAGAGCAGCCAAATATATAAAGCAATTAATAACAAACTTAAAAAACTTATTGATAATAATAAAATAGTAGTAGGGGACTTTAACACCCCACTCACTAAAATGGACAGATCATCTAAGCAGATCAACAAGGAAACAAGGGCTTTGAATGACACACTGGACCAGATGGACTTCATAGATGTATTCAGAGCATTTCCTCCTAAAACATCAGAATACACATTCTTTTGAGTCCACATGGAACATTCTCCAGAATAGGTCACATACTGGGTCATAAATCAGGCCTTAACCAGTACAAAAAGATTGGGATCATACAATGCATATTTTCAGACCACAATGCAGTGAAACTTGAAGTCAACCACAAGAAAACATTTGAAAAGGCCACAAATACATGGGGGTTAAAGAACATCCTACTAAAGAATGAATGAGTGAACCAGTAAATTAAAGAATCAACAAAATACATTGAAGCAAATGAAAATGAAAACACAACAGTCCAAAACCTTTGGGATGCAGCAAAGGTGGTCCTAAGAGGAAAGTATATAGCAATACAGGCCTTCCTCAAGACGCAAGAAATGTCTCAAATACAGAACCTAACCTTACACCTAAAGGGGGCTGGAAAAAGAATAGCAAATAAAGCCTAAACCAGCAGGAGAAAGGAAATAATAAGGACTGGAGCAGAAATAAATGATACAGAAGTCAAAACAACAACAACAACAGAACAGATCAACAAAACTAGGAGCTTGCTCTTTGAAAGAATTAATAAAATTGGAAAACCTCTAGCCAGACTTATCAAGAAGAAAAGAGAAAGGACCCAAAAAAATAAAATCATGAATGAAAGAGGAGAGATCATAACTAACACTGCAGAAATACAAACAATTATAAGAGAATATAATGAGCAATTACATGCCAACAAATTAGGCAATCTGGAAGAAATGGATAAATTCCTAGAAACATAAACTACCAAAACTGAAATGTGAAGAAATCGAAAATCTGAACAGACCCATAACCAGCAAAGAAATTGAGTCAGCAATCAAAAATCTCCCAACAAACAAGAGTCCAGGGCCGATGGCTTCCCAAGGGAATTCTGCCAAACGTTTAGAGAAGAATTAAGACCCATTCTTCTGAAGCTATTTTAAAAAATAGAGAGGGAAGGGAAAATTTCCACTCTTTCTATGAGGCCAGCATTACCTTGATCCCAAAACCAGACAAAGACCCCATCAGAAAGGGGAATTACAGACCAATCCCCCATGATGAACATGGATGCAAAAATTCTCAACAAGACACTAGCCAATAGGATCCAACAGTACATTACAAGAATTATTCACCATGACCAAGTGGGATTTGTTCCTGGGCTGCAAGGTTGGTTCAGTATCTGCAAATCAATCAATGTGATACGCTATGTTAATAAAAGAAAGGATAATCCAACAGTACATTAAAAGGATTATCCATCATGACAAAGTGGGATTCAGACCTGGGATGCAAGCGTGGTTCAACATTCGCAAATCAATCAGTGTGATACATCATGTCAACAAGAAAAGACTCAGGAACCATATGATCCTCTCAATTGATGCAGAAAAAGCATTTGACAAAATACAGCATCCTTTCCTGATTAAAACCCTTCAGAGTGTAGGAATAGAGGGTACATTTCTCAATCTCATAAAAGCCATCTATGAAAAGCCTACTGCAAGCATTATTCTCAATGGGGAAAAGCTGGAAGCCTTTCCCTTAAGATCAGGAACACGACAAGGATGCCCACTCTCGCCACTATTATTCAACATAGTACTAGAAGTCCTTGCAACAGCAATCAGAAGACAAAAAGGGATCAAAGGTATCCAAATCGGCAAAGAAGAAGTCAAACTGTCTCTCTTTGCAGATGACATGATACTCTATATGGAAAACCCAAAGGAATCCACTCCCAAACTATTAGAAGTTATAGAACAATTCAGTAAGGTGGCAGGATACAAAATCAATGCCCAGAAATCAGTTGCATTTCTATACACGAATAACGAGACTGAAGAAAGAGAAATTAGGGAATCCATCCCATTTACAATAACACCAAAAACCATGCGTTACCTTGGAATTAACTTAACCAGAGACGTAAAGGACCTATATGCTAGAAACTATAGATCACTTTTGAAAGATATTGAGGAAGACATAAAAAGATGGAAAAATATTCCATGCTCATGGATTGGAAGAATTAACATAGTTAAAATGTCCATACTACCCAGAGCAATCTACACTTTCAATGCTATCCCGATCAAAATACCGAGGACATTTTTCAAAGAACTGGAACAAATAGTCCTTAAATTTGTATGGAACCAGAAAAGGCCCCGAATCTCCAAGGAACTGTTGAAAAGGAAAAACAAAGCTGGGGGCATCACAATGCCGGATTTCGAGCTGTACTACAAAGCTGTGATCACAAAGACAGCATGGTACTGGCACAAAAACAGACACATCGACCAATGGAACAGAATAGAGAACCCAGAAATGGACCCTCGGCTCTTTGGGCAACTAATCTTTGATAAAGCAGGAAAAAACATCCGGTGGAAAAAAGACAGTCTCTTCAATAAATGGTGCTGGGAAAATTGGACAGCTACATGCAAAAGAATGAAACTTGACCACTCTCTCACACCATACACAAAAATAAACTCCAAATGGATGAAAGACCTCAATGTGAGACAGGAATCCATCAAAATTCTAGAGGAGAACATAGGCAACAACTTCTATGACATCGGCCAGAGCAACCTTTTTCACGACACATCTCCAAAGGCAAGAGAAATAAAAGATAAAATGAACTTATGGGACTTTATCAGGATAAAGAGCTTCTGCACAGCCAAGGAAACAGTCAAAAAAACTAAGAGACAGCCCACGGAATGGGAGAATATATTTGCAAAGGACACCACAGATAAAGGACTGGTATCCAAGATCTACAAAGAACTTCTCAAACTCAATACACGAGAAACAAATAAACAAATCATAAAATGGGCAGAAGATATGAACAGACACTTTTCCAATGAAGACATACAAATGGCTAACAGACACATGAAAAAATGTTCAAAATCATTAGCCATCAGGGAAATTCAAATCAAAACCACACTGAGATACCACCTTACGCCAGTTAGAATGGCAAAGATAGACAAGGCAAGAAACAACAATTGTTGGAGAGGATGTGGAGAAAGGGGATCCCTCCTACATTGTTGGTGGGAATGCAAGTTGGTACAGCCACTCTGGAAAACAGTGTGGAGGTCCCTTAAAAAGTTAAAAATTGAGCTACCCTATGATCCAGCCATTGCACTACTGGGTATTTACCCCAAAGATACAGACGTAGTGAAGAGAAGGGCCATATGCACCCCAATGTTCATAGCAGCATTGTCCACAATAGCTAAATCGTGGAAGGAGCCGAGATGCCCTTCAACAGATGACTGGATTAAGAAGCTGTGGTCCATATATACAATGGAATATTACTCAGCTATAAGAAAGAACGAATTCTCAACATTTGCTGCAACATGGACGGCACTGGAGCAGATAATGCTAAGTGAAATAAGTCAAGCAGAGAAAGACAATTATCATATAATTTCTCTCATCTATGGAACATAAGAACTAGGATGATCGGTAGGGAAAGAAAGGGATAAAGAAAGGGGGGTAATCAGAAGGGGGAATGAAACATGAGAGAATATGGACTATGAGAAACAAACTGAGGACTTTAGAGGGGAGGGGGGTGGGGGAATGGGATAGACTGGTGATGGGTAGTAAGGAGGGCACGTATTGCATGGTGCACTGGGTGTTATATGCAACTAATGGAGCATCGAACTTTACATCGGAATCCGGGGATGTACTGTAAGGTGACTAACATAATATAATAAAAAAACCTTTAAAAAAAATAAAAAAAAAATAAAAGAAAGGATAAGAACTATATGATTATTTCAATAGATGCAGAAAAAGCATTCGACAAAATACGGTATCCTTTCTTGATAAAAACCCTCAAGAGAGTAGGGATAGATGGACCGTACCTCAACATCATAAAGGCCATATACAAAAGACCCACAGCAAATACCATTCTCAATGGGAAAAAACTGAGAGCTTTTCCCCCAAGGTCAGGAACATGACAGGGATGTCTGCTTTCACCACTGTTGTTCTACATAGTATTGGAAGCCCTAGCCTCAGCAATCAGACAACAAAAAGAGATAAAAGTCATCCAAATTGGCAAGGAAGCAGTCAAACTTTCAGTCTGCAGGCGATATGATACACTATGTAGAAAACCCAAAGACTCCACCAAAAAATTGCTACAACTAATAAAGGAATTCGATAATGTCACACAATATAAAATCAATGCACAGAAATTTGTTGCATTTCTATACAGAAGCAGCAGGAAAAGAAATCAAGAAATTGATGCCATTTAAAATTGCACCGAAAACCATAAGACACCTAGGAATAAACCTAACCAAAGAGGTAAAAGATCTGTACTCTGAGAACTATAGAACATTTATGAAAGTAATTGAGGAGGACATGAAGAAATGGAAAAACCTTCCATGCTCATGGATTGGAAGAACAAATATCGTTAAAATGTCTATCCTACCCAAAGCAATCTACACAGTGAATGCAATATCTATCAAAATAACACCAGCATTTTTCACAGAGCTGGAACAAACAATCCTAAAATTTATATGGAATCAGAAAAGACCCCCAATAGCCCAAGGAACGTTGAAAAAGAAAACCAAAGCTGGAGGCATCACAATTCTGGACTTCAAGCTCTATTGCAAAGCTGTTATCATGAAGACAGTAATGGTAGTGGAACAAAAACAGATACATAGATCAATGGAACAGAATAGAGAACCCAGAAATGGACCCTCGACTCTATGGTCAACTAATTCTTAACAAAGCGGAAAGAATATCCAATGGAAAAAAGACACGTCTTTCAACAAATGGTTTTGGGAATATTGGACAGCGACCTGCAGAAGAATGAAACTGGAGCACTTTCTTACACCATACATAAAAATAAATTCAAAATGGATGAAAGACATAAATGTGAGACAGGAATCCATCAAAATCCTACAGGAGAACAGAGACAGCAACCTCTTTGACCTTGGCCATAGCAACTTCTTACTAGACATGTGTAGAGGCAAGGAAAATGAAAGCAAAAATGAACTATTGGGAATTCATCAAGATAAAAAGCTTTTGCCCAGCAAAGGAAACAATCAACAAAACTAAAAGGCGACCTACAGAATGAGAGAAGATATTTGCAAATGACATATCAGATGTAGGGCTAGTATCCAAAATCTATAAAGAACTTACCAAGGGGCACCGGGGTAGTGCAGTCGGTTAAGTATCCAACTCTTGGTTTCAGCTCAGGTCGTGATCTCAGGGTCATGAGATCAAGCCCTGCATTAGGCCCTGAGCTCAGCATGGAGTCTGCCTGGGACTCTCCCTCACTCTGGCTTTCCCCCCCACCCCAAAATAAAATTTTAAAATCTTTTAAAAAAATAACTTTTCAAACTCAACACCCAAAAAACAAAAAATCCAGTCAAGAAATGGGGAGAAGACATGAACAGATGTTTCTCCAAAGAAGACATCCAGATGGCTAATAGGCACATGAAAAAATGCTCAACATCAGTCATCATCAGGGGAATATAAATCAAAACCACAATGAGATACCACCTCACACTGGTCAGAATGGCTAAAATGAACAACCCAGGAAACAACAGATGCTGGCAAGGATGCAGAGAAAGGGGAACCCTCTTACACTGTTGGTGGGAATGCAAACTGGTGCAACCACCCTGGAAAACAGTGTGGAGGTTCCTCAAAAAGTTAAAAATAGAACTACCCTAGACATAGTAATAGTACTACTAAGTATTTATCCAAAGGATACAAAAATGCTGATTTGAAGGGGAACCTGCACCCCAATGTTTATAGCAGCATTGTCCACAATAGCCAAATTATGGAAAGAGCCCAGATGTCCGTCAACTGATGAATGGATAAAGAAGATGTGGTATATATACACAATGGAATATTACTCAACCATCAAAAAGAATGAAATTTGCCATTTGCAGTGACATGTATTATGCTAAGCAAAATAAGTCAGTCAGAGAAAGACAAATATCATATGATTTCACTCATATGTGGAGTTTAAGACACAAAACAGCTGAACATAGGGGAAGGGAAAGGAAGGAAAAAATAGAATAAGATAAAAAGAGAGAGGGAGGCAAACCATTAGAGACTCTTAACTATAGGGAACAAACTGAGGGTTGCTGGAGGGGAGATGGGTGGGGTGATGGGGTAGTGGGGTGATGGGCATTAAGGAGGGCACTTGGGATGAGCAGTGGGTGTTATATGTAACTGATGATTCACTAAATTCTATCCCTGAAACTAATAATACAATATATGTTAACTAACTTGAATTTAAATAAAATCTTTAAAAAAAAATGTTGAGAGACTAAATGCTTTCCTCCTAAGATTGGGAATGAGGTAAGGATGCCCTCTTACCACTCCTGCTCAACATTGTACCAAAAGTCTTAACCAGTATAGTAACCCAATAAAAAGAAGTAAAGGACATATACATTGGAAAGGAAAAACAAAAAATATTTTTATTTACAGATAACATGATTGTATACAGCAAAAATTTCGGAGAATTGACAAAATGTTCTTGAAACTAGTGAGTTAGCAAGGTGACTGGAGACAGGTCAATATACAAAAGTCAATCTGATTCCTATATCCCAGCAATGAACAGTTGAAATTTCAAATTTAAAAAAATACCATCTACAGTATAGATAGTACCCAAAATAAGCAAAGTACCCCAGTATAAACCTAACAAAATATGTGCAGAATCTATCTGCTAAAATCTACAAAAGATTGATGGACATAAACAAAGAAAATCTAAATAAATTCTGAGACATACAATAGTCATGGACTGGAAGAGTCAGTATTGTTAAGATGTCAATTCTCCCCATTCCAATGTATAAAGTCAGTGCAATCCCAATCAAAATCCTGCAGGATTTTTTTTTTATTTATACAGGCAGCTGGTTCAAAAATTTATGTGGAGAGCCAAAGGAACTAGAATAGCCAACAACAACAAACAAATAAACAAAAAATAGAAAAAGAATAAAGTTAGAAGTCTCATACTACCTAATTTCAAGACTTAACAGCAGTCAAGACACTGTGATATTAGCAAAGGATAGCAATATAGATCAATGAAATAGAATTGAGGGTCCAGAAATAAACCCTTCTATTTATGGACAATTGTTCTTTGCTAAAGCTGCAAAAGCAATTCAGTGGAGAGACTATGGTATTTTTAGCAAATAATTTGGATATTCGGACACAAATAAAGGCATACATACATAAGAAATATAGGCCTTGACCTATTCCTCACACCTCATACAAAATCAACTTGAAATGGATCATAGAACTAAATGCAAATTAATTTCTAGAAAAAGATGTAGCTTGCTCTTCTGTTTGTGAGGAGTCTTTCCACCCCCACAAAAGCCCTGCAATTACCAAACCTGGAATAGATACTTCATAAAAGAGAGGCTTCCCATGTTCCTTAAAACCTACCCCAATCAGCCTTATTGCCACTAGACCCATAACTAGGGTCAACTTTCAGACTTTCAGTGTGTTCCAGTGGCCTGTTAGTAGCAGCAGGTCCCTAAGTAAAACTCTGATGTTGAGTCCAGGTTCCCAGGTTTGCCCCTTCCAGGGAGTCACTACTTGCTCTGCAGAGTGTGTACGGGCCAAGATAATCTAAAGATCATGTCCTCCCTACGTACATGTTATGAAATAGCCTAAGTTATGCACAGCTCCCATCTCTTGTTTTGTTTATTTTCAGTGGTTGTCTCCTTTGACCCACAGTTTCTGGCTCCAATTTAGGACCCAGGATTGAAGTACAAAACAAACCCAAGTTTGGAAAGGAAAGTGGAAAAGTTTGTTCTAACAGAATTTGTCCACCTGACCACTGAAATACCAAGCCTAGCTTCTTAGTTTTTATTCATTGCTGACATTAAATATTTATTAAGCAATCACAACACACCCAGTGGGCAAGAAAAACAGATCATATGCTAAGCAGCTACAAGAAAATACAAAGCCAGAGTCCCCAACCCTCAAGAGTCCATTCTAGATGAAGAGTAAACACACACCTTTCTATTTTCACAGATTGTGCTTACCGAGATATTCCCCAACTGCCTTCAGTGCATGACATACCTCTAGGTGACAAAATTTCCCAGACCCCACATGGGCAAGATAGTGGTAGCTGTGCGGAGAGAATACCCTAAGACTCAAAATGTTTCTGAGGGAAGTAAGGGTTGTACTCATGCTGGAGAAGGACAAGGTAGTTGAAATCTTTGGGGGGAGCAGATGGTTAGAGCTTCAAGTCCAGCCTCAGACAACTGATCTCAGTAGGGCAGCTAGCGTAGCCTGTATCAACCCCATGCCTCCAGGCGTCCCACAAGTAGGTATTGTTAGTGACGTGATAAAATGGAGTGTGGCCCACCATGGTTAAAGAACGACGCAAGTCTCCTGGATTTGAATTAGCTATATCTTAATAGGCAGCAAATTATTTTTATTATATGCTTGAATAATAATGTAAAAGAAAAAGGGGTTGGGAGAGGAGAAATGTTTAGAGGGAAAAGGATGGAAAAAATTGAGAAGAGGTAAGGAAAAAGCATTATCCTATAAGCTCACTGAGGTCTTATCCCAGCACCCTGCACGATGGCTTGCACATAAAGAGGCAAATCCTTGTTGAACGGATGAACAAGAGAATGAGGAAGGAAAAGAGGAGGGAAACAACATATATGAATAATTTAACTTTGTAACTAGTTTTAAATATTCAATCAGTCTCTTTAAATAGTAAGTAAATCTGCCTTTATAGAAAAAGGCAACACCAATGATATTCCAGCTTCTTCCAGCTCCTCCAGTCAGAAATGTGTATTTCTAATTGTTTATCCTCTATTGTGGATGAATCAGCCATCTATCCCACCCTGCTCCCTTTATGATCAGAGTATTGATCCCAGAGATAGGACCATGGAACAAAGCAAAATTAATGGGTTCCCAATTAGGCCCGAACCCATGGTTTGCCTTGCCCTGGAATTGTGTTCTCAACTAACATGACATGAAGGCTGAATGCTCATTGGCAAGAACCGACTACATACTGAAGTGGGTATGCAATATAATAAACCTGTCTGTCCATTGGGAGTTCTGGAAGAGTGTCACTGACTGAATAATACATGTAAATACTTTGTTGATATAGTTTTAATTGTCTAGCTGTCTGCAAGATGAAAGAATTTAGTTTAGAGACACTTGAGCTCAGTATCTAAGGACTACAACAAGCCCACATTCCTTCTCTGTGGAACGTAGGGGTCCTCTCTTTCAATGGGTAAATCCCAGCCACTTGCTAAAGTTGGCTCACTGCTCAGAAAGCTCAGGAGAACAAATACCAGAGAAAGAGAGCACTGCCTCTGCCAAACACCCCATTTCTCCCACCCAAGATTTATATGCCACCTAAGTTATCACACAAAGAGTCTGGAAGCTAAGGAAGGGGACAATGATGATAGGTCCAGAATTGAACAACAGTTGTCATAGATATGTTTCTTTAAGGAGAATTCTTCTAAGAGAATGAAAATTACTTCTCAAATTAAGTTTTTGAAACCATGGTGTTGAAAAACACTGGTTGAGAATCTGGATTCTAGTGTTTATTGAGTTTATCTTGGCCCTTCCACACTGTGCCAAGCAAGCAGTGACTCTCTGGAAGAAGGGGAAAATCTGGGAACCTAGGCTCAGCAACAGGTAGAGACCCACTGCCACTTCCAGGCCATTAGAACACAAAGAAACTTAACCCTCATTATGGGTCTCATGGCAATAAGGCGTATTTGGTATAGGTTTTAAGGAGCATGGACATCCTCTCTTTTGTGAGGTGTCAGTTCCAGGTGAGAGAATTACAGGGTTTTGGGGGAGGGCAGACTCCTCAGGGACAGAAAGTCAGGCAAAGAAGACAGAGTGACTCAAGATTCTGTTTCATTTGAGTCTAACCAGAACTCCCTATTTCAAGTTGGAGTATCCTATTTTCTTCTGATCCTTCCTGGTTCCTTTCACACTGGAGACTTGTCAAGGCAGTGAATTCAAACTGATGTAATTCTGCAACCAACAAAATTAAGTTTTGCATTTGATTTTCAACAATATCAGCCCTACAACTATAAGAAATAAAAAATCCTTTTAGGGCTGCCATGGAAGTTTTCTGAGTCTCAGACCAAAAATTGAACCAAGAGTTTAGGGACCTGAGATTTTCACTTTTCTGTAACCACTCCACTATACTACCATCCTGCCCTGTGGTCCTTGCAGGGATCACTACTGCCAAGTGCAGCAGCCACTGGGGCCCCCAAAGCACATGCTTCAGTTGACATTTCATCACAATTAACCATGTGTGATTGTTTGATTATGATGCCATTGAGTGTCATGTATTACCAGCATTGTATTTCCCATAGGCAAGGGGCTCAGACCAAACTAACCCCCAAAAGACAATCACTGAGTTTTTCTCTGAGGATATTCCTGGTACCAATTTCCATTTCAGTCAGGGTCCAGTCAAGAGACAGAAACTACCAGTAATTCAAACAGGGAAAGCATAATATAAAGAACTATTCACGCCTGTAAAAGGCAGCTAGCTACTGAAAAGGTAAAAGAGAAATTTATGTTGTAATCGAGGTGGCAACCACAGACTATGGCTATCACACTTAGGGCTGAAGGAATGGTAAACAAGGAAGAAACTTCAAAACATAGAGAAGGGATGTTCCAGGCAAAGAGTCAGGCCTCTCTGGGATGGCTTAGCTGCTAAAGAAACATGCCACCCACCACTGGGATGAAGAAGAAACCTTCTAGAAAACATTTACTCGCTAAGGCCATGGAAGCAATCTATCACTACAAAGAACACTGCTGGGGCTAGCTGTATGCTGATCCATCCACAGTCATGTGAAGGGGGAAAAAAACCAGGAAGAAGATAAGTCCCTTCCAACCTTGAGAATCCCGTCAGCATACCCTTCACCCTCAGGCTGAGCCTAACATCAACCCCACTGGCAGAGGAAATCTACCATTTGCAGACTACAGCTCCAGGATCATAAAGTAGGACAAAGACAAAGGTGGATTTGGATCTAGAGGAAAATAAATTAATAACTGAAACACCTGAATACAGGGGCTGGGAGTAAGGATGGAGGGAGGTGAACAACGACAAGATATACATGGGAGGCAAAATCACTGGACTTGGACTTACTCCTGGGAGGTAAGTAAAAGAAGTCAGGATGACTTTCTTCTAGAGAGAAGGGGGAAACTGGGGATGTCCAGTCTTGTATCAAATGAGCTTTTGTGGGGAAGAAAGGGAATTAAGAATTACCTTAACTGAAAAGAAAATTCAGAGCTTTAGTGATCTTACTAATATATATAGAAGACTGAAAATAAATTCTCCAAGCATTCAATTCAAGAAACTTAAAAAAATCAAAATAAACCAACAGAAAATAGGAGAAAGTAATAAAAATAAAAGGAGAAATTAATGAACTAGAAAGCACAGCAAAACAGAACTGCATAGACCTGATAAATAAAACAATAGGGTTTTTTTTGTCTCTGCCACCATACAAAAATCATTAGAAGTCTGAGCAAGTAAAAAAAAAAAGAGCAAGAAAACACAAATATATGTAATGAGAAAGGGAATATAACCAAAAATAGTTTTTTTTAATTCTAAGATTTCTAATATATGCCAGTAAATCAGAAAATCTACATGAAATAGATTTTTTTAAAGTAAGCTCTGTGTTCACTGTGGGGCTTGAACGCACAACCCACAGATCAAGAGTCACATCTCCACCCAACTGAGCTAGATGCCCTGAAACAGATTTTTTAAAGAATATAAATTACTAACATTGGCTCATAGAAGAAAATTAGCCAAACAATCAAAGAACTTGAAAATGTGGCAAAAGATCTAACTTCAATAAAAGCACTAGTTTCAGATTATTTTACCAGAAAGTCTAACATACCTTAAAGAACAGCTAACTCCTTAGTTATTTAAATTATTCAGATAATAAAAATTATGACAAGCTTCCCAATTTACTTTATTAAGAATTTTAATCCTGATAGTAAGAGTTAACAATGCTAGCAAAAATTGGGGCGCCTGGGTGGCACAGCGGTTAAGCGTCTGCCTTCAGCTCAGGGCGTGATCCCGGCGTTGTGGGATCGAGCCCCGCATCAGGCTCCTCTGCTGTGAGCCTGCTTCTTCCTCTCCCACTCCCCCTGCTTGTGTTCCCTCTCTTGCTGGCTGTCTCTATCTCTGTCAAATAAATAAATAAAATCTTTAAAAATAAAAATAAAAATAAAACAATGCTAGCAAAAATAAAATAAATCTTGGTTCATTACTAATGAATATACATTTAAAAATCTAAAATGAAAATAAATAAATAAAAATCTAAAATAAAGGGGCTCCTGGGTGGCTCAGTTGATTAAGCATCCAACTCTTGATTTTGGCTCAAGTCATGATCTCAGTGTCATGAGATCAAGCCCTGTGTAGGGCTGGGTGTGGAGCCTGCTTAAGATTCTCTCTCTCCCTCTGCCCCCCCCCCGTTCATCCCTGCCCCCCCCCTTAATGTGCACTCTCTCTCTCTTTTTCTAAAATACAAAATTTTTTAAAAATCCAAAGTAAAATATTAGCAAGTCTAATGTATCAGACTATCAGATATGTTTGATGGCAACTAACAGAAATCCTGACTCAAATTCTCTTTAAAAATAAGGATATTTCTTGACACAGAAGTATGTCTAGGGGCAAGAATAAGTTTCAGAGCAGGTGGTAGTTCAATGATGCTATAAAGAATCCAGATATTTTCCATCGTTCTGCTGTGCTGCTCTTGGTATTATTTCACTCCTGGTTTTGCAGCAACAGAACTGCAATATTTATAAGCCGGGGCACAATTTCCAGAGGAAGATGAAAAATTCACTCCCTTTGATTTTCACTCAAGAGCGAGAACAGTTTTCCCAGAAGTTCTCCTAGCGGACGTTATGTCTCATTAACAAGTATTGAATCCAATGCCCATTCTTGAACCAATCCCAGTAAATGACACTGTACTATTTTAGTCCGGAGTATCAGAATCCCCTGGAAGACTTGTTAAAACACATGTTGCTCGGTCCCCCCCCACCCCCCGAGTTCCTGATTCAGCAGGTCTGCCATGGGGCTAGATAATCTGCATTTCTAATAAATCCTGTGGGAAGGCAAATATGCAGGAGGAAACAAAGGGAGTAAAGTCTGTGGTTCTCTGGTGCCATCTCTAAACTGTAAAGAGTCTGTCTCCAGCAAAAGGAGGATTTGTGTCCTGCCTTTTATGAAGAAGAGGAGCTTTTTCTGGCTTTGCTGACTTGCCTTCAGCTCAAAATAAATTTTATGTCAAAGAGGCATACATGGGAATGACACTCTGGTTTCCTTGCATAGGTATGCCACGGATATTAAAGCTTATTTTTTAAACCTTTATAATAAATTCACTTAATTTTAGCCAACTTGACAACACAAGGTAAGATTTTCTCTCTCTCCTTCTTTGTCTTCTTCCCAACTTTCTATATCTACTTAATTTTTGTCCTTTATCCTCCTTTTTTTTAAAATTTGGAAACAAACTTTAAATAACCTCTAACCAAGGACAAGATTATTTTCCATTTTCCTTAACAAAACACATCACACCTCATCTTTTTTTTTTTTACCAAAAACATATCCTGTCTTATTTGTATATTTTGCCTACAGAATTTTTTCTTTATTATTTCTAGCATTTTTAGTTACATATATTGATTAGAATTTTTAAGTCTTAGAACCCTATCTTAGTGAAATCTAGGAAGCTACCAGTTGTGAAGTGTTTGTTACATACCAATATTCTGTAGTAAATTGGCAAATGTATAAATACATCATTTCAGAATTTCTAGAAGCATATGCTTTTTTTACAGGTAATTTTTTCAATGTGGTCAGAAGAATATATTATTAACAGACCCAGATATGTTTTCTCCTCCTGTAAGAAAAAGCCAAAGTAGAAAAATTTATATTTAGCATTTAATGTTTCAGCATGTTATCTTATTGGAAATTATCTAAATATTCAATAAATATCTAGTATGTTAATTTAACTTAACTTAGTATAACTTTAAGGATTCAAGTTACCAAAAAGATTTTGGAAACTATTTTTAAGCAGCCATATTTTATAAAAACATAATTGTTGTTGAAAAATTCATTTAAGAACCTAATCCATTTACATGTGTTTAATTCCCATTTCTAAATAATTACATTTAATTACTCATGAAAATTTCATGAGACATTGGACAAAGTTAGCCACCATCTTAAGTTATTTTTCTTGCTGACAATTTTTGTAACATCGAGCATCATAGAAGCAAAGCATCTGTTAAGGCATCTATATGGCTTCTCTCTCTCCTTCTGTGCTTGACATATGTTAAGCAATTTATTTTAATTACATGTGTTTTTTTATTATAGGTTTTGTTCTTAGGATGATTTCAAAATTTTATCATCTTAAATATCTAATAGAGACAACATAAGCTCATTTGAGTAATCTTGATTTATGTAAGTGCTTATTTTTTTAAGCCAATTAAATTGAGCCCTTTTACAACTTACTTTGGCAATAGCATCCAGAGGTCGAAAAGTGTCACATACACAACATACGTATGTAGACATATATAAACATATAGACACAAACAGAAATCTTACAGCTCTGATTCAAAAACTTTAGCCGTAAGTCAGGTATGATAACACAAAATTCACTAGTTTATAAAAGAACAGTTGCATCCAATCGTGTTTCTGATGGATGAAACAAGTTAAGAATACCTACTTGGATTGCTAAAGCTTTTTTACTAGAATCTGTGCAGAAGACTTTTAGGATTTGTATTTGCCCTCCACTGGTAATCTTATGGAGGCTGTGGACTAAATTTGGGCAAGGAAGTTTTCATAGTGGTTTGTTTTTTCAAAAAGCTCCCCCCTTCTTTTTTTGTATAAGGTGTAAGTAAGGATCCTCCTTCATTCTTTTACATGCACCTGTCCAGTTTTCCCAATAGCACTTGTTGAAGGGACTGTCTTTCTTCATTGAGTGGCCTTGGCACCTGTCCAAGATTATTTGACCATGTACATAAGGGTTTATTTCTGGGCCGTCTATTCTGTTTCATTGGTCTATATGTCTGTGTTTATGCCAGTACCACATTGTTCTGATAACTCTAACTTTATAATATTTGTTAAAATCAGAAATGTGTAAGACCTCCAAATTTGTTCTTTTTCAAGATAATTTTGAGGCTATTCAGAGTTCCTCGGTATTCCATATGAATCTTGGGATGGATTTTTCTATTTCTGCAAAAAAATAACTCTGGGATTTTGATAGGAATTACATTGAATCTGTAAATTGCTTTGGGTTAGTGTTAACACCTTAATAATATTAAGTCTTCTAATCCATGAATATGGGATATTTTTCCATTAATTTTTGTTTTCTTTAACTTCTTCAAGTAATGTTTTATAGTTTTCAGTGTACCTATGTTTTAAATTTTAAACAAAAATTTCAAGCGGTCACTCATAGGAAAAGAACTTAAGTTCTCTTACTTTAACTTTATAACCACTGAGCTATTGTCATTACTTCAAATCTATTTAAATGCAGCAATTACAAGGGGCGCCTGGGTGGCACAGCGGTTAGGCATCTGCCTTAGGCTCAGGGCGTGATCCCGGCATTACGGGATCGGGATCGAGCCCCACATCAGGCTCCTCTGCTGTGAGCCCGCTTCTTCTCTCCCACTCCCCTTGCTTGTGTTCCCTCTCTCACTGGCTGTCTCTATCTCTGTTGAATAAATTTAAAAAAAACATAAAATCTTTAAAATAAAATAAATGCAGCAATTACTAAATGCAGGAATTATAGACAGAAACTGTGCTGGAAGACAGCTTGACCCGCAATCATTTCCCTTGAGATGAACGAGGTGCACATATACAGAAAGCTAACGATATAATGGAGAATTCTCCAAGTTAACTTGTATGCAGAATACTTTTTTCCCTCGAGGATAAGTAGTTAAAACGTGCTAAGTTGGAGCTTATGTATACATTATTAAAAACTCCACAAGAACTGTAGCAGTTGTTGACGAGTTAGGCCAACATCAAGATTTTTCTGGGAGGAGTATTTTATTACTAACATTGCTTAAAAGTGCCAGATTTTGTTGATAATAACGGGCAGACTGATATCGTTGTTGTTGTTGTTGTTGTCTTTGAATTCTCAGGAAATGCAGAACTTGATCCCCTGCACCTGGGGAGGGCTTCTCCCACTACTGACCTCTAGCTCCCTCCTGGCACTAGGCCTCAACAAGTTTGAGTTTGGAAGCTAGCTAGCCACTAGATCCCAGTGTAGCTTTGGTGACTTGGGGCATATCTTGCTCCCTTCAGCATCAGCATCAGCTTCTAGAGTTCCTGCTACTCTCCACGTCCTCACAGCCGGCTCTGGCTCTGCCCCATACCTTACCCGACCCCTGCCCCCCATACATTACCCGACCCCTGCAGTGAACTGCTGGCTGCCTCTGCTGTCTTGCATTGCCTTCACCCAGAGAGGATCCCACAATAAAACACTTCATGCCAGGCTCCCTCAGGGGCTGTTAGCCAGTTTGGAGGCCGACTGCCTTTGACCAACACCAGCCCTGAGCAATCCCCGATGGTCAGTGGCAGGGCCATGTGGTCAGCTTTCCTTTGGAGGGAGCTCAGGCAAGGCAGGCAAGCATTCAAATGGGTTCCTCTCCAAACTCCCCTTTCTTCCTGTTTTCCTTCTTTTTTCTGCCTGCCGGCTCTTGTGCCTTCTCTGCTCTCTGCTTTCTCTCTTTTTTCTCCCTCTTCCCCTTTCCCCTCTTTCTCTCTCTGATGGGTTCTGTTTTTACAGATACGGAGCTTCACAAATTTATATTCACTGCCCACTCCGTAACAGTAGTAAATAAACCTGGGGCCTCTTAGGCTTAACTAAAAGCAGATACAAGAACTGGTTCACTTACCTCACCACCCCTCAAACAATTCTAAGTTGGCCTGTGGTCTTTAGTTACCCAGTTATTATGGGATGTCTCTAAATCTAATCCTTTAACCACTTACGAACAAAACCCCCCCTCCCCCAAATCACTATTTGTGAAACTTCGTAAGCAGTCTCTTTCAGGGTAAACAGTAAATTTTCAGGGTGCTTTATTTGGGAAAATAAGGGTCAGAATTTATGACTCCAGAGCCCTGCTGAGTTATTATTCATCATTCTAGCATTTTAACAGCTGTTGTCTCTTCATTTTCACTCCCACATTGGTTTCCTTCCAGATTGCAGACGTCCTGTAGTAGCCACAATAGGGACGAGTGACCGCATTACACAAGACAGAGAAGAGCAGTGGAGATGAGCAGCCCCCTCATGTGGGCAGGGGGGCGGCACTGCCCTGATCAGCACACCTTTCCTGTGCACCAGCCTTCTTTCTATTTTTATTTCAAAAAAGACAACCAGATTTAACAAGAAACCTTTTAAGAATTGCTTTTAAAAACCTAATTCCACCTTCCTAACATTAATTTCAAGTTTTATATATCTCCTCCCACACGCATAAGAACTTTTCCCTAGCTACAGTTATACCTAGGGACACACGGCTCTTTTATTCCTAGCTGCAGGCAGACAAACTTTGCTGTTGCGGCTGCAGAAGGTAGCTAACTGCTTCTCCAACACTTCGTGTAACCTAGCTCCATGCCTCCCATGTCTAATGGGTCACAAATATTTATCAGTAAAATATGGTCAAGCCTTTAGGAGTTCACAACCTAGTGAGACGAGAGAAAGACAGTAAGGCACCGTTGGTCTTTAAAATGGCCTTTCCCAAGCCTTTCACCTTTTCATTCAGTCTTTCCAAAGTGGTAAAGGGAGAGCCTATCAATCAGACAGGAGTCACAGCCCTCTGAAAATCCCAGCAATCTCTTCTTTCCTGTCACCCAGGAGTTACTTCTGAGAACTTCAAGATTCTCCCCAGCCCTGCCAGCTGCCAGAAAACATTTTTCCCCCTGATATCAGAGCCTCTAACCTCTCTGCAAAGTAAATCCCTCCCTTAGCCTAGTCTCCCTTTTCCACATTCTGGTCTCTCCCAGGAATGCCTTCCTTCCCCCTCCGCCTTCCCTCCTTCCCATGGCACTTCCTGCTAGCCTTTGGGAAAAGAATTCTAACTTCCGTAGCTCCAACGCTTACTCAGCTGTGTCTTGGTTGGGCTCCGGAGTTTTCATAAGCAAATGTCATGCTTACCTCAGCTCTCCTGACTCAGAGGTATGGCTCTGCTGTCAGTTAGATTAAAAATATCTACACTCCCAAGTATTTGCTCTCTTTGATGCTCTGTGTTTATGGTTGGTTGTAAAAAATATCTGTGATGAATGAGCTGAAGAATATGAAGTCTTTCTTTAATCTGTTCGAAAGAAAAAAAAAGAATTCTAACTTCTTCCCTCTGGAATGGACTCAGCCCATGGAGCACGCACCTTCAGCGTAGTAGAGGTTATTAAACTAACTCCCTACAAGGGCCAGGCCGGACAGATGGTATTCTCTCAATTTTGCATATTAAGTATACGGGACTATTCTTCACTTTGACAAAGAAATATGCTCTATCTTATTCCTCCTTGAAACATATGGCCGTTGGTCAACCTTTCATTTTCACAATTTTGACAGAGATAGGGATACATTAGGATAGGATTCATTTTCCTCCTACTTCTATTCTAAGAAAAATAACAGTGTAAGGGTGGGATTAACATGACAATAGACACTAATGTCGGTATGCTGTGGTGAGGGACCCTCTGAATAACAGGGAACATATGTCCTCTTAGTAGACTACTGTCCAGCCATTGTTCACCCACATTCAACAAGGGCCCAGTGTAGCTAGATCCTCTCTTTCCAGGAGACAGAAATGCAGATATTTTTGTAAAAAGTTCTGTTTTCAAATGTTGTCAGCTAATAAAAAAGAACTTGAAATGCTGCAGAGGCTAAAGTAAATAAGCATGCCAGGTGCAAGAAAACTTCCAGTGTGCAGTCTCTGGCACTACAAATCCTAACAGGCGGTTATCTCATTTTATTATATTTGCTTAATTTACAACAGACAGTTCCATAATTATGCTTTTTATAGTGATCAAGTCTATTTCTGTATTAATTCTCCGTATTTGTGGTATGTCTGTGTTTTCTATCCTATCTCCATGGCATTAATAATAGTGCATTAAAGTCAAATTACCCTCCTTTCCCTCCCCTCTTTCTCCCTCCCCTGCCAAAGGAGTTAAGACATAGCTCTTTTAAAACCAAAGCTTGGAGTCAAATTAGTTTAGATATCAAATTACAGTAGCTTTATAGAGTTCTCTAGAGTTGCTAGAAATGTTACCAGTAATCTTACTGTAAATCCTCGTTCAGGGGAGAACTGAGTAAATATGGTTAGCGTGTGTGCACGCACACACACCCCCGCACAGCACTATGATGAAAACTGAAATCACAGTGAGTCACTTCTTTTAACACTGCTATGTGCCTTCCTTAAGCCTAAGGAGCTGCATGCAGAGGATTTTCCCACTTCTGAACTCCAACCATTTAGCACGCTCCCCCATCAGCAATTCCTCCGTATTTTTATCATAACTGTACGTACATCTGCCTTCCCTGTAAGAGCAGGGACTGTAGCTGTTGACTGCATCACCAGGCCTGGAACAGTGCCTTGCACACAGTTATCAAAGTAAAACGTATTGCATAAGCCATTATCATCATCCAAATAATAGCTACCATTTCCAGAGCACTTACTATGTGCTAAGTAGTTTACCTACATTATCCTAGAGGCTCTCCCAAACCAGACCATCCAATCCAAAGCAGCACCCCAGCCACCACAGAACCTTATTTTTATTTTTCCAAATAGGATTTACTGCTATCTAATATATTCTTATTTAATCCTGTCTCCCCTACTAGAAAGAAAGCTCCAAGAGAACAGTCATTTTATCTACCTCATGCTTGGCACAGAGCAAATAAATCAATCTAAACTTCCCAGTTCCTTGGGTGGCAGAGTTCACTTGCACACAGATCGCAGTAAGTATGCTTTAAAATGCATATGCAGATTTCAGGGGCACCTAGGTGGCTCAGTCCAGTGAGCAACTATCTCCTGGTTTACCTCAGGTCATGATCTCATGCTCTGTGGGACAGAGTCCCTCCTGGGGGGGGGGGCGCTCATGCTCAGCAGGGAGTCTACTTCAGATTCCCTCTCCCTCTGCCTCTCCCCCCCTAATAAATACATAAATCTTTAAAATATATATATATCTAGATTTCAGGATAATTGCGTTGAATATTTTATGGTTCACAATAACGGGAGAGGGGAGTGAAATAAAAGTTTAGTCACATTTCCCCAAGCAGTGACTGATGACACAGGTGCTGGAATTTTTGCCGCAATACGAAAGCCACTTCCTCTGACATAAGGTCCTTTACATGTCTGGGTCTTGCCACATCCTCTGATACAGAGTTCATGATGGCTAGGCTGGCTGGGGTGGTCAGGATTCCAGAGCTCGGACTTAGAGAGGGGTAAATGGCGGGGTCAGGCAACCAAGCGTGAGCGTACAAGAGGATCTCCGCGGATTCGTCATCCCCCACACTGATTCTCCGCCTTAGGGGTTCCCTTCTACTGCGTTCCGCTTCCTTGCACCTTCAAAGGTCGGCCGCACTGCAGGATAAAACCTTGCTCACCCCCAAGCCTCCAGGGGGTGAGGTCAACTGAGTCCCACGTCACGTGAGTGGAGACGCGCGCGGGTGCCCACAGGCTCCTGGCAGGCTCAGACGCCCCAGACGAGTACCCAGAGGTCCCCGACTGTTGGCCCGCCCCTCGCTCGGCCTGGTCGGACCCTCCCTCGCATCCGCGCAGACCTTGGCGCGGTCCAGCCCGGCCAAGTCCGGTCCCGCCCCTCGCTCCGCCACGGCCCCGCCCACCTAGTCTCCGCCTCTGGCCCCGCCCACTCCGCCCGCGTCCCGCCCCTCGTGGCCGCACTTACTCCGCGGCCCGCAGCTACACCGCCGGAGTCGGCAAGCTGGTGGCTGTCGTGGCTGCGTGTCTTCGTCTTCCCGCGTCACCGCTGCCGCCATGCCCGGAGGTCTCCTTCTCGGGGACGAGGCTCCCAACTTCGAGGCCAATACTACCATAGGCCGCATCCGTTTCCACGACTTTCTAGGAGACTCGTAAGTGGCCACCTCGTAGCCCTGCCCTGCTCTCGGGTTACGCCCGGCCTCGGAGGTGCCTTCCTTATTTCTTCTCCCTTCCGTCCTCCTTCTTCCTCAGCCTTCTGCTCGCCCCCGCCTCCTCTCCGCACCGTTTCCTGCACGTGCCTGTGGCTGAGTGGCGCCTGCCCCGCGTCGGTAGAGCGCTGCTGGGGGCCGGCCTCTGCCCTCCCCCGTCCCGCCCGCGGGCCCCGCGTGGCTGAGCTAGCTCCGCGGCGGGAAAGGGGGAGGGGAAAGAAATCGGGTTCCCGCAGGCCCGGGAACCGGAGGCGAATGCGGAGGGCTGGTTGCTTGTCTCACTCGGTTTCGTAAGCGGTGCCAAGAAGCGCGGTCAGGCCGAGGCCCAGCGGGGGGGCAAGGGCCGGGCGGCACCAGCGGTCACGTCCCAGGATTCGTGCCCAGAGTCGCACCTCCCACCCTCCCTCCCTCCCTCGGTTCTGGAATTTGCTCCCTGGGGAAGGTGGGTGTTTAAGGCGAGTCTGAGGACACTGCTGGCTGAAGGCTCGGGACGGCCCAGCGCTTTATCTGAAGTCCTGCTTGCTGCAGTGGCATTTGTAGGCTTTTCGACACAAAACGTAAAATTTAAAACCACCAGCTGCCAAATAACTGGCTGAAAGACGTGTTGTCCACAGCCTCCCCCAGTGGCTGGGATATGATTTGATAACAGCTCTGGGAGGAACCGAGAACACTCTGTATGTAGGTGTGTCCTTCATTCCAGAACTTGCAACACTGTGAGGGGAGGGCTTTCTGAGGTTGCTCCGTTGCACTGGCTGGTTCTTGCCTTCTAGCCGCGGCAGGCTCTTGCGGGCGCCTGGATGCTTGTACCTCCCCGCTTTGGAGACCCTTTTGTTTCCCTGTCGTGTGGCCCTCACCGCTTCCTGCCCCCTGCTGCCTTCCTTCCCGCACGTGGCCTTGCTGGTGATAGCCAAATCTGGCCTGGCAGTCATACCATTATGACTAGGAGTAAATCGGTGTTGGCCTGTTTTTACATTTTACAGCTCCTGATTCAGCAAGCTTTCAGGTTGCTTAGTTTTCATCTGAAACATCCCAGAGATGTGTCATTATATTATGGTTCTGTAGTTCCAGCAGCCGCACCACGCTGGTTTTCCTTTTTTTTTTTTTTAATTATTGAATGATAATTGACATACAGTGTTTATTAGTTTCAGGCGTACAGCAGAGTAATTAGACAATTCAGTACATTACTCAGTGCTCATCACAGTGAGTGTAGTCGCCGTCTGTCACCACATTGCAATATTATTGACTGTGTTCCCCATGCTGTACTTTTTATATCCATGACTTATTTATTCTATAACTGCAAGTCTGTACCTCTTAATTCCCCTTCGTCTATTTCACCCCCACCCCCTCTGGCAGCCACTGGTTCTTTGTATTTATGAGTCTGTTCCTGGCTTTTTGTGTGTTCATTTTGCAACCTTTACAAAGGTTGTAAGGCTTAACAGTTCCTCCATGATTTGTGTCCTTTTTATTTACAGCGTCCAGGTATATGTGTGTATAGACAGAGAGCGAAGTTGATGAGATTAATCAATAACTAGATGGGGCTGCACAGAGAACCTGGGAGAGAGTCTTACATTTTGGGCATACACATCCCCTTACAACCCTTTAAATCCATTGTGCAGTCACTGATTAAGGGAAAAACTAAGCTTTGTGAAAGAGAGGACTAGGCTAGAAAAAAAAAAAAAAGATGAGAAATAAAACATTCAGGCCTTAAGGGTAGGAAAAGACCTCAGACTGTGTCCAGTCTCATAATCTAGGTATTAGTATTTCTCTAAAAGTCCATGGAATTTTCAGAGTATGTTCCTTCCCATTCCCATCTATAGCCCTCACCGCCATACAACAAAATCTTACCAGAGCTCTTAGATTGTGTAGACTAAAGATAAATACTGACATACTATAGCAATAATTACAAATGCTGTCACCATTTAAGCTAACCCCACTTTTTTGGATTTCTTGTTGTTATTTATTGGCCCCTAGACCTATCTTGAGTTCATTAAAAGTGGTACCTTCTCAGAGAGCCACGAGTAGGAAGTCAGGCATGGGGTAGTATTCCCTTCCCTACCCCAAAAAGAAGTTTGAGCTCTTTATATAACAGATGAATTTTGCCTAATACAGTTTTTTCCAACTCCATTTTGTGTGTGATCTCAATTCAGATGCCAGTTTTTGATCCAGGTATTTTGTGAAGGAAAAAAATAAAGTAATTTCAAACATTAGAGGTATCTGCCCTACCTCTGACAATTGAAACAACTAAGGGGTTTGGGTCCTGCATTTGGTGAATTTAATGAGCTTTATCATTGTTTTTGTAGGTATGTGCTAGAAGCAGCTACTTTACAGTACATTTTCACCAAACAAAACATGTTTTCTGGGGGTGAGTGGGGACCCTTCCTTTAAAGGAGGAAACCTTTTGTCTTTTGAAAATAAGAAAGGAAATGGGATAATGTAATTGAACTACTCTTAAGAGCACAGTAGGGAGACAGAGGGGAAGGCAGGCCGTAGTAAGACATTCTCAGAGTTATCCTATCCCTAGCCACATGGCAAACTGGAGTTTGGCTTCTGAGGAGGGCAGGATGTGAAATGGTTTAAACTCAGTTCTTTAGCATGATTCAGCAAAACCTTCTTGAGATAGAGTGGAAAGAATAAGTCTCACACTTGACATTCATCAACCCTGTAACAACACAGGAAGAAATGTCCGGTTTATTTTTTTCTCAGCTCCTGGAGACTTTAGCTTAAGTCTCATCTGACCCTTAAGCCAATCCTTTTCCATAGACTCTAAGGCCTAGATTGTACTCATGCCTAGATTATTTCTTTCAAAAGATGAATGTCCCTCTTACTGCCTATTTATAAAAAAGTAAACATACCACAATCCTCCAGAATCTTCAAAATATTACCTCTCTCTTCCCAGTCTTGCCATAGGGCCTTCTGTCCTTTTTGTAGGAAGGCGTTTCCTTTCCTGAAGCATTGGGGAGTCCAAGTGGCAGATGTAGGTGGAAGGAGGAGGAACCCCTGTCTCTGCTTTTGTTCTTTGTGCTTCAGGAAACTTTGCAAACTTTGAGAGGTCAGCTTGGCGTGTAGGCTAGGTTTAGTAAGCTACTAGTTTAGGATCCTGGTTTAACATACCTCAACAAAGGTTGAGGAAAGCCAAGTGTTAAATTTTCCTTTTCAGTCAGAAGTAGTTTCTGTTGCCGCAGAGAAGGAAATGGTAGTCCAAAAGTTCTTGGTGACTTTTAGCTTGAAATATATTTAAAATCTATACGTAAAGTTTTACATTAGGTTATGATAATTTAGATACTAGGATTTACCTCAGAATCTGTAGTTTAAAAATCTGTTGTTGGCTCTCAGTTTTCTGCCCACTTGGTCTAAAGCAAGAAGAAAAGAAACTGCAAACGAAGAGACAGGTGAAACTTACACAGGGTGCAAAGATTGGGTGTCCTGTTTGGCAGGCTAGGTCAGGAAAGTCGAATTACAAAAGTTTTTATATCCATTCACTGCAAAGAAGCCAAGTGTCAACTTTAATTTTACATATAAATAGGGGATAGAAGCCTATTAGTTTCAGATTACATAACCTGCTTATTATTGCAATCAGGCAGTTGGATTGGGGCACATCCGGGACATCCATTATTGAAGCTGAATGTCAGGGTCTCTGTGCCTAGAAAAAAAAATAGAAGTGAGTAAGCAGGGTGGGGAAAGTTATTTCAATAAGCTTGTTGGTTTGAGTAGCACAGATTTTATGAGCTGAGAAGAGTCAGGGTGGCCCTACAGTTATTAAAGGAAGCAACACCCTTAAATTAGTCTTTTAAGACATTTATCATGTGGAATTTCATGTTTGGTTGAATTGAGCTTTAAACATGGGCTTTTCTGGAGTAAGACGTTAAGTAAGAAGATCGGAAAGTATTCCTTGAAAAAATCTAAAAGTAATTGTCCTCATAAGCATTCATTTAAATAAGTCATTTTTGACCTAGGATTTGTGATTTCTCATCCTACGTGATGGTGATAACCTCTCCAGTAAGTTGCGACTTCCTTTTCCTTTCTTTCAGATGGGGCATTCTCTTCTCCCACCCTCGGGATTTTACCCCTGTGTGTACCACGGAGCTTGGCAGAGCTGCAAAGCTGGCACCAGAATTTGCCAAGAAGAACGTTAAGATGATTGCCCTTTCAGTGGACAGTGTTGAAGACCATCTTGCCTGGAGCAAGGTATGGTACCAGTTGGCGTGTGCTTTGAAATTATAGATCAAGTTAATAAATCATATGGAATAGCTTGGTTTTGGTTTTGTTTTTTTAATTTTTTATTTAAATTCAATTTCATTAACATATAGTGTATTATTAATTTCAGGGATAGAATTTAGTGTTTCATTAGTTAGGTGTAACACCCAGTGCTCATTACATCAAGTGCCCTCCTTAATGCCAATCACCCAGTTACCCCATCCCTCCACCTCTCTCCCCTCCAGCAGCACTCAGTTTGTTACCTGTAGTTAAGAGTCTGTTATGGTTTACTTCCCTCTCTGTTTTATCTTACTTTTTTTTTTCCTTCCCTTCCCCTATGTTCATCTGTTTTGTTTCTTAAATTCCACATGTGAGTGAAATCATACGGTATTTGTCTTTCTCTGACTGACCTATTTCACTTAGCATAATACCTTCTAGTTCTATCCACATTGTTGCAAATGGCAAGATTTCATTCTTTTTGATGGCTGAGTAATATTCCTCTGTGTGTGTGTGTGTGTGTGTGTGTGTGTGTGTGTACCACATCCCTTCATCTGTCAGTGGACATCTGGGCTCTTTCCATATTTTGGCTATTGTAGACATTGTTGCTGTAAACACTGGGGTGTGTGTGCCCCTTTGAATCATTTTTTTTTTTAAGATTTTATTTATTCATTTGACAGAGATAGAGATAGCCAGAAAGAGAGGGAACACAAGCAGGGGGAGTGGGAGAGGAAGAAGCAGGCTTCCAGCAGAGGAGCCTGATGTGGGGCTCGAACCCAGAACGCCGGGATCATGCCCTGAGCCGAAGGCAGATGCTTAACGACTGAGCCACCCAGGCGCCCCTGAATCATTATTTTTGTATCCTTTGGGTAAACACCCAGTAATGCAATTGCTGGGTCATAGGGTAGTTCTATTTTTAACTTTTTGAGTAACCTCCATACTGTTTTCCAGAGTGACTGCACCACTTTGCATTCCCACCAATAGTGTAGGAAGGTTCCTCTTTCTCCCAACATCTGTTGTTTCCTGAGTTACTAATTTTTAGAGTAGCTTGGTTTTTTGAGGTAAAGGTACAAGTAACCTCAGATTCACTGATTTTTTTTTTAAAGATTTTATTGATTTATTTGAGAGGTGGGGGGGCACAGAAGGAGAGTGAGAGGAAGAAGCAGACTCCCAGCCGAGCAGAGAACCCGACTCGGGACTTAATCCCAGGACCCCGAGATCATGATCTGAGCCGTAGGCAGACGCTTAACTAACTGAGCCATCCAGGTGCCCCTCATATTCACTGATTATCTGAAACTCTGACCTAGACCACACTGTGACCTCCACCTTGCTAAATGCAATGCTCGGTTCTCAGCCCTAAAGTTTGTTGGCCTACTAGCAGCCTTCAACCCACTGATCACTGTACATTCTGAAACATTTTCCTCTCTTGGCTTCCAGACACATCTCTAGCTGTTCCTGCTTATGCTCAGACTGAGCTCCATCATCTCCCAACTCCTAATTTCTGCTGAATTTGCCCTTGACACATTTCTTGGACACCTCCTCTTTTTATCTACACCCTTCCCCTTGGTGAACTCATCCACCTACAGCTAAATGCTGTGATTACCAAATTTCCATCTGTAGGCCAGACTCTGCTGGCTTCCAGACTGATACAACCATTGCCAATTCAGCCTCTCTCCTGGGTTGTCCCATCATCTCACACCTAGTATATCTAACACGGGGTTCCTTTTCTTAATCCAAGGTCTTACTCATCTTAGTTAATGGACACTGCATTTTTATAGTTGCTCAGGCCAAAAAGCCAGGCGTCATCCTTAATTCCTCTGGTTTTTGCATATCCATGTCTGATTCATCAGTAAACTCGTCTACTCCACCTTAAAATTATACAGAATCCTGTTTGGCAGACACTTTACCCAGGGGTCCTTTGGGCTTGCCCTCACCTCTTTCTGGTCTTGACTCAAATGACATCTCATTAAAGCCTTCCCATGGCCTCCTAATCTAAGATTATAACTCCCCTCCACGCTCCTAGCCCCCTCTGATTAATTTTCTCCTTAGCACTTGTCACCTTCTAAAAGAAAATGCTCTGCACATTGCTAGTTTCATTTGTTCATTTGTCTGCACCCAGTGGAGGAAAGGTACAGTGGGGCCGACTCCCATTCTGTGCACTGCTGAACAATGCTTGGTACCCAGTACGTCCTGGGTGGTGGGTCTGTATGTGTGGAATGCACGAACTGAAGGACTTGTCTACTTGCAACAGAAGGATTTACTTGGGCAATAAACGTGGTGGTCTAGGCTTAACTCAACGTTTTGATGACTTTGCTATGATGTGCCACTAAATAACACTGATAGGTAAGCTTGGAGGGCCGCTTACCAGGTACCACGCACTATGTCAAGCACTTTGAGTACAACTGAAGAAAAGATGTGGTCCTGGGACGCCTGGGTGGCTCAGTTGTTAAGCGTCTGCCTTCGGCTCAGGTCATGATTCCAGGATCCTGGGATCGAGCTCCACATTGGGCTCCCTGCTCAGCAAGAAGCCTACTTCTCCCTCTCCTAGTCCCCCTGCTTGTGTTCCCTCTCTCTCTCTCTGTCATATAAATAAATAAAATCTTAAAAAAACAAAAAAACAAAAAAAGATGTGGTCCTGACTTGTGAGTTGGCCACCTGGGGCTGCATCCCTTGGCCGTTTCATGCTCGTTGATTCTCAGTGTCTGAGATGAGAAGAACCGTGTGCAGGAGAAAAGAGAAGGGCATTGCTCTTTCTTGGGTTAGAATGTTTTTCCATCCCTTACATCTGGCTGTGAATAGTGACTGCGTTCCTATAGCGGCCTCACCGGTTGTTTCTCGTTTGTTTCTGGGAGCGGCCCTTTAAGGGAGGTGTGTAGTTTGCGCCTTGTGTTTGCTCATGAGAATACCTTTTCCTCCCACAGAGTTGGAGGGACTTGCTCAAGATCGTCCTGCTGGAAAATGATGTAGTGCAGTTGGAACCTCACACCGGTGCTGTTTGTGATGCTAGGTGCTAGAGGACAGGCCCTAGTCTGATTTAGGGTAGAATAAAGCCAAAGTATGTGGTTCTTTGGTGTTCGTGGATGTCACGGAATACCCATTGAGCAAGTGGCCGTGTTGACAGTTGTTACGGTATAGCGATCATTAAAACGAGAAGTCACCGAAGGAAGAGTTTATCACCTATTGTATAACACCTGGGAAAGCATAGCAGCGTGCCCAGCGTCGTTGTAGCTGGTGAGCTTCTGCTTTAGAATTTTCACAGTTGTGGTTGCATTCGATAGGAGACACGTCCCAACCATCAGGAGCAGTGGCCAGACCTTGACATTCAGCTGGTTAGATAGGAAACCTCAGAGTGCCTCTCGCATGAAGCCATACGGATCATTTTTTAGTTGTGATGACTTGATAGGGAGCCAGTGACAAGAGAAGGGAAGTGAAGATAATACAACTAAGGATCGTGTCAAAAAATGCTGTTTCCCAGTTCAAAGTTCATCGATACCACTCTTACCCTGTCTCATCTCTGTGGAGAAATTAAAGATTCTGTAACTGCCATGACATCTAGCCATTTTACTTTCAGGGCTCCACATAATAAACAGACCTCATTCCAACTTTAGATCCTCTTTTCCACTACTTCCTAAAACTCTGCCCAGCTAAGTGACTCACTGTCTTCTCAGTTCTTTATGCTCAGACTTACCTGCATGTTTCATTAATATTGTCCTCTTACCTGTGAAGATCTGAGCAATCCTCCAAGGCCCTAGGTTGAAGTCTTTCCTGAAGTCTCGACTCCCTCTGCAGACCTATAAATGGGGACGTCAGTATACCTCAGCAGTCACAGTCTGCCATGTACATGGTGTAGTCTTGCATTTGTTGCTACTCCACAGGGGAGTCATCTGAACCAAAGAAGACGTTTCTTGGAAGGCAGGAGCCGTGCCTTTACTCATCCACCCTGCTGACCCCGCTTTAAGTGCTGTACGATGCTTGATCTAATAAGGAAGCTGGGTTTTTTTTTTCCCCCCAAAGGCTTCTAAGGATAGGAAAAGAAGATGTGAATGAGCGCAGGGGCGCCTGAGTGGCTCAGTCGTTAAGCGTTTGCCTTTGGCTCGGGTCATGATCCCAGGGTCCTGGGATCGAGCCCCGCATCGGGCTCCTCAGCTGGGAGCCTGCTTCTCCCTCTCCCACTCCCCCTGCTTGTATTCCTCTCTTGCTGTGTCTCTCTTTGTCAAATAAATAAAATCTTAAAAAAAGAAGAAGAAGAATGAGTGCAGTTAACTAGGGGAAGAGAGCAGGGTAGGGAGGAGAGGACATTATTGTCTTTTAGCTCAGACCTGAAATGCATTGTTTTCTCTGGATTTCACCCTACTGTAAATTTACCTCTGCCTTTTCACCCATAAAAATTTTACCTTTTACTTGTCCTTAAAGTATATATGCAACTCTCTGTTCTTGGGTTTGCTTTAACTTTTGTGATTTTTTTCCCCCCCATTTCTTAATAATTAGCCTTCCAGTAGTGTCATGACTGGGTCAGGGTACTTAGCAGGTGGGGGCGAGATCTATAGAATTATCTCTGCATGTGGCATTATTTCTAGATGCGATGGACTTAATGAACCCATTATTTCTGATGGTGTTTACTTGTTAGGCATCCAGAAGTACCTTGGATTGGGATCTAACTCTACAGTATTCGACTTTTAAGGCTGCTTTCTTGCTTGCTGCTTCAAGTAATAAAAGCATGACAAATTCTGAGAGAACTGGGCAGGAAAAGGGTCTGTGGTTATAACGTGAATACTGTGCTATATATACTGTTCCGTCAGTGACTGATTGGGATGAGGAGTGTTCATTCATTCATTCTCTTATTCAGATTGCTTAGAGAAAATGATGACTGTGGTCCTCTTCCCTGTCTTGCAAGTTGATAGCCATTAACAGATTGAATTCAGAAGATATGCTTGGCCTAGATTTCTTTTTCCTCTCTCACCTGCATTTCAGGATATCAATGCTTACAACGGTCAGGAGCCCACAGAAACATTACCTTTCCCCATCATTGATGACAAGAATCGGGACCTTGCCATCCTGTTAGGCATGCTGGACCCAGCAGAGAAGGACGAAAAGGGCATGCCTGTGACAGCACGTGTGGTAAGTCATAGAAATCCATGATGGAGTCCTCATGACCGGCCAGGCCCTATGTCTAATTGAGTGCTTGCACCAACTCCAGGAAATGGGAATATCCCGTTACAAAATAACTGTATTGATGGCAATCTCACTGATCACCTGTACTGCTAATGCAAAGTAAAACTTTCAGCTAAATTTTTAAGTTGCTGAATTTGACAGCTTTTGGAAATCTGCATAAAATAATTAGTTATTCTGAGATGTCATCTAGAAGTGAGGAATCTTTTCTCCAGTTCTCCTGACAGCCCTCTCTTCAAAGTGGTAGGCCACACCCTTCTCCATCAGGCAGCTCTGGTTTGGAATTTCTATTTGTTCTGTCCTTACCCACTAGAGAGCAAGCTTAGTCCCTCATCTGCAAAAATGTACAACTATTTGAGGACCAGTATCAGCTCCCATTAGTATATTTTTAAGATAACTGTCCCTAGTTAACATAGTACCTTCCTGAGGCCTTTCCTGGATTCAATTTGCATATCAGTTTTTTGCACTGAGACAGCCAGAGCCAATAGAATTCCCTTCTAAGTTTAGAAAAATAACTCGGAGGGGCACCTGGCTGGCTCAGTCAGTAGAGCATGCGACTCTTGATCTGGGGTTCTGAGTTCAAGCCCCACATTGGGTGTAGAGATCACTTAAAAGCCACCCAGATTAACAGTTTGATGTATCCTTCTAGATGTTTGGGGGGGGTGGGGAGGTGTTTTGTTTGTTTTTGCTTTATATTTTAACACCCTTGAACATTGCTAATGACTGAAGAGCTTTCAAAGAGGCTTTAATATCAAAAACACTTAAAGAACTCTATTTTTGCATTTGTTTGCTTTACAGGTGTTTGTTTTTGGTCCTGATAAGAAACTGAAGCTGTCTATCCTCTACCCAGCGACAACTGGCAGGAACTTTGATGAGATTCTCAGAGTGATTACCTCTCTCCAGCTAACGGCAGAAAAGAGGGTTGCCACCCCGGTTGATTGGAAGGTAAAGATGTTAAAAGGGCAGATACTTACCTTCCCTGCAAGGCTTAAGGGGCTGGTCTCTAAATGGCTATCTTCAGGGTCTTTGTTTCATGGGCTCTTTTTCTGGCATGCACACACACGGGCTGGACTTGGGCTGGACTTCTCCTCGTGGCTGAGTTTCAGATTTGCTGTGAGGCCATTGTCAAGGTCTAACACCTTTTATGTAAAATACAAACTCCATATATTGCTTTCTAACTTTTAGATCATTTGATCAAATTAATTGGTCAGAGTAATGCCTTTTAATAAAAGAATTTTTTAAAAAACCTTTAACCCTTCCCAAAACTAGCAAAATGATGGCAAAATATTTATTTATAGCTAGACTTAGATTGGCCACTTAAGTCATGGTTATAAAACGCTGTGGTGTATTAATGTCATGGAGCATTTCATTTCTCTTAAGCTTCTTTCAGTCTTTTAAACTCGTGTAGAATTCTTGGAATCTTGTTCATAAACTTTTAATCTCTAGGATTTCTGCAAAAGGTAGGACAGGGCTATCACAAGGGTTTCTTCACGTAGCTACATTTTTAAAATATCCTAACCTGAATACCAGGTGGTGGTGTTTCGTTTTTCTGACAGGCAAATCATTTAAATTCTGTATATCCATCCCCCGAACATGTGTTTACTGAGCCCGGGCAGTGGGCACTGGGATACAGCAGCAAACAGTATAAATACAGACACAAATAGAAGTTCCTCCCCTCCTAGAGCTTACACTCCAGTGGGTGGAGACAAACAGTAAGCAAGTTTACTGTGTGTTAGGTGACAATGAGAGTGACAGAATAATCAAGCAGAGGTAGGGAATGCAGGGGTGGGAGGGTTGCTTTTATAATTGGCTGCCAAGGAAGGCCTTTCTATGAAAGGACCTTTGGGAAGGACACGAAGAAGGGACCAAGTCATGCGTATTTATGAGCGAAGAGCACTGTAGGCAGAAGGAACAGCTAACGAAAACGAGCTTGGTGGTTTCAAGAAACAGAAGAAAAGCCAGCGTGCCTGGAAGAGAAGGAGCAGGAAGTGGGGTGAGGAGCCAGGGATGAGAGAGGAAGCAGGATTCATTCACACAGGTCAGCCATAAGGACTTAGAATTCATATTCTAAAGTGTGATGCCAAGCCATCACTGGGTTTGAAATAAGACTATACTTCTTGTTAAGAGAGGGAAGTCGTGCCCTCATGAAAGTGTTGAAGATCAACCTGTGAAAACAGAATTCCTCAGAGGAGAGAGAGTAACCAATACTGAGTTCTCATGAGCACCTGTAGCTGCTTTTCTAAAGTCAACTCTTGCCTTTAGGCTTCCCTATAAGATTGGATTTCACCATTGTCAATGTCTTTCAATAGGATGGAGATAGCGTGATGGTTCTTCCCACCATCCCTGAAGATGAAGCCAAAAAACTCTTCCCTAAAGGAGTCTTCACCAAAGAGCTCCCATCTGGCAAGAAGTACCTCCGCTACACACCCCAGCCATAGTCTCTGCGGAGCTGGTGCTGGAGCTGTTGGCTTAGCTCAGTGAGCCGGACGATGCCGGCTGCCAGTCCTGTTCTCCTGCAGCTGTTCCATAAAAACATCCTGGTGTGGTCGCAGCCGAGGTCTTTAGGTTGCTCTACTACTGGCTTATTAAATGAAAATGGCACTAAAAATTTCTTGGGATCCTTTACTCTGTGCCTTCACCAGCATTCAACTCTGTTCATATACTCAGTTCATATACTCTCGTCCGCTGACTCTTTGAAAAATGGTCCATATGAGAGGCTCAGATCTTGGATCTCTACGGGATTTGGGGTCAGTAAGGTAGTACGGTTGAAAAAGCCTGCTTTGCTCCGTCATAGAGTGACTACCCGCTTTTCAGCTGTTCTAATCAAATCCAGAACTTGAGGTTGCGATTCCTCTGTGATAGGTGAGTATGTAACCCCAAAACTGAGAATATCCAGATGTTCTTCACGGTTCAGTGTTTGGACCACAATGGGGGCCAAAAACCTTTCCGTTCTATGCTTTTTCATTAGATAAGTAGGATGAACAGGGGGAAAGATCTTTAAATATTTTCCTATAAAGAAAATGTTTCAATAAATTTCTCTCAAAAGAGGGAGGCTGTGGAGAAGGCTCCACTTGCGTGCCGGGGCGGTGTACCGGCTGCCGGGTGCCTCTCGTACAAAGTAATTCCGTCTGTGGTCTACTCTGTGCTGATAGACGCAAGCAAGGGCACACCTCGGGAAGAGAGGAGAAGATGACGGAAAACGTTTTATTATAGGACTCTTCTTGCAGTGAGTGGGTGGGACTGTTTTCTGATTCTGGCCTCTTTTGGATCAGCAAATAAATTCTTTGTTAAAACTGGATCAGAGAATTCTGTCGTCACCTTTTGAAGCCCTGGTTTAGACCCTGCCCTGCAGGGCAGTGGTTTGCTTGCTGGAATTGGCATTGGTACTTTTTTCCACAGGCAGATCCATAAAATTTAATGGAATGAAAATGGAGGAGCAGCTGACAAGTGATTTTACCACAACTCCTGGCTCACTTTGCTCCTTCCTGTTACCTCCCTGGGTCCTTGAGTTTGTGACTCCTGCTGTAAAGAGCTCTCCTATTACTTTACTTGGATTACTAGACTTAAGAATATGAATCTTGAGGAGAATAGTACATCTGTGCTTATTGGGAAGAAATACTAACTACTCTGAACTCATGCTCTCTCAGACTTTTATTAGACTTACGCTAATATGTCGTGGGTTTAGGAAGAAGTGTCCCATACTTGGTATAGTCTCTTGCATGTAGCCCTTTATATTTTTTTTGCGTGTAATATAAAACATGATGCCAGGTGTTAGACAAGTCATTAAGTCTTTAGTTTCCTTGAATTCTCCACATGTAAAATTCTAGTGACACCAGGAAGGTTGAGAATGGAGTGAAAATTCCCAGGTTACCCAATATCCTGAAGAATGGTGGTCTGAAAGACAAGAGGACTGGTGTCCTGCTCTCGTCTCTTCAAGTCACAGTAAATTTTGCCCTTAAAGAACTAATACCTGGTCCTAACTAATCCCTAGATCCTTCGTCCCCTGTCACCTCCCCAGCTATTCAATTCCTTGCTGTTCTCTTCTGTTGGCTTTTTGACTCCCCTAGTCCTTGTCTCTTGGAGAGGCTGGCTTCAACTTTCTTTCATGGTGACAGTTCAAAATCTAAATCTCCCAACAGTAATTAGCCAGACCTGAGTGTTGGTCTTTACTGACCGATGGAACATGTCCCATTAAATTTGCAAATTCAGAATCAAATTAATCAACTTTTCCCCCAGTAAATCTATCACCTCTCCCCCATCTCTCCCTCAGGCACCCAAACCTTGGTGTTTTGTTTAGCCATCTCTACTCTATCCATATACGTGATGTCAATATAAAGACAGCGAAAAAGCTCAAAGAAAAGGGGGCTATGTACCCCCAAATCAAGCTCTGGCTCTGTCACCAAGCAGCCATGAGACTTCGTGAAAGTATTCTTTTCCAGTTATAAAATATTACATAATAAGTACTCATTTCCAGGGTAGAAGTGATCCTAAGTACGTCTTTAATACACTAGTGGGCATGGAGAGTAGAGCTCCCCTGTCGAGAGTTGCTGCTTTCAATTTTCATGGGAGAACAGAATAAATTGCATCATACATTCAAAGATTTATTAATTGGAAGTGAATTAATATATGACCATCGTGACTAAGAAGCATAAGGAGTCTGAGAGGTGCCCATGGGACTTTGGCGGGAATACACAGGCATCTAAGATTCTCAAAGTGGTGAGCCTGTGACTCCTGTGTGTTCTTGCCACAAGTCCGATCTCACCTTTAACCTGCACCCTAAGTGTAGGAATCTTCATTGAGGAGATGCTCGGTGTAGGGGGAAGGAGCCAGAACGGCTGTGTCTAAATGGCCGAGTCAAGATGCTACTGGGTGCAGCGAACTGGCTGACGTAGAGGTTTACTCCCTCCTACTACACTCCTCGGGGTAAGGCAAATTGAAATACTGACAACTTTAATTTTAGCTTAAAGGGTGTGCTAACTAGATATGAGGTCATTACCACTTTCTTGGCAGTAACTGATTCAGAAATGGGCAAGTGATTTCAGTTCTTGTGAATGGGACACAAATGGAGGGTCATTGAAGTTTCTAAAAGAATTCAGTCTCCTGACAGCAACTGGAAGCAGCATCTCACACCCCGGGAGTGGGGAACCACAGAATGAGACTGTAAAGGTGAACAGCAAAGTGGAGAGAAAATCTGATTCTCCTTCATCTTCAGAGTCCACCAACCATGAACCTGTCCTACCTCTTGACTTCCATAGTACATAAAAAAATCAATTTCCTTAAGATTTAAGCCTTTTTGAGTTGGGTTTAGGCCAAAAGCATCCTAACATATATATGTAATGAAGTCGTGCCCTCTAGTTCTTTCACATACGTGGTAAAGTCCCTCCTACGCAAGACTGGAGAGGAGACGAGGGCATCTCAGGTTTCACAGGTAATCACATGAGGAGTGTTCAACTGCAGAGCCCGGGGGCTACCCTCAGAGACTGTTTGTCCAGGTGGCCAGACGTTCTGTTGCTAACAACCCAAATGATTGTGATGCGGAGTCCAGCAGATACTGCGGTTGTTAACCCAGTATGCTTTTACCCCTTATTTTTCACTGAAACACCCAGATTGTATTAACGGTGGCAAAGTGAGGTGCCAGTTAAAATTCATCTTAAGGTGATAGGTTTGAGCACCTGACAGTGCCGGCCCGGGATGAGGTCCATTCCTGACGAAAAGGCAAGAACCTCATAAGGAGAAAAACTCCTTGCCCTACTGAAAAGCCAGTAGGCTGCCTGGAGGCACAGGTGTCATTTTGGCAGCCCAAGGCTCCAAGTCCAGGCCAAGGAGGAGGGAAGAGGCTGCAGCCTAGCTCCACGATAACTTCCTCAAGCAGCCGCACCCGCCCTCCCTGGCCTGTTTCCAGACATGCTGTTACCATAAGAAAAATGAAGCCCTTCATAGAATACGTCACAGGGATATAAAAGCGTTGTGTAGTGACAGATGGTAGGTGCCCTTGTGGTGAGCACAGCATAACGTTTAGAGAAATTGAATCACTGTGTTGTACACCTGAAACTAATGTAGCATTGTGTGTCAGCATTTTTCTATAATGAAAAAAAAGGAAAATGCAGCCTGTGTGGTTCAGTCACAGTGGCCCAGTTCCTGTATCTGCAGCCACATCCAGAATTTGCTGACACACTGGTTGATCCACAGTCCATGCTGAAATACTGCCCTGTTATGCTAGGTGCCCAGAAGGTTCTAATAATTAGGACTGACTTTCTCTCTCACCTTTTCTTCTATTCTTGCTTCTATTCTGGTTTTCCCGAAAGTAGATAACCGAGTAAACTTTCCAAATCTTGTTGAAATGAAAAGGGGCAATGGATTCCAAATAATAAACAACCAGCCCATAAAACTGAACTTTATTTGACTTTTAAAAAGAAATTGAAAAATGATACCAAGCAGTATTATGCAATGTAAGATTGTTAATTTCTCCTAAACTTCGCTTTCAGTAACTAAGATGGTGGAACGTGGTTCCATTTTTCAATATTTACCAAATCGGGGAGGGAGGGAATAACTTTTCTCTGGAAAATGTTAGGGAGGCGCTAGCAACGTATCAAATTATAGGTCATATGCTTCAGTCAGTAATATATTAATTGTACAATGTTCTTGGTAACTTTTACTCTCATAAATTGGTATAGCTGTTTGGTTTTGTTTGGTAGGCCGTGAATTGTATTATTATCCCGATGAATTTCTTAACATCTCCAGTAATAATGTAACTGCTTAAAATCAGAGCTCTTTTACAGCAGTCCATCTTTTGTGAAATAAATACAGCAGTTCACTGTTCCAGCAACTTCTAAAGAATCTCCTTGTCAGGTCATCCTTCTGCACTTGGGCCAAGAGGTTAGCTCAGTCTTTAACCTGACTCTGCATGTTACATTAGCACCATTAGTATTCTTTTCTAAAATGGGATCCGCTTTCCAATTATACAAGAAACTCAAAATACTAGATGATGAGCGTTTCAGGAAAAACATTAACTATTAAATGCAATCAGAAAACTTACTGAGAAGTTCCTATTTTATCATCTGGAACATTCCCTCTAAAAGATCTTCTAATATTAAGGGCTTTGAGAGAGACATGTACGTCCCTGTTCCATCAGACATCCTCTTGTGAAGAGATACCGTGTTAATTCAGTAAGAGCAGTCCGACAAAGGTGCTCCTCAGGAAAAGAGAAATGTCAGGTGAGTTGAATTCCAGTTAACTTTGTGACCAATTCCAGGATGACTGGAAACCTCTTTCCTAAAAAACAAGAAATTTTTTTTAAAATAACGGGGCCTGGAAAAGAGTGCCAATGAGGAGTCAGTGAAGTCAATTCCTTGACTCCCAGTTGGGCTTCCCATTTGTGAAACAGGGTCGTTTTAAGAAAGAGGAGAGGATGACCCTAGGAAGGCTGCTTAGAAAGAATTAAGTTGCTTTTACTTTCAAGAAACCGTAAATCATATATTTGGTCAATGCAACTTTCCTTCCCCTGGCAAACACTCTGTACACCACTGACCACCACAGATGACAGTGCAGGCCCAGAATTTCTATTAGAAGGCTTTTAGGGTGACTCTGGTTGGGGTTGTGGTAGGCCGTAGGACTTCTCCTGAAACTGCACTTACACAACATGGCATTTTCCCTTGGAAAGCATATTTATTTGGGTTGATTTTGCAACTGGGAGAGAGGGTGCTGAAGGGCCCTGAAGCCCATCCCCGGCATCATTTATTGCCCCCTGGCCCACCTGTGCATTTGCCTAGCGCGCTATTGCCCCGTCAGAGTGTCTCCTCCGCTCAGCCCTGGGCTCCGGCCCCATGAGCTCTGTTAGGGGCCCTGACAGAGACCCCTTGAGCAACTAGGCTTGAAGGTCCCCCAGTCCCAGAGTTACCTCCACTCTGTGCCGGCCCCATGTGACCAGCCCTCCCCTCTCCCACTCTACACATGCTGTCCAGGACTTCTCAAGCTTTTCCAAATTTGCCCTGATTGCTGAGGAAAGCAAGAAAAGATGTCAGGGCAAAACTTCAGTGACTCTCCATAATAAAATGGTTTGAAGTCTCCTGGTTTATCTTAAAAAGTCATGCAAATCTGTCATCCTACTTCCTAATATGCTTGTTTTAATATGAAACATTTCAAATAACCTAATGGTTAAATGAGTTTCCTCCCTTTAAAAGGGCATCGAGTGAAAGCGATACTCTAGGAAGGTTCCCTGATCCACCTGTGACTGCACACACCCCAGGCACACCACCCACAAATCCTCAGGGAACGCACACTCCAAAGAGAGAGGCACAGGCATTTAGATGCTAGTGTCTGATCCTGCACCCATGGCCTGACGCTTGCCATCTGTAACATGCCCCCTATGTAGATCCCCACTATTGAGCCATCACTGGAAGGAGGTCAAGAGGCGGGAAATTGGGATGGGGACCTGGGGCAAAATACATATTTCAGAAACATTCTATCATTTTAATTGTTAAATAATTCAGGTGAGCTTTATTCCAAGTTTTCCGAATCAATGAGCTGACATTAAGAGTCTCTTCTCACCACCTCACCACCTACATTCTGCTACTTGGCCTTGCAACTCATTCCAGCTATGTAGTTTAATATTCACAGTATGAAAAATTGAATCTAAGTGTCAGGCTTGTTACCTCATTTTTTCTCTTCCAGTTATATTCTCTCTGGGTCGTTCGAAGACCAGTGTTGACTGGGCCAATCCAAGTACATGCATCAGACAGAAAAACTAAATTAGGAATTTAAGAGTAAAGGTAGCAGAAGGATATTCTGAAATATCAATTTGCTTTCTCCCAACAGTCTCCTCTTTCCCTACTCCCCTTTCAAATGGGCTCTTTAGTTACTTCCCTCAAGGAGGTTTGTTATTAGGCTCCCAAGAATCCCATGCAAGGGCTGACAAACTCAACTCAGGATAGGCAGGTCACACAGACAAGGAAGTGGGCCATATCTAAGACAAGAGGGCAGGGTGTGGACTGCGGCAAACTGCACAGCATATGCTTCCCCTACATTCAGCTCTAAGTGTTGCCATATATATGAATGAGGACCGAGTATTGGTATGCTTTCTGGGTTTTTCAAGAAAAGCTCAAAATCTGGATTTTTTTTAATGTGAAATTTTTAGATGTTCATATTTTGCAACTTACTTTATTTTTTTAATTATGCTATGTTAATCACCATACAGTACATCATTAGTTTTTAACGTAGTGTTCCACGATTCATTGTTTGCATATAACAACCAGTTCTCCATGCGATACGTGCCCTCCTTAATACCAAACACCAGGCTAACCCATCCCCCAACTCCTCCACACCTCTAAAACCCTCAGTTTGTATCCCTGAGTCCATAGTCTCTCATGGTTTGTCTCCCCCTCTGATTCCCCCCCTTCATTTTTCCCTTCCTTCTCCTAATGTCCTCTGTGCTATTCCTTATGTTCCACATATAAATGAAACCATATGATAACTGTCTTTCTCTGCTTGACTTATTTCACTTAGCATAATCTCCAGTTCCATCCATGTAAATGTTGGGTAATCATCCTTTCTGATGGCTGAGTAATATTCCATTGTATATATGGACCACATCATCTTTATGCATTTGTCTGTTGAAGAGCATCTTGGCTCCTAGAGTTTGGCTATTGTGGGTATTGCTGCTATGAACTTTGGAGTGCAAATGGCCCTTCTTTTCACTACATCTGTATCCTTGGGGTAAACACCCAGTAGTGCAATTGCTGAATCATCGGGTAGCTCTATTTTTAACTTTTTGAGGAACCTCCACACTGTTTTCCAAAGTGGCTGTACCAACTTGCATTCCCACCAACAGCGTAAGAGGATTCCCCTTTCTCCACATCCTCTCCAACATTTGTCAATGTGGTTTTGATTTGAATTTCCCTAATGGCTAATGATGTTGAACATTTTTTCATGTGTCTGTTAGCCACTTGTATGTCTTCATTGGAAAAGTGTCCATTCATACCTTCTGCCCATTTTTTGACTTATTCGTTTTTTGGGTGCTGAGTTTAAGAAGTTCTTTATAGATCTTGGATAGCAGCCCTTTATCTGTAGTGCCATTTGCAAATATCTTCTCCCGTTCCGCGGGGGGCCTCTTTGTTTTATTGACTGTTTCCTTTGCTGTGCAGAAGCTTTTTATCTTGATGAAGGCCCAAAAGTTCATTTTTGCTTTTGTTTCCCTGCCTTTGGAGATGTGTCATGAAAGCAGTTGCTGTGACCGATGTCAAAGAGGTTACAGCCTATGTTATCCTCTATGATTTTGATGGATTCCTATCTCACATCGAGGTCTTTCATCCATTTAGAATTTATCTTTGTGTATGGTGTAAGAGAATGGTCCAGTTTCATTCTTCTGTATATAGCTGTCCAATTTTCCCCAGCACCATTTATTGAAGAGACTGTCTTTTTCCCATTGGATGTTTTTTCCTGTTTTGTCAAAGATAAGGTGACCATAGAGTTAAGGGTCCATTTCTGGAGTCTCTATTCTGTTCCTTTGATCTATGTGTCTGTTTTTGTGCCAGTACCATGCTGTCTCGGTGATCACAGCTTTGTAATACAGGTTGAAATCAGGCAACATGATGCCCCAGCTTTGTTTTCCTTTTTCAACATCTTCTTGGTGTTTCAGGAGGTTTTCAGGTTCCACACGAATTTTAGGATTGTTTGTTCCAGCACTTTGAAAACTGGCCTTGGTATTTTGATCGGGATGGCATTGAAAGTATAGATTGCTCTGGGTAGCATAGACATTTTAACAATGTTTATTCTTCCGACCCATAAGAATGCTATGTTTTTCCATCTTTTTGTGTCTTCTTCATGTCTTTCATCAGTGTTCTGTAGTTTCTAGAGTATAGATCGTTTACCTCTTTGATTAGTTTTATTTGAAGGTATCTTATGGTTTTTGGTGCTATTGTAAATGGAATCTATTCTCTAATTTTTCTTTCTACAGTTACATTGTTAATGTATAAGACAGCAATTGATTTTGTATCCTGCCACATTACTGAATTGCTGTGTAAGTTCTAGTAATTTGGGGGTGGAGTCTTTTGGGTTTTCCATATAAAGTATCATGTCATCTGCGAAGAGAGAGAGTTTGACTTCTTCTTTGCCAATTAGAATACTTTTTATTTCTTTTTGTTGTCTGACTGCTGTTGCAAGGACTTCTAGTCCTATGTTGAACAATAGTGTCGAGAGTGGGCATCCTTGTCATGGTTCTGATCTTAAGGGAAAGGGTCTCAGCTTTTCCCCATTGAGAATGATATTCACTGTGGGCTTTTCATAGATGGTTTTTATGAAATTGAGGAACGTACCCTCTGTCCCTACACTCTGCAGAGTTTTAATCAGGAAAGGATGCTGTATTTTGTCAAATGCTTTTTCTGCATCAATTGAGAGGACCGTATGGCTCTTGTCTCTTCTCTTATTAATGTGATCTATCACACCGATTGATTTGCCTTGCATCCCAGGGATGAATCCCATCTGGTCGTGATGGATAATTCTTTTAATGTACTGTTGGGTCCTATTAGCTAGGTTCCTGTTAAGAATTTTGGCATCCATAGTCATCAGGGATATTGGTCTGTATTTCTCCTTTTTGATGGGGTCTTTGCCTGGTTTTGGGATCAGGGTAATGCTGGCCTTGTAGAACGAGTTTGGAAGTTTCCTTCTGTTTCTATTTTTTGAAACAGCTTCAGGAGAATAGCTATTATTTCTTCATTGAATGTTTGATAGAATTCCCCAGGGAATCCATCAGGCCCTGGACTCTTGCTTTTTGGGAGGTTTTTGATCACTGCTTCAATTTCGTTCCTGGTTATTGGTCTATTTAGGTTGTCAGTTTCTTCCTGTTTCAGTCTTGGTAGTTTATAGGTTTCAAGAAAGGCATCCATTTCTTCCAGGTTCCTTAATTTGTTGGCATATAGTTGTTGATAGTAATTTCTAATAATTGTTTCTATTTCCTTGGTGTTAGTTGTGATCTCTCCCTCTTTCATTCATAAGTTTATTAATTTGGGACCTTTCTCTTTTCTTTTGGATAAGTCTGGCCAGTGGTGTATTGATCTTTTTCATTCTTTCAAAGAACCAGCTTCTAGTTTCATTGATCTGCTCTACTGTATTTCTGGTTTCTAATTCATTGATCTCTTTTCTAATCTTAATTCTCTTCTCGTGTGTGGCTTAGTCCTCCTTTGTTGTTCCGTCTCTGGTTGTTTAAGGTATAAATATAGAGACTGTATTCTAGATTTTTCTATTTTTTTGAGTGAGGCTTGGATGGCTATGTATTTCCCCCTTAGGACCGCCTTTGTAGTATCCTATAGGCTTTGGACCAATGTGCTTTTGTTCTCATTGGTTTCCATAAATTGTTTAAGTTCTTCTTTAATTTCCTTGTTGACACAAACATTCTTAAGCAGGATGGTCTTTAGCTCCCAAGTGTTTGTGTTTCTTCCAAATTTTTCCTTGTGATTGACTTCCAAAGCACTTCCTTTCAAAGCACTGTCATCTGAGAATATGCAGGGAATAATCTCAATCTTTTGGTATCGGTTGAGATCTGATTTGTGACCCAGTATGTGGTCTATTCTGGGAAAGTTCCATGTGCATTCAAGAAGAATGAGTATTCAGTTGTTTTAGGGTGGAATGTTCTGTATATATCTATGAGGTCCATCTGCTCCAGTGTGTCATTCAAAGCTCTTGTTTCTTTGTGGATTTTCTGCTTAGATGATCTGTCTGTTGCTGAAAGTGGAGTGTTGAGGTCCCCTACTATTAACATATTATTAACAATATGTCTCTTTATTTTGGTTAACAGTTGGCTTATGTAGTTGGCTGCTCCCACATTAGGGGCATAGATATTTATAATTGTTAGAGCCGCTTGTTGGATACACCCTTTCAGAATGATATAGTGCCCTTCTGTATCTCTAACTACAGTCTTTAGCTTAAAATCTAATTTGTCTGATATAAGAGTTGCTACCCCAGCTTTTGAGGTCCGTTGGCATGAAAAATTGTTCTCCATCCCTTCACTTTCAGTCTGGAGGTATCTTTAGGTTCAAAATGAGTCTCTTGTAGATAGCGTATGGATGGGTCATGTTTTTTTATCCAATCTGCTACCCTGTGCCGTTTCATGGAAGCATTTAGGCCATTCACATTGAGGGTGATTATTGAGAGATATGATTTTAATGTCATCATATTGCCTGCAAAGTCCTTGTTTTTATAGATTGTTTCTGTAGATTTCTGTTCTGTATCACTCTTGGGGTCTTTCTCCTTTTATAGAACCCCTCTTAATATTTCTAGCAGGGCTGGCTTGGTGGTCACATATTCTTTCAGTTTCTGCCAGTCTTCGAAGCTTCTTGTCTCTCCATCCATTCTGAATGACAGCCTTGCTAGATACAGTATCCTTGGCTGCATGTTCTTCTCACTTAGTACCCTGGATACGTCTTGCCAGCCCTTTCTGGCTTGCCAGGTCTCTGTGGACAGGTCTGACATTATTCTGATGATCCTCCCTCTGTATATAAGGAATCTCTTCCCCCTCACCGCTTTCAAGATTGTTTCCTTGGATCTAAGATATGCAAATTATACTATTATATGTCGTGGGGTCGGTCTGTTCTCATCAATCTTGGGAGGGGTCCTCTCTGCCTCTTGGACACGAATGCTTGTTTCCTTTCCCAGTTTAGGGAAGTTCTCAGCTACCATTTGCTCAAATATATCTTCTAGACCTCTCTCTTTCTCCACCGCCTCGGGGAACCTGATAATTCTGATATTTGAACTTTCATTGAGTCAGTAATCTCCCTCAGCTTAGTTTCTTGAAATTGGATTCATTCTTCCCATGCCACCTCTTTTCCCTCCTTTTCTATCATCTCATCCTCTAACTCACTAATGCGTTCTTCTGCCTCGTTTACCCTGGCAGTCAGAGCATCCAGTTTAGACTGCATTTCATTCATAGCGTTTTTAAGTTCGGCCTGATTAGATCTCATTTCTGCCCTTAGAGATTCTATATTTTTGTTGATGTTTTTCTTAAGCCTAGATATCGCCTTGATAATTGTTACTCGAAATCCATTTCTGACATCTTGGTTATATCCATATCCATTAGTTCTGGGGCAGAGGCCACAGTCTCCGTTTCTTTCCTTTTTTGGGGGTTCCTCCTCTTTGTCATTCTGATGAGGTGTGGTTGCAGGAATGTACAGGGTCCAAATTATTGACCAGGACTCAAGCAAGATGCACCTCTTTCATAGGGACCTTAGGGATGTGGGCCTCTTGTTCTTCCAGCCTGCCTTCTGGAGGAGGGGTCTGCCGTGCTGTTACTCAGGCAATCCTGTTTGGGCAGAGTTGCCCTGCCCCCTGTGGGGAGGAGGAGGGATGGGCTCAGTGAAAACCGGTTTTGGGGGGCTTTTGTTCTCTGGCAGCTTTCCCTGGTGACTTTCCATGTCTCTTCTGAGAGTCAGAGCAGAAGTGACTATATCCAAACCTCTGCTGAGCTCTCCAGGCCGCGCTCTCTCCATTTCTGTCTGTGCTGCTAGAAACCCACAACGTCCTGGGTTGTGCACCCCACAGCAGCTCTCCTAGCCCTCGCTCCCAGAGCTGGGCACATCTCTGCCCTTTGTGCTTCTAAAACCGCCAGCTGCCCCCAGTTCTCACCCATGCCCCGGTAGCTCCAGCTTTCAGTTTGGGGGGCTGTCCTAAAATCCTTTCCCGCCGCTACTGGCCTGTGAGTCTGTGCCACATCCCCAGCACAGGAGGCTTTTGTCTTCCCAGCATAAATTCACGGAGGCTCCCTCCCCCTTCCATTTATCTTCCGATGTTCACCTGCAGAATTTGGCTCCCCGCTTCATACCTCAAGACCAACCGCCAGAGATGTTCTGTTTGTAGGATCCAGATATATCTTCTTACATCTCAGGCTGATTTCATGGGTGTTCAGAATGTTCTGGTATGTATCCAGCTCGATTCAGGGGACTGGTTGAAATAGGGTCCCCTACTCTTCCACCATCTTTAAAACTCCTGCAACTTACTTTAAATTTTTAAAACAAAACATGTAGGTGGATCAAATCCAGTGCACTGGCTGAATCCAGTCCATGAGCCTACCATGTGACTTTTGTCCCAAATTCACTGGGGAATACAGAGTGATATAGTACCATCCATCTAAAAATGATTGATTGCAGAGAGACTAAAGAAGGAGAGAGGCCTACAGGCCCAGGACCAGTGGGGACCTGTGTCCTGCTTCCTGGCAGTGCTAAGATCTCTGACTCAGTGCCCCTCAGGATACCCCAAGGGGGTTGACACTAGGCCCTGAAGTCCAAACCCTGATATAGACTCCCATGCCCCAAGAGAGCTGTGGAAGCTGCAGAGTGGCAGACTGAAGACTCTGAGGGCTGGAGTAAGGATTCCTTCAGTGTTCACCAGCTTGAACAGGAAACCTGGAGCAGAGGGGGCTCCCCAAAATCGGGTGCTGCATATGACCCCAGAACAGACCCTAGAAACTAAGCCACAGCAACGACTGAGGTTGAATTTGCTTCTAGGGGAGACGTGGAATTACTTATTGAATGTCTTTCCTCCTCACAAGGGCAGAGACCTTGTTTGGCTTGCTCCCCATCTAGCACTGGGCACAGAGCCCAGCACACAGTGGGGCTGCATTTTATAAGAATTGTGCAAATGAGAAATTAGATATAAAATTATTAATAAAATGTCACTTTCTGCACACAATTTGAAATCATTTAAACCCCGCCTCCCCGAATTAACAATTCATGAAGAATTGCATGACCTCTAAGCTGGCCGATCGCGTGACTTGGAAACGCCAGGATGGTGCTAGTTGGAAAAACATACTAAGGATGACTGTTTTTAAGCTGGGGCAGTTGGGGAGATGACAACACAGCTGTAGACCAGGGGTACTAAGCATTAAATGAAAGAAGGGAATGCATTTTCTCTAGAGCAAGGCTTTCCTACCTCATCTTGTCAGTGTTCTGCTTAGCACTATGACACATGCGGTGGGGCCCTAATACACATTTAGTGACTGTAATTACTTAGTAACTGTCAAAGTGCCCTTCAGGCAAGACAGTTGAGTTGTGGCTGCGACTGTGGTTTGGAATATTCAAAGAGCATGGGTCAGGTTCCATATTTCCTTTGGTTGTTGGGAGCACACCAGCCGTCCCCACCTGGACCCGTTGTGAGAGAGTCTCTGCCCTCCCCATTCTTACTCTGCCTCCAACAGCACTCTGTGACTCCGGCCCGCCAGGACTGGAACAGGGTACAACATAGAAGCTGCTCTCTACCAGCAAGGGTGTGAAGGAAGGGACATGAGAGAGAAAGGAGCCGCCTGGAAGCCATCTGGAAGACTCTGGTAGATGACCTGCCAGAAGCAATATGGCAGCCAGGGTGGGCCCAAAGATGGGGACTGATAATAAACCCACACAACACCCTCAAGTCTTTTTCTTAGAATTAACTGAATTTTGCATGGTTTTCCTATCACTAATGGGCTACCTCTTACCCATGACTTTGGAGTCATCAGTATTTTTGGCAGGCTTGGATGCTTGGACAACCAGCAGTTTGCTTAAATCTGAAGTTCCCTGAACCTAAAGGGAAAAAGTCAAAATTAGTCAGAAGAGCATCCTTTGATCTCTAAGCTGCCTCCTTCCTAAGTTTTCAAAGAATATAAGAAATAAGCCAAAACCCAGAACTGGGCTTCCAGCCTAAGCTCTCCATCTTTTTCATTTCAAACCCCCTTTAAAAATGTTGTTTCAAGGGGTGCCTGGGTAGCGCAGTCGTTAGGTGTCTGCCTTCGGCGCAGGGCGTGATCCCGGCGATCTGGGATCAAGCCCCACATCAGGCTCCTCCGCTGGGAGCCTACTTCTTCCTCTCCCACTCCCCCTGCTTGTGTTCCTTCTCTCGCTGGCTGTCTCTCTGTCAAATAAATAAATAAAATCTTTAAAAAATAAAAGTTGTTTCAAGAAGTCTTGGACCGGAAAATTATCTTTTGCATATTTATAGACATCAGAAAGGAACTTTCTACACCTTACTTGTAACCAGACCAGACATTCCCACTTTGGAAAACAGGGAATTCCCCAACATCCACAGAGTTACTTGTACCCCTGCGCTGATGTTCAAGGGCTCAGGCTTCCCAGGTGGCAGGACTGTCTTCTTTTCTTAGAACTTTTGCCCTGTGTACAGCCAAAATCTGCCCTCCCAGAAGGCAAGTAGTGTACAAGTAACAATTTTAACTCTCATTTCTAGAGACCAGATACCATCTCCCTCAATCCTCACAAGAGCCTTACCAGATGGCCGCTGCTATTAGCCTCATCGCACTAATGGGAAACGGAGGGTCAGAAGGCAGCTTGCCTTTGCTCACACACTAGTGGGCACACTACTTTAAACCCAAGTAGGCCTGATTCCAAACCCTGGTGTCTTAAACCAAACTCTGAGCATTGCTCCTGCTGTTCCCTGCCTCACCTCACCCCTAGCTTCAAAGCTAAAGAGATTTTCATTTTCTATTAGAAAAGCATTTAGATTACCGTCATCCTCTGAATTACTGAGAGATACAAAGATAAGAATGCTACAAAAGGGACAAATGTACCCCCATCCCTCAAGAGGCACAGCCCCACTCCAGGGCAAATGGCTTGGCAAGCAGAGAGCAGGTGGATTCCAGCCCCCTGTGCCCCCTGGGTTACACTCCTGTGTAGGGCACAAACTGCTTAACGGTACAGAAGCCCTGGGCATGTTTTGACTGTTTTGTTAAAGGTGGTGAGAACGGCAGGGTCCTTCCCGGTTACATTTCTTTTTAAGGTGGTCAGTTGAGTTTTCAAGTCACTTGTGGGGCACCAGGGAAAGCAAATGACTCTTTAGAAATAACTGTCCTTACCTGCTCACAGGTTTTCGGCAAAATGCAAGGTGCAAGATATGGTACCTCTGTCTGAGTATCAATGACACTGCCGTACACAATAATAACGAATTTCATGGTCACATTATCAATAGTCATTTCATTATAGCTTGATAAAGTCTCCACGTATGCCAGATTGAATGCCACACACTTCTGAAAGTCTAAGTCCTACAATAAAATTACATTTTTTTTCTATAAATCATGCCAAATGACACACGGAATCAAGAAGAAAGCAAATTCACTGATTGAGCTGAGTTCTTTGAGGGTGCCAAAAGGCATTTAGACCCTAGGACCAACAGACAGAATGAGTTCAGAATGACCTCAGACAAGATTATGAACTCAGAGTTTTTATGTTGTTACTACTAGTGACCCTGGTTATGGATGCCCAGCCTGATTTACAGGTTTGCATGAGCTCTCAATAAGCCTCAGCAGGGTGGTCAGCTATGCCTTGTGGATTTGTTTTTACCTGGCAGTAAGCAAACACACCACTGGGCAAGCGAACGAACAATAGCAAAAAGCCAAAACAAAACAAAGCAACACACTGAGTCTGAGTCACACTTCAAAGCTCAGTATAATAGTCTTTAGAGCTGGAAGGAAGATATTATGTATGGGCTGAGTTGTGTCCCCCCTAAATTTCTTATGTTGAAGTTCTGAGCCCCAGTACATTAGAAAGTGACTTTATTTGGAAATAGGGTCATTGCAGACATAATTGTTTAAGTTAAGATGAGGTCATACTGGAGTAGGGTGGGCAAATAATCCAATATGACTGGTGTCCTTATAAAAAGGGGAGGAGGAGAGGGGTTAAGATGGCGGAGGAGTAGGGGACCCCTATTTCAACCGGTCCCCTGAGTTGAGCTGGATAGGTACCAGACCAGCAGGAACATCCATGGAATCAGCCTGAGACGCAGGAAGATACATCTGGATCTCTACAAATGAACATCTCCAGCGCTGAGTATCGAGGTACAAAGCGGGGAGCCGTGAAACCGCGCACAGATATCGGAAGCTAAACAGAAGGGGGAGGGAGCCGCCGTGTCAGGGCGCCAGGAAGCGGTAGCCACCTGCACGGGGGAGCGGACGGACCGCGGACCCGCACGCTTGAGACAGCACACTGAGAACGGGAGCTCCGGGAGCGCACGCCGGGCGGCTGGCGGTTGGCGGGCCACCTGCACGGGGGAGCAGGCGGACTCGCGGACGGCACCCGCGAGACAGCAGACTTAGAGCGGAAGCTCCAGGAGCGCGCTCAGGGCGGCTAGCGGGCCACCTGCACCGGGCAGCAGGCGGACCGCGGACCCGCACTCTGGAAACAGCAGACTGAGTCCGTGAGCCAGGAGCGTGCGCCACCAAGCATCTCACGGAGCTCCGGAGCTCCGGTGTGCTCACTGGATCGGGGCTGAGACCGGGAGCTCCGGGAGCGTGCGAGGGGCAGCTGGCGGCTGGCGGCTGGAGGGCCACCTGCACGGGGGAGCAGGTGGACTCGCGGTCAGCACCCGTGAGACACCAGACTGAGACGGGGAGCTCCGGGAGCCCGCGCGGGGCGGCTGGCGGCTGGCGGGGTTGGAAACACAAAGGACAGAGACGTGCCGGCCCTGGAAGTGAGGGCTGGGACGCCGGGTGTGGGGCGCACAGCCCGGGATGCTGCAGGGTTGAGCAGCACCAACAGAAACAGAGTTAAAGTGGCCAGAACATCAGTGGAGAACGATCCGCGATCCCTCTGTTCTGAGACAGAGGCTGAATTTCAGCCGCTGCTGCTCTCTCAGAAGAGGCATAGCAAACCGCCAGGGAAAGCCGCCAGAGAACAAAAGCCCGGAAATACCGGCTCACAGGGTGCCCATCCCCATCCCCCCTCGCAAGGGACACAGAGACTCTACCCAAACAGGGTTTTCTGAGTACCGGCAGGCAGGCCCCTCCCCCAGAAGGCAGGCTGAAAAATCAAGAAGCCCACAACCCGGAGCGCCTGAGTGGCGCAGTCACCAAGCACCTGTCTTCGGATTAGGGTGTGATCACAACGCTCCGTAAGGAGTCCTTCATCGGGCTTCTCCACCGGGAACCTGCTTCTTCCTCTCCCACTCCTCTGCTTGGGTTCCCTTTCTTGCTGACTGTCTCTCTCTCTCTCAAATAAATAAATAAACTCTTTAAGGAAGAAGCCCACATCCCTAAGATCTCTATAAAACAAGGGCGCACGGCCTGGGTCCCAGTCAACACTTGGGCTCTGGACAACCCTGCAATCTCTCTTCATCAGAATGACGAGAAGGAGAAGTCCCCCCCAGCAAAGAAAAGATAATGAGTCTGTGGCCTCTGCCACAGAATTGGCCTCGGCCACAGAATTAATACATATGGATGTATCCCAATTATCAGAAATGGAATTCAGAGCAACAATGGTCAAGATGATGAGTAAACTTGAAAAAAGCATCAGAGAAAGCGTTGCTGAGAATATAGAATCCCTAAGGGCAGAAATGAGAGCGAATCTGACAGAAATTAAAAACTCAGTGGGCCAAATACAGTCAAAACTAGAGGCTCTGACGGCCAGGGTCACCGAGGCAGAGGAACGCGTTAGCGAATTGGAGGATGGGTTAGTAGAAGAAAAAACGAAAATAGAAGCTGGTCTTAAAAAAATCCACGCCCACGAATGTAGATTACGGGAGATTACTGACTCTATGAAACGATCCAATGTCAGAATCATCGGCATCCCTGAAGGGGTGGAGAAAAACAGAGGTCTAGAAGAGATATTTGAACAAATTGTAGCTGAAAACTTCCCTAATCTAGCAAGGGAAACAAGCATTCGTGTCCAAGAGGCAGAGAGGACCCCATCCAAGCTCAACCAGGACAAACCTACGCCACGGCATGTCATAGTGCAATTCGCAAATATTAGATCCAAGGATACAGTATTGAAAGCGGCCAGGGCAAAGAAATTTCTCACGTACCAAGGCAAAGGTATCAGGATTACGTCAGACCTGTCTACAGAGACCTGGAATGAGAGAAAGGCTTGGGGGGGCATTTTTAAAGCTCTTTCAGAGAAAAACATGCAGCCAAGGATCCTTTATCCAGCAAAGCTGTCATTCAGAATTGATGGAGAAATAAAGACGTTCCAAAATCGCCAATCATTAACCAATTTCGTAACCACGAAACCAGCCCTACAGGAGATATTAAGGGGGGCTCTATAAAGGTAAAAAGGCCCCAAGAGTGATACAGAGCAGCAAGTCACAACCGATACAAAGACTTTAAAGAGAAATGGCATCATTAAAATCATATCTGTCAATAATCTCTATCAATCTAAATGGCTTAAACTCTCCCATAAAACGCCACAGGGTTGCAGATTGGATAAAAAGACATGACCCATCCATTTGCTGTCTACAAGAGACTCATTTTGAACCCAAAGATGCATTCAGACTTAGAGTAAGGGGATGGAGTACCATCTTCCACGCAAATGGACCTCAAAAGAAAGCTGGAGTAGCAATTCTCATATCAGATAGACTGGATTTTAAACTAGAGGCCATAGAGAGAGATACAGAAGGGCACTATATTATTCTTAAAGGAAGTATTCAACAAGTGGATATGACAATTATTAATATATATGCCCCCAACAGGGGAGCAGCAAGATACACAAGCCAACTCTTAACCAAAATAAAGAGACATATAGATAAGAACACAGTAATAGTAGGGGACCTCAACACCCCACTATCAGAAATAGACAGAACACCCTGGCAAAAACTAAGCAAAGAATCAAAGGCTTTGAATGCCATACTCGACGAGTTGGACCTCATAGATATATATAGAACACTACACCCCAGAACCAAAGAATACTCATTCTATTCAAATGCCCATGGAACATTCTCAAGAATAGATCATGCTCTGGGACACAAAACAGGTCTCAGCCAATACCAAAAGATTGAAATTATCCCCTGCATATTCTCAGACCACAACGCTCTGAAATTGGAACTCAACCACAAGGAAAAACCTGGAAGAAACTCAAACACTTGGAGGCTAAGAACCATCCTGCTCAAGAATGACTCGATAAACCAGGAAATCAAAAAACAAATTAAACAATTTATGGAGACCAACGAGAATGAATACACAACGGTCCAAAACCTATGGGATACTGCAAAGGCAGTCCTAAGGGGGAAATACATAGCCATCCAAGCCTCACTCAAAAGAATAGAAAAATCTAAAATGCAGTTTCTATATTCTCACCTCAAGAAACTGGAACAGCAACAGAGGGACAGGCCTAACCCACTGACAAGGAAGGAGTTGACCAAGATTAGAGCAGAAATCAATGAATTAGAGACCAGAACCACAGTAGAGCAGATCAACAGGACTAGAAGCTGGTTCTTTGAGAGAATCCATAAAATTGATAGACCACTGGCAAAACTTGTCCAAAAACAAAGAGAAAGGACTGAGATTATTAAAATTATGACTGAAAAGGGAGAGGTCACGACCAGCACCATTGAAATTGCAAGGATTATTAGAAACTTTTATCAACAGCTATATGCCAAAAAACTAAACAATCTGGAAGAGATGGAGGCCTTCCTGGAAACCTATAAACTACCAAGACTGAAACAGGAAGAAATAGATTTCTTAAATAGGCCAATTAACTATGAAGAAATTGAGTCAGTGATAAACAACCTTCCAAATAATAAAACTCCAGGCCCAGACGGTTTTCCTGGGGAATTCTACCAAACATTCAAAGAAGAAATAATACCTATTCTCCTAAAGCTATTTCAAAAAATAGAAACAGAAGGAAAGCTACCAAACTCATTCTATGAGGCTAATATTACCTTGATCCCCAAACCAGGCAAAGACCCCCTCAAAAAGGAGAATTACAGACCGATTTCTCTAATGAATATGGATGCCAAAATCCTCAACAAGATCCTTGCTAATAGAATCCAACAGTACATTAAAAGGATTATCCATCATGACCAAGTGGGATTCATACCTGGGATGCAAGCATGGTTCAACACTCGCAAATCAATCAATGTGATACATCATATCAACAAGAAAAGACTCAAGAACCATATGATCCTCTCAATTGATGCAGAAAAAGCATTTGACAAAATACAGCATCCTTTCCTGATTAAAACCCTTCAGAGTGTAGGAATAGAGGGTACATTTCTCAATCTCATAAAAGCCATCTATGAAAAGCCTACTGCAAGCATTATTCTCAATGGGGAAAAGCTGGAAGCCTTTCCCTTAAGATCAGGAACACGACAAGGATGCCCACTCTCGCCACTATTATTCAACATAGTACTAGAAGTCCTTGCAACAGCAATCAGAAGACAAAAAGGGATCAAAGGTATCCAAATCGGCAAAGAAGAAGTCAAACTGTCTCTCTTTGCAGATGACATGATACTCTATATGGAAAACCCAAAGGAATCCACTCCCAAACTATTAGAAGTTATAGAACAATTCAGTAAGGTGGCAGGATACAAAATCAATGCCCAGAAATCAGTTGCATTTCTATACACGAATAACGAGACTGAAGAAAGAGAAATTAGGGAATCCATCCCATTTACAATAACACCAAAAACCATGCGTTACCTTGGAATTAACTTAACCAGAGACGTAAAGGACCTATATGCTAGAAACTATAGATCACTTTTGAAAGATATTGAGGAAGACATAAAAAGATGGAAAAATATTCCATGCTCATGGATTGGAAGAATTAACATAGTTAAAATGTCCATACTACCCAGAGCAATCTACACTTTCAATGCTATCCCGATCAAAATACCGAGGACATTTTTCAAAGAACTGGAACAAATAGTCCTTAAATTTGTATGGAACCAGAAAAGGCCCCGAATCTCCAAGGAACTGTTGAAAAGGAAAAACAAAGCTGGGGGCATCACAATGCCGGATTTCGAGCTGTACTACAAAGCTGTGATCACAAAGACAGCATGGTACTGGCACAAAAACAGACACATCGACCAATGGAACAGAATAGAGAACCCAGAAATGGACCCTCGGCTCTTTGGGCAACTAATCTTTGATAAAGCAGGAAAAAACATCCGGTGGAAAAAAGACAGTCTCTTCAATAAATGGTGCTGGGAAAATTGGACAGCTACATGCAAAAGAATGAAACTTGACCACTCTCTCACACCATACACAAAAATAAACTCCAAATGGATGAAAGACCTCAATGTGAGACAGGAATCCATCAAAATTCTAGAGGAGAACATAGGCAACAACTTCTATGACATCGGCCAGAGCAACCTTTTTCACGACACATCTCCAAAGGCAAGAGAAATAAAAGATAAAATGAACTTATGGGACTTTATCAGGATAAAGAGCTTCTGCACAGCCAAGGAAACAGTCAAAAAAACTAAGAGACAGCCCACGGAATGGGAGAATATATTTGCAAAGGACACCACAGATAAAGGACTGGTATCCAAGATCTACAAAGAACTTCTCAAACTCAATACACGAGAAACAAATAAACAAATCATAAAATGGGCAGAAGATATGAACAGACACTTTTCCAATGAAGACATACAAATGGCTAACAGACACATGAAAAAATGTTCAAAATCATTAGCCATCAGGGAAATTCAAATCAAAACCACACTGAGATACCACCTTACGCCAGTTAGAATGGCAAAGATAGACAAGGCAAGAAACAACAATTGTTGGAGAGGATGTGGAGAAAGGGGATCCCTCCTACATTGTTGGTGGGAATGCAAGTTGGTACAGCCACTCTGGAAAACAGTGTGGAGGTCCCTTAAAAAGTTAAAAATTGAACTACCCTATGACCCAGCCATTGCACTACTGGGTGTTTACCCCAAAGATACAGACGTAGTAAAGAGAAGGGCCATATGCACCCCAATGTTCATAGCTGCATTGTCCACAATAGCCAAATCATGGAAGGAGCCGAGATGCCCTTCAACAGATGACTGGATTAAGAAGCTGTGGTCCATATATACAATGGAATATTACTCAGCTATCAGAAAGAACGAATTCTCAACATTTGCTGCAACATGGACGGCACTGGAGGAGATAATGCTAAGTGAAATAAGTCAAGCAGAGAAAGACAATTATCATATGATTTCTCTCATCTATGGAACATAAGAACTAGGATGATCGGTAGGGGAAGAAAGGGATAAAGAAAAGGGGGGTAATCAGAAGGGGGAATGAAACATGAGAGACTATGGACTATGAGAAACAAACTGAAGACTTCAGAGGGGAGGGGGTGGGGGAATGGGATAGACTGGTGATGGGTAGTAAGGAGGGCACGTATTGCATGGTGCACTGGGTGTTATACGCAACTAGAAGCATCGAACTTTACATCGGAATCCGGGGATGTACTGTATGGTGATTAACATAATATAATAAAAAAAATCATTAATAAAAAAAAAAGGGGGAGGAGGCGCCTGGGTGGCTCAGTCGGTTAAGCATCTGACCCTTGGTTTCAGCTCAGGTCATGATCTCTGGGTCGGGAGATTAAGCCCCGTGTGGGGCTCCATGTTCAGTCGGGAGTTGGCTTCCCCTCTCCCTCTCCCTGTGCCTCTCCCCTGCTTGTGCTCTAACGCACACTCTCTCTCATACATACATACATACATACATATATACATAAGGGAGTCTCTCTCATAAATAAATAAATAAATAAGGGAGATTTGGGGGCACCTGGATGGCTCAGTGAGTAGAGCACATGACTCTTGATCTCATCATGTTCATGAATTCAAGTCCCACACTGGGCATAGAGCTTCTTTAAAAAGGGGGAAGTGAGGGACACTTCAGTTGGTTAAGCATCTGCCTTCGGCTCAGGTTATGATCCCAGGGTCCTGGGATCGAATCATGTACCGGGCTCCTTGCCCAGCGGAGAGCCTGCTTCTCCCTCTGACAGCCACTCCCCCTGCTTGTGCTCTCTCTCTCTCTCTCTCTCTCACAAATAGTAAGTAAAATCTTAAAAAAAGAAAAAAAAGGTGGGGGCAGAGATTTGGAACAGACACACATACAGGGAGAATTCCGTGTGAGATGAAGACAGTCATCTGCAAGCCAAGGATGAGGCCTGGACCAGATTCTCTCCCTCATTGATCTTAATTGGAACCAACCCTACTGACACCTGATTTATCACCTCAAGAACTGTGAGACGATGAATTTCTGTTGTTTAAGCACCCAGCTTGTGATACTTTGTTACAGCATCTCCAGCAAACGAATACAAGCACTTAGAGGTCAGTCCCATGGTAGGAATCTCCTGGACAGTGACCTCACTCTGAATTTCTCCATGCACAACTACGAGGCCCAGCCCTCGGACCTGGGTCCCTAATGGGCAAACTGAACACTTAACTGCTGAGAGCACCAGCTCAGCTGGGTCATGAAAAACAAGATAACTAGCAAATATCTAAAGTTTTGGAAGGAGAAAAATCTAAAAAAAAAAAAAAAAGCTATTTTGGTCTTTAAATGCATGTAAATTTTGAGTTATACGGTTTAGAGAAAGGGTTGCAGTATAAGCTTATCAGTGGTTCTAATCCCCCTTTTCAGGGTTCTAAAAAGTCTTAATTGGCGGCTACTTTGATGGGAAAAGACTAGAAGGAAATAAGCCAAAGTGTTAAATAGAGATTCTCTGGGTTCTGTTAAGCATCTGCCTTCAGCTCAGGTCATGATCTCAGGGTCCTGGGATTGAGTCCCAGGGTCAGCCTCCCTGCTCAGTGGGAAGCCTGCTTCTCGCTCTCCCTTTGTCCCTCCCCCACTAGTGTGCACACGCACTTTCTCTCTCTCTCAAATAAATAAATAAAATCTTTTTAAAAAATGAAAGGTTATTCACCTTATTATTGAGTCAAATCTAACTCCATACAATTTCGACCTGTTGTCCTAATTCTCTCCTCTGCAGTTTCATACTACACTCTTACTAGACATACTAAATGTGTCCCACTTCTCACAAAGAGGCAAAGCAAAGAGAAGAATCTAAATCTTTTTACCCTTCTGCTATAATTTTTCTGGAAATTATTGCCACCTAGTGAAAGAAACATGACTTCCTTAGTACAACATGCTATTTTTTAAGACAACGTTTTTAGAGCGGTTTTAGGTTCACAGCAAAATTGAGAGGAAGGTACAGGGCTTTCCCATAGAGTCCAGCCTCCACACGGGCACAGCCTCTCCCATTATCAGCGTCCCGCGCCAGAGTGGTACATTTATTACAAGTGATGAGCCTACACTGACACAGCATAATCACCCGAAGTCCATAGTTTACTTTAGGGCTCACTCTTGGTGTTGTAAATTTTATGGATAGATGTGTAATGCCGTGTATCCATTATCATAGTATCATGCAGAGTGGTTTCACCATCTTAAAATCCTCTGTGCTCCGTCTATTTATTCCTCCTGCCCCAACTCTTAGCAACCACTGATCTCTTTATTGTGTCCATAGTTTTACTTTTTCCAGAATGCCCTGTCGTTGAAATCATACAGTGTGGAACCCTTTCCGATTGGCTTCCTTCACTTCATAATATGCAGTTAAGTTTTTTCCGTGTCTTTTCATGGCTTGATAGCTCATTTCTTTTTAGCGCTGAATCACATTCCACTGTCTGTACGTGCCACACTTTATTTATCCATTTGTCTACAAAAGGACATCTTGGTTGATTGTTCCCAAGTTTTGGCAATTGTGAATAAAACCGCTAAAATACCTGTGTTCAGATTTCTGCATGAACATAAGTTTTCAACTTCCTTTTCTTAAAAGATATTATTTATTTATTTGAGAGAGAGAGACAGCACAAGCAGGGGGGAGGGGAGGGACAGAGGGAGAAGCAGACTCCCTGGTGAGCAAGGAGCCCCACACGGGGCTCCATCCCAGGACCCTGAGACCAGGACCCAAGCAGAAAGCAGCTGCTTAACTAACTGAGCCACCCAGGTACCCCAAGTTTTCAACTTCTTTGGATAAATATCAATGATACTGATTTACTGGATCATATGGTAAGAGTATGTTCAGTTTTGTAAGAAACCTCCAAACTTTCTCACGTGGCTGTACCATTTTGCATTCCTACCAGCAATGAATGAGAGTTCCTGCTGCTCCGTATCCTCACCAGCATTTGGGGTTGTCAGTGTTCCAAATGTTGGCTATTCTAAAAGGTGCGGAATGGAATCACATTGTGATATTTTTCTGAGGACATACGATTGTAGAACATGTTTATTTGCCATCTATATATCTTCTTTGGTGAGATATCTGTTAAGATCTTTGGCCCTTTTTATTTTTTTTTAGCTTAAATGTATTTTACTTTTAGACAACCTACATGACATGTTTTTTTTTTCCTTAAAAACAATGCTTCTGCTCCAAATATATCAAGGTCACAATAAATGAAGAGCTCAAGATGACAGCAGTCCCATTTGTCTAAGTCCTGGTGTTATGCGGAAGAAGAGCAGCAGCCGGTTATGACAACAGGTGATACATTCAAAGTAATAGCCAAATTCATTAACATTTTTCCATTTCTGAACCATCCTTAAAGAAAATCATACAGGGGGTCACAACAGATTCCAGTCCAGAATCCATCTGGATTCATGTTTTCACCAATAAAGAACTGGTCATTTTTGCAATGAACAAGGATGTGCTTCATTTGTTCTGCAGCCCCTGTTATAAAAGTATTTACTCTTTTTGGGGGGGTGCCTGGGTAGCTCAGTCGTTAAGCGTCTGCCTTCAGCTCAGGGCGTGATCCCGGCGTTATGGGATCAAGCCCCACATTGGGATCCTCTGCTGGGAGCCTGCTTCTTCCTCTTCCACTCCCCCTGCTTGTGTTCTCTCTCTCGCTGGCTGTCTCTCTCTCTCTCTCAAATAAACAAACAAAATATTAAAAAAAAAAAAAAAGAAGTATTTACTCTTTCCGGTCTCTATTCTTCAAGTTTGCCTTTGATTGATTTCATGCAATCTTTGATGTACTTCTTGTAGGCTTCTTTTGTGAGGCTGGGTTCCTGCAAGTGATGGTTCATGACAATATCAACACCAGTGATGACTGTGCTTTCGATAGTTTCACCCTCTGGGCCTTCAGTGGAGGCACTTCCACCAATGAGCGAGTCATTAATGTTACCCTCTGTCCTACTGACCATCTTCCCCTCCACCTCCAGGCCCAGCCTGTCCCTCATCTCCTGGAAATTGTAGATGTTGGAGAACATCTCATCATGGCTGATGAAGTCCCGGTCGATGATCATGATGACAGCTGGAGAGAGACATCAGGGGCGCTAGCTTAGTAGGAGCTGGGAGCTCTGAGAGAGCTTGGTGCAGCTGGAGGGGCACTTGCGGAGGCGGGGGGAGGTAGAAACCTGGCCCATTTTTTAATTGGGTGGTTTGTTTTCCTATTATTGAGTATTAAGAGTTCTTTGTAGATTTTGGATAACAGTCCTTTATCAGATGTGTCTTTTGCAAATATGCTCTCCCACTCTGTGACTTCTCTTCTCATTCTCCTGAGACATGCTAATTTTTTAACCCAACATTCGTATCCAGTTTCTCAATGCAATGAATATTGTTGAACTCCAGGTCTGTCACTTCCCCAGTTCCTAACTTATAATAGGGGCTCAAATAACAACCCAAGAACAGACTTGAGCCACTACTTGTTAGAGAAAGTTTGTAAAAGAGTCTTTTGAATAAAGATTTTGTAGAGGCAGGAGATTTATATTAACATAGGTAGAGTAGACTATAATAAACACCCCCCCAAACAGTCCTCATGCAGGTCGTGGGAAAAGCCAACAGGCACTGAGCCCAAAGAGGAAACTCAATTGGCATCTACCTGGGCCTACACAGATTGTCTCATAATGCTGGGAATTTTGAGCTTGAAAGCAGAAGTCATTATGTTTCTGCATATTCGTGAAAAGGGATCATTATTTCCTCCGGAAACCTGCTATTCCTCTTTTATTCTCTATTCACAGAATCTAGAGCAGTGGTTCCCATCCTTGGATACACATTAGAAACACCCAGGGGGCTTCTTTTAAAAATGCCAAAGCCCTGGGGGCTCCCAGGTGGCTCAGTTTGTTAAGCAGTTGCCTTTGGCTCAGATCATGATCCTGGAGTCCTGGGATTGAGCCCCGCATTGGGCTCCCTGCTCACTGGGGAGCCTACTTCTCCCTCTCCCTCTGTTCCTCTCTCCTGCTTGTGCTCTCTTTCTTTCAAATAAACAAATAAAATCTTTTTAAAAATGCCAAAGCCCAGACACACACACAATGAATAAACACCAAACTTCATTAACTCATTCCGATTAATGCTAATTTGTTTCCTGGGAATCTACTTATTTAATAATTGCTGAATCTACTCCTTTTTTTTAAAGATGTGACTGCAGGTAGCCTGGAAAATTAGCTGTGACAAGAGGATTAAAGATCTGCAGGAAGCCAGGACAAGAGTGGTTAAAATTCTAGAATCTCATTTTATTTTTTTTAAATTTTATTTATTTAAGTATTCTCTACACCTAACGTGGGGCTTAAACCCATAATCCCAAGATCAAGAGTCACACGCTTCACATGCTCTTCCAACTGAGCAAGCCAGGAACCCATAGAATCTAATTTTAGAAGGTCAGACACAACCTTCCCTTCTCTGTCTCAAAAATATGAAATGCATTTTGTAAAAAGTAAATAAAAGTTCATTCATACTTGAATCATTTAACTTACCTCATCAGTGAGACTTGATTCAAAATACTGATAGGCAATACTGAGCGCAAGCTTTAGCCATATTTTATATTCCAAGGATGGCCAGAAGACATCAAAACCTTCATACAAGTCCTCCAGGGAGATAAAGCAGGCCTAAAACCATAGGTATCAAGCAGCAAACTTGATTCAGAACTAAATTACAAGGCTATCAGAAAACGAGTTGCCTGTAAGAGTTAATCTTCCCCTAGTACTATCATATCTAGTACAATTCTGATGCTCCCCCATTTAAAAGCATTGAATTATGGAGAAATTGTTTTAATAAAATTTACAGTTGAATTAAAGCATACACTTAGTAATAGCCAGGGAAATTTATAGCAGTCAAGAGCTATGATAAAGAATATGGCTCATGAGCCTAAGATCGACAAACTAAGCCACACGAACTTATCTATTTTTATTGATTGCCACAGTAGGTGAAGGAGGCTCAAAAGAGGACTTCAGCTGCCTCCATTTTGGATTTTTCTTTCCAGCTTGTCTCTTGGCTCAGGCAGAAGACCCTGAGGGCAAAGCATCTCCAGATGGGAAGGGAACTATCTCCACAAGCAGTAAGGACTGCCTTAAGCCAGCAAGACCCTGCCAGTGACTCCAACACAGTGATCAATTTGACCTTCACTGCCCACCTGCACGCAGTCACTCACCTTTGCCCCACATTTTCCTTACTTCCTAAACCTGAAGTATTTTCAGCATGTTGAAGAGTCTTTCAGCTTCTAGTCAGCTGTCTTCCCACTGTTGAGCTCCCTGAAACAAATTCCTTTCTTGTTTCACCCCCACTCGTGTCTCTACCATTGGATTTTGTCAGCGGTGAGTGGCCAAAACTGGTCTGTTGGGGATCCCCGGAGCCAGGTGCTCTTGGACCCGGCATGCCGGCCACAGGCTGATCCACAGTACTTATTTCCAGAGGTCAACTTCCCTGAATAAGGAGGACTGCTCTTTCAGAATTCAAGCTACATGAACTTCAATGACTTCAGTTCAGCCTTGTGACTAAATTATACCTCCTGCCCTCTTCTGGAAATGAAACAGTATACAAAGCAACATTGCCTTCTGTCTCACACACCCGTAAAAACTCTGGACCGGGCTCGATTGCATGTAACCGTCCCAAAAGCAGGAGAATTCTTTGTAAGCAGCAACTCTGGCTCATTTCTGTTTGAATCCCCCACATCTAGTGGAATATCAGGCTACTTATTTGTTGAATAGATACCTTCTTACTTAAGCTAGTGAAAAATGGAAGAAAGGGAGTTTAAAAGCAAGTATTCTTTAGAAATGTCGCTCTCATAACGGTGGTCCTTCACTGAGTGCCTATACGTTCCAGGCACTTCACTTAGATATTTTCCTAATCTTCATAACGTCAAAAGTTAGATATTCCCTCTCTTAATAAACAAGGACACTAAGACACGAAGAGGTCAAAATATCTCACTCCAGATCCCCAGCCAGGACGGGAGACACTAATTCTCTTCTCAGCTAGTCAATACTACGTCACAATAGCTGGGTGCGCGACTGCATAAGATATCAGAACCCCAAGGAAGAAAAGATGCTGGCATTCCTTATTTACTTCAGGAAGAATTAACTAATAGCCCACAATATAGACACAACCAGTTTCTTACCTGTAAAATAGTTTCACAGATGGCGGTATATTCAATTTCACGCTTAAGCAGACAGCTCAGCTCTCCAATTATGTCCCCACTGGTACAGTATTCTGTAAACATGGTTTGGGAAGCTCTATCAGACTTTAGGCTACTGTCTATTCCGAAGGTAGGAGGTGAGCTATGCAACTGCAAAGGGAAATACAAAATTAAAAATCCTTGACCAAATCGTAGGAGCTCCCACTATTTCCTGCAATTATTAACAATGGAAGGAAAAGATTCTTTATGAAAGCTTTTAGAAGTGAAAAAGGTATTAAGCTTTCAAAAAAAAAAATCACAGTTTCTTTCACACTTCAGTTCTCCAAGGGAAGGAGTTTCTAATCTTTATCTTTACAGATGACCCCATTTACAACTTTCTACCCACCAAATCCCACCAAAAATTCTGATTGCAGTCTGCGACTAATGCGCCCACCCACTCTGAGTCTATTAGAAAGCCTTATCATAATGGGCTATTGCCTCGGGTGGAAGAAGACCTTTGATTGTTTGGGCGCAGAATCAGATGCCATGAATTAATATGCCGCCAAACCAAGCCATGATTTCCACCAACCTTATCATCCTTTAAAATGCTTAAGAATAATTTCCATGGGGGGCGCCTGGCTGGCTCAATCCATAGAGTGCGTGACTCTTAATCTCAGGGTCTTGAGTTTGAGCCCCATGTTGACTAAAAATTACTTTAAAAAAATAATAATTTCCATGGGCCATCAACAGAAAAAGTTTTTAGGGTGAATACAGGCAGATTGAGTCACTTCAGGAAAAGAATGGATAGGCATGGATGGGGGAAATAAGAAAGCTATCAGATTTCAGGAGGAAGCTGCAGGAATCAACCAGAAGGATTACAGAATTTTTCAGAAAGTTTAGCTGTGAACATCAAAGAGGAAGGCTATTGTTCAGGAAACAAGAAACAGGGAACAAAGGGTCACTGACGTTGCTGTGAAACTGCCCCCAGTGATTACCATTCAGATATTTAGAGGCTTTCATGCTTCAAAGGCCTTTGACATTTGTCTAATTTAATTTTAAATGCAATTCAAAGATTCTTTGAGCAACGAAGAATATCTCTGCTCTTTACAAACCAAGAAAAGAAGGTAACATCTACAGGCAGAATTTAAAGAAGTCCTTCCAAGATTCCTGTCTCTTCATTATTCAATCAAACATTAATCTAGGTAATGCTGGGAAAGGACTTTGCAGATGGAATGAAGGTCACTAATCAGCAGACTTTAAAGAGATGATTCTGGATTATCCTGGTGGGCCAATGTAATCAATCACAAGAGCCCTCAAAAGTAGAAAAGGCGGGGCGCCTGGGTGGCACAGCGGTTAAGCGTCTGCCTTCGGCTCAGGGCATGATCCCGGCATTATGGGATCGAAGCCCCACATCAGGCTCCTCTGCTATGAGCCTGCTTCTTCCTCTCCCACTCCCCCTGCTTGTGTTCCCTCTCTCACTGGCTGTCTCTATCTCTGTCAAATAAATAAATAAAAGATCTTTAAGANACTCCCCCTGCTTGTGTTCCCTCTCTCACTGGCTGTCTCTATCTCTGTCAAATAAATAAATAAAAGATCTTTAAGAAAAAAAAAAAGTAGAAAAGGAAGTAAAATTGATCAGAGAGATGTGGCATCAAGAGAGGAATTGCCTGTACTTGGGCTCTGAGATGAGTATCTGCCTGCAAGGATAGAGGAGGAGCTCTGGGAGCTGGAGGTGGGTCCCAGCTGAAAGGATGCAAAGAAGCAAGGAGTCTGTCCTATAGCCATAAGGAACTAAATTCTACCAACAACCTCAAAGAATCTGGATGTGGATTCTGCGCTTGGAGCTTCCAGAAGGGAACATTGCCCTGCTGACCCTTTGATATTGACCTTGTGAGACTCAAGCAGAGAAACCAGGACTGCTGAGCTAAGAACTCTGAGATAATCAATCTAAGCCACTAAATGTATGCTGAGTTGCTGTGGCAGCAATTGAACACTAACATAACATCTTCAGCCCAAATACTGTTGGACTTATTCTTTAAGAAGACTTAACTAGGCCAGTAATTGCAGGAAAATTCCCCAAAGGAAAATATATGTTGCAGCTTTTAAATGTTAGAGTTGACATATCTAATAAATCTGGGTAGCAGTGTATTTTTGTTACGATTCTAATGGGAGCATAGCACAAGGATTCTATTGGAAGCAGCATAGAATAATGGCTAAGGACATGGATAGTGAGGCCAACTCCATGGGTTCAAAGCCCTTCTTGACCCTTTACTGTGTGCTCTTGGGAGACAAGTGAATTCATTTCTCTGTGCACCAGTTTTCCCATGTGAAAAGTAAGGCTGTTATAAGGTTGAATGTCATAATATATTGCCATTTTGACCACCCTTTAAAAAATTACAACTAACTTCTTCATCTGTCAATCATTTCTAACATACTGTATATTTAACTTATTTATTTTGCTCATTGTCCCATCTCCTTCCATGCCTCTATTAGAAAGTAAATTCTAAGAAGGCAGGGATTTTTGTCTGTTTTGTCAATTCCGTGCCTAGAATGAGCAGTGCCTGCTGCAGTGTAGTAATGAAGTAAACGTTTGTTGAGTGAATGAGTGAACAAATGAACAGCACCAGACATTTAATAAGTGCTACACGTGTGTTAGTATTATCATATATTTATCAAAATAGTTTATTTCCATGACCAATTGGATATTTTTAAGGTCTGAAATACCCCTTCTAAAAATAGAAAGCCGAAGATATTATGTGCACTATAATAAGGGTTTGTCACTTGTGAGCATCATGTAGGACCTAGGAATTATTTGGGCCATAAGCTGGGGCTCACCCATGTATTCTACTAGCATTCAAACTCCAAAGGATTCTTGTTCTCCATACTCTACTAACATCTTTCTCTCTCTGGTCACCAAAAGTCTCCTATTGGTTAGGTAAAAGTTGTATTTTCAATCCTCATTCTATTTGACCTCTGTAGGGATCTGACATTGCAGTCCATCCCCTTATTCTTGACTCTCATTTCCTTTAGATAACTCAACCATTCCAAGTATTGGGTTCCTTATCTGGACATCATGGAAAAGACCACTTCCTCCTAGGATTGCTGAGAGGAATAAGTAATGACTACAAAAGCATTTTGTTAAATCGGAAGCACCTTTCAGATATTCAGCTGTAGTGTTCACTCTGAGCAGAAATTGTTTCATTTAGAAATTATGTTAAAAATTTAAAACTTTCAAGGCATCTGGGTGGCTCAGTTAGTTAAGCATCCAACTCTTGATTTCAGCTCAGGTCATGATCTCAGGGTCCTGGGATCGAGCCCCAGTCTGGGTTCCATGCTCAGCATGGAGTCTATTTGAGTTTCTCTCCCTTTGCACTCCCCCCGCCCAGTCACGCTCATGCTCTCTCTCTCTCAAAATAAATAAATAAATCTTTAAAAAAGAATTTAAAACTTTCCTGGTTCCTAAATTTCTCCTTATATTAAAATCATATATTTCAAAATACATTTTCAGTAAAAAGTAAATAGTCCCTTACAATTGCCATTCCTGAAATAATTAAGTAGATTCCTTGTGGCATTTCACCTTCTCTACAAATGACATCTCCATAGTCAAAATAGGCAAGTTTGGCTCTCTCCTGCGAGAAAAATAAAAAGGGAGTCAACACAAAGTTTTCACAGTCTACTTTTCTAAATAGAAATAAGACTTTTTAAAGCTAAAATGGCTCTCAAGTAGGAAAAAAAGCCCCACAAATTATATTCTTTGGTTTGTTAATGAATTATAACATGCTGACATATCTCATCATTTTTTTTAAAAGAAAGGGACAAGCAAGCAAACTGTAGACTTTGTGATTAGCACCAGGCACAGTGACTGGTGGAAACATCCAATAAATGCTGAGTTGAATAGATGTTTATAATAAACTGTGATATTTCTGACAAAGGAGACAGAGACAGGATGCTCAGGAAAAATCCGGAAAGTCCACAGGACCCTGTCTTGGATGTCCAGGGAAGACTTTAAAGAGGAAGGAATAGCTAAGCTGAGGCCTGAAGGAGGGGTAACAGGTAGCCAGGATACAATGAGTTGAACATCATTCAGGGCAGAGGGTTCAGTATATGCAAAGACCCAGAGGCAAATAGAACATCTGCGCTTGGGGTAACCACAGAAGATGCAGTATGTCTTAGACAGGGAGGGGTGGGGACCAGGACTGGGTTATCAATTAGGCTTCAATAGGCATAGTGTGTAGGATTCCCAATACTTTAGGGACTCACAACAACATTCTGGTTTCTTCTAAAATCAGAAAGGAATAAAACAACTTCTGGTAGAGGAAAATGTTTTAATACTAAAACGTTTAATACTAAATATTCATCTTTATACTAACACAGTCATAAAGTATAATTTTTTGTACTTTTTGATCGGGGAAGAGGCCCACTAAGGCAAATGTGCCAGGGCTCATGAAAGTTATCATGCAGCCCCAGTGAAGTAAGGAGAGGTGAGCCAGAGCCAGACCTTGAAGGGTCTCATAGGCACATTAAAGAGTTTGGGCTTTTTCCCAAAACCAAGGAGGAGCCACTGACGGGTTTGTAACAGGAAAATCAGGGGGACAGATTTGCATTTTACAAAGATATGTAGGAAACATATTTCTAAATCATTCATAGTGGCCATCTCTAAGTGTGGGCTGAGTGACATGTTTTCACTTTTCACTTCATGTACTTCTGAATTATTTGACAGTGTTGAAACCAGCAGGGATGACTTCACAATGTTTTTTTAAAGTCACCTAAAGCCAATTATCCAGTTTATGTATTATTCAGACCTTGGTTTTCTACAATTGACTTCTGGATTATCATTATAGACCATTATGTTTTTAACTAACCACACCAATTGGAGGCTGAAAGAAGGGAGGAGTAGTTTAAATTAACTATTGTAGCTGTGATGGAAACCAAGATTGAAATTATAGTCTACAATAAGGGGTGTTTGTTTTGTTTCCTATGTGGATTTTAGTTAATCACACAATCCCTGGATTGTTCCTAATGAGAATAATGCCTGTGTGTTTCCAATTCTTATCCTGGTAAAATCTGATTGAATTGGCTATCAAGAACCAACACATTAAGGAAAGGGTGCACTTAGACTGATGGAAGAGGGTAAAGAAAGTCAACAGCCTTGCAGAGGTATGGCAAGTTAGGGACGGGAAGAAGGTTGTACCCCAGTGACAGGTTCACCTCAGGTGTCTGTAAATCACTAATTTATAGAGTTATCTTCTCATTGGTTTCCCATTCCTTCCCATTCACTGCTGAATAGCCAGTTAATTACACTTGTGAAAATTACTGCCTATAAAGAACCAAATTCTAATTTTATCTTAAATTGGATTTTAACAAAACTAAGCAGAAAACAAATTATAAGAAACACTTTTGAGATACCTTCTTCCCAGTCCAAGCCCACCTTCCACTCCCATTTTTTTGAGATTTTCCTAACTAACCCCTATGGCCCCCAGCCATCCCATCAGGTTTCCTTCTCCTTCTTGCAGCCACACTTGTACTTGCCAAAGCGGAACATCAGATCCAAGCTAAGCCAGGTAGGTTTCTCTCTCAAGAATTTGAACTGAGAGACAAAGAGCCTGGGAATTGAAAACTGAGCCATGATATCCAAGTGCTAAAAGAAAGGTCCACAGATGCCCATCAATGATATTCCTGAGCTGGCCTGAATCCCACCTTACCCATGGCTAGTAGCTAACTATTTCTTAGCAGCGTCTATACACCCCATTGTCTTTTCAGTCAACTTCCCCTTTGCTTAAACTAGTTCAAGTTGGGGCGCCTGGGTGGCTCAGTCGTTAAGTGTCTGCCTTCGGTTCAGGGCGTGATCCTGGCGTTCTGGGATCGAGCCCCGCATCGGCTTCTCTGCTGGGAGCCTGCTTCTTCCTCTCCCACTCCCCCTGCTTGTGTTCCCTCCCTCGCTGGCTGTCTCTCTCTCAAATGAATAAATAAAATCTTTAAGAAAAAAAAAAAACTAGTTCAAGTAAGCTTTTGTTAATTTCAAGCAAAGAAGTCTTTTTTTTTCAAGATTTTATTTATTTATTTGAGAGAGAGAGAGAGAGAGAGGGAGCATGAGTGGGGGGAGGGGCAGAGGGAGAAGAAGATGCGTCACTAAGCAGGGAGCCCGATGTGGGGCTCAATCCCAGGACCTGAGGATCATGACCTGAGCTGAAGGCAGACACCTAACCAACTGAACCACCCAGGCACCCCACAACCAAAGGAGTCTTAATTCTAGTAAGTTTGATATCAATTTCAAAAGAAAAAATTCAAAAGTTTCTGGCATGAAGAAAACATTAGTATAGCAAAAAAGGAATCAATTATTGAAAGCTCAGTAGAACCTCATTATGATTGCTGTCTTTCTAGAAAAGAAGGAAAATGTTCTCATTATGGACAGATGCCTTATATATCTATGTACCTAGATCACAAAGTATGGTACAACCAGATTTGTGGTAAAGCAAACACCATTCTTTGTCACAGAGTTTTCCTGATTCTACAAATCTAACAGAGGTTTTAACAGGTTGATGAGAAAGTTATAAACCTTATAATTCATACAAGAGCCACTTAAAACCAATGCCACAAACTGGTATCTATGAGTCACATCAAATCCAAGGATATACTTTGTTTGGCTTGCATGGTATTTTCAAAATTTTGAATTCATGCTAAATTTTTAAAATTTGGAAACTTCACATAAGAATTCAGATCTATGGCTTTTCTTTAAAAAAAAAATCTGAACGCTACATTATTAAATCTAATGGTCAATTTTCAATCTTCATTTTATTTGATCTCAGCCTCATTTGACATAGTTGCTTACATTCTCCTTTATGAAATCTTTTCCTCACTCAGCTTCTGGAACACCACTCTCTTCTAGTTTTCCTCCCACCTGATGGATTACTCCTCAATTCTTCTTTTTTCCCCCAGTTTTATTGAGATGTAATTGACACACAGCCCTGCTCAAGTTTAAGGTATACAGCATAATGACACAACGTACATGTATTATGAAACAATTACCAAAAGTTTAGTTAACATCCATTACCTCATCCAGTTACCAAAAAAATTATTTTTCTTGTGATCAGAACTTTTAGGATTTAATCTCGTAGCAACTTTCAAATATACCATGCAGCAGTGTCACATATGTAAACATCATGTAGTACGGCACATTCCTAGCACTCGTTTATCTTGTAACTTGGAAGTTTGTACCTTTTGACCATCTTCCTTCCATTCCCCTTCCCCCTCTGCCTCTGGTAACCACAAATCTGATCTCTTTTTCTATTCTTTTCACTAATTCCTCCTCTTCTCCCCTCTAAATGTTGGATAGCCCAGGACTCAATCCTCGGATGTCCATAATAATTCCTTAAATTATCTCATCAAGTCTCTATGCTGACAACTCCAAAATCTCTATCTCCCGTCGGCCTCCCATTTGAATTCCAGTCACATATACTACTGCCTACTCGGCATCTTCATCTGGATGTTTAATGGCTTTCTCAAAATTTAAGTCATTCAGAATCGAATGCTTGTGCCCTCCATATATATCTTCTCTTCTCCATCCAAGTCAACAGAAACTCCATTCTATTTTCAGACTAAAATTCCAGAGGTCATCCTCTCTCTCTAACACTCCTTGCTTCACACCTATCAGCTCTACCTTCGAAACACATCAAGACCACTTACCACTTGCTCTAATCAAAGTCACCATCACCTCTTGCCTCCATTACAGTCATCATCTCCCTGGCTTGCCCTTGTCCCCTTACAGCCTATTCTGAACATAGCAGCAAGGTGGTAATTTTTAAATGTAAGTTAGATCATATCACTTCTTCGTTCAAAAACTTTCCATAAGTTCCCATTTAATTCAGAGTAAAAAAAAGCCAAAGTCCTGGCCTACGGAGTTGTACGAACTCAGGCTCTACAGCTACTCCAACTTCTGCCCCTCCCATCACTGCTTCTGCCACAGGGGCTCTGGGGATGTTCCTTAAACAAACTGAGCATTCTCCACACCAGTGCTTTGCACTTGCCTGGAATGCTCTTCTCCCAGATCATCTGCCTGGTATGCAACTGCTTGCAGATCTCTCTTCAAATGTCACCTTATTAGAGCAGCCTTCCCTGATGGCCCCATATAAAATAGCTTCCGAACTCTATTCCCTTTTCTCCCTTTTTCTCCATAGCATTGACAATCATCTAATAGACTATATATTTGTGTGTTGGTGTGTTTATTGTCCAACTCTAGCCATATAATATAAAATCCAAAGCAGGGACTTCATTTACTTTGTTCACAGGCATTATCCCCAAACCTGAAACAGTCTCCTGCACAAAGAGGATATTCAATAAATATTTCTTGAAAGAGTCCAAATTCCAATAACAGCACTCAGCTGACTTTAGACAGACCATGAACTCTGGAATATACCACAGTTCTCACTGCTCCCTATAATACTACACAGAGCTTCTTTTACTCTTATATCATCTGCCTGGACTGTATAGTAATTTAAACTTGAGACCTTAGCTCTAAAAAAAGTCTTTTCCGGAGGGTGTATCTAGAAGTCCAGAACTCTGCAACATAAAATAAGATGGGATTGGTAATAATCAGGTCGCACAGATAGCTTATCCTAAGCAGATAAGCCATTGTGAAAAACCATCTTTGCCCTGTAGGCTCAAAATGAAATCTAATCTTCTGGATCTTGCTGGGCCTCCATTTTGGCTTGCCCTTTATTGGCCATCACAGGATTCTTGCTTGGAATATGCTTTTTGTTAGTCTTGTATTAGGGAGTGGAAAATAATTATCATCAAACCTGAGCCAGAATAGAAGACAGATTCTTTACCTTGAAGAACTCAATGAGAACATCTTTATTTTCCAGCCAAACAATATTATGAAGATACTTGTCAGGAGTGGGCGGTGGGATTGCCATTGGAAAGTTATTTAGTGCTTTTATTTTTGCAAGGAATACCTGAAAACAAACAGTTAAAATAATGGTGATCAGATCCTGTGACGGAAAAGGGACAGTAGGTAAAAATTAAGGAAATCTAACAAAACTGTTATGTAAATTTATTTTTATTTTGATTCACAGTTTCTCTCACCTTACTTGAATTATCCTCTAACCTTTATGGTTCCTATTCTTCCCTTAACTTATTGAATTTATGAATTGATATGTTAACTCAATTTGAATTTATTATCTTTATAGTTCAGTTAACACTGTAAGTCACTGTGTCTTAATTTCAAATCATCTAAACCTCACAGTTATCACTGTACAATTTAACGCCACATTTTCTCAAATCTTTTTCATATGTATGAGAAGCATATGTATGCTTCTCTAAATTCTTCTTATTTTGAAGGATATGGTTCCAGCTTTGTGGGCTCTCAGAAACCTTCTCTGGCTTCCTCCACCGGGTAAGAGATAATCACTTGTCTGCCTTATTCCCATGACATCCCCTATAGCTCTCCCTATGGAACTGATTACATTATAGTATTATTATTTTTACTTATCTGCCTTACCCTCCTATTATGTAACTTTTGTTGATTGGATGAGTAAAGGACTAAATGAAAGAACAAGGAAGAGCCCATATACTTTGGGGGCATTGTTGTATTAAGTATTCCAATCTCCTCAAGAGCCCATGGCACATAGTGGGTATTCAACATATATTTACTCAATAAAATTGAATTAGCTAGCTAACTCCTATGACTATCTCCCTATGACTTGGAGGATAATTATATCTCTTTGGCTGACAATTAGGCAATCAGTATGCATTCAATAAGTAAATATTGAATGACTGATTTACCCATTACCTTTCTAAACAAACCTATAGGAAAAAAAAACCTCTCTTCCTAAGGGCTGTTATTTATTTTAATTAAATAATATCTCTCTTCCTAAGGGCTGTTATTTATTTATTTAATTAATGTTATTTATTTACTTAATTAATGGTATCAAGCATTCAATTCAATCTTATATAGCCTTCAAAGTGGTAAGTGAAAAAATAGAATAGAAAACAGTGTGTGTAGAGGCATAACTTGAAGAATACTGTAAAGTAGCCCTTTTCTTCTGTCTATCAGACACTAAGGAGAAATCATATTACCCATTTAGTCCTTTGCCATGATTAATTAGTCTAAAGAGAGCCTTAAAGAGGAAAGCTGTCCTGTCCCACACCCACTTCCCTTTGGGGACCATGGAGAGGACACTATGTCCTGGCAATGACCAAAAGCACAGTGCATGTGACACTTGTCCGGGAGCTGCCAGTGATAAGGAAAAACATGTGACACCCCAAAGCAGCTAATCAGTGGGCAACACAAACAGAATGTGGGACCAGAACTTCCATGTTTCTGCCTTATGCTAGGAAACAGATTCTTCCAAAAGATAGAAAGAACAATCATATTTGCACAAATACACAGTCTAGATGGTAGATGTGATAGGATGATAGCATTAAATATTAACCATGTTTTCCTCTGTCCTATGTTCCTATTTTTTTTTTTTGCAAACACATATATCATTTTTCAAAAGTCTGTTGATCAACTAACCATGATGGTGTCTTCCCTGCTCCTCTCCTCTCAGTACTGCCCCCTTCCTTGATGCCCACCAACACACACAAACGCATGCATACACACACAAGCTGATCTCTCCCTACCACGTTAACATTCTGTGATTCCCACCTCCCTTGCCACAGCTGCTAGGACTGGGCAGTGCACATTCTCCAGTAGATAGAGAAGCAGAAAAATGCAGTTGCGTTTGTAGAAGGAGCCAAAAGAAGATGGCACAGAGGGCAACCCTGATAGGAAATGGAGAATCTGGAAAACTTTCTAGGTCTGTAGTCAAATCCCTTCCTCAGGCCTGGCCACATGGTCTGGCTACTGTGGGTTCTGTAAGACACCATGTATCTTTATAATAAATCCCCCAACCCCATTTCTCGGCTAAATCTAACTCAGGTTGGTTTCTGTTACTTGCAACCAAACGGTTTTGACATGGTAGGTACCAGGTAGCATTGGAGCTAGCTGCCACTGGCATTAACGAAGGCTATAGGCAAATGGCAGAGTTAACACCTGGTGTAATCTCCCTCACTCATGACACTCTGCTCAAGTAACAATGCAGGGTTGGGTGTTTGTCCCATGGAATCAAGCCACATGGAAAATTGCTTTATTACCTTATTCATCTCGATGCCCTCATGTTTATCAATAATGCCTCTTGACCAAAGGAAGGTGAGGTTTTTCAGAGCTTTAGCAATCACACTCCGGATTGCCTGCCTAGTCTTCAAAGCAATGACAACGTCACGACCCTCATGCTCTATGAGTCCTGAAGCAAATAAAACTATCAGTAAGCGAACAGTGCAATAAGCACAATGATAACTAATATTTGTGCAGTGGTTTAAAATTTCCAAAGTGTTTACAAAATACCTGTCATTCCTGTTTCATACAGAACTTGGGAGGCTGGGAGGACTAGAGTTATTTTCAACTCCATTTTATGGATGAGAACATTGAAAACTGGCTTCCCCTACCAACTAGGAGAAAATGACTTTCTCTGCCTTATTCCTATGGTATGTCCTACATATCTCCATTATGGAACTTATTATATTATGGTATTTTGATTTTTACTTATTTGTCTCACCCTAAATACCATACAACTTTTGTTGGGTGAACGAATAAGTGACTTAATGAAAGAGCCCCTGGACTTCAGCAGGTGGAGCTTTCTGAGATCAAATCACATATCTTGTCCTCTTTAATGAACACGAAACGTCACGAACTGGACTGCGAGTCAATACCAAAACTGCATCTCTTTCATCTTTGTACTCCTAACATGGAGCAAAATGCCTGATATCTGGAAGGCACTCAAACTTTTTTTTTTTTAACTGGCTGGTAAAATGAAGGATAGTGTGATCAGGAACATAGGTCAGTGGAGCACTTGTCTCTTGATCTCGGGGTTGTGCGTTCGAGCCCCACGTTGGATGTGGAACCTACTTAAAATTTAAAATTTTGTTTGAGAAAGGAACTTAGGTTTCAATGTCAAGTACACCTGGGCTGGAGATCTAGCTCACCTCTTACCACCCACATAATTTCAGGCAAGTTAACCTTTCTAAACGTCAGCTTCATTATCTATGAGATGAAGATGATAATAGTATTTGCCTCATAGAGTCATCATAAGGATTAAATGAGATAATGCATATAAATCTGTTAACACAGTTCCTGACATAATTAACATTTGACAATCAGTTGTAGTAAACATTTGGGAACAGACACTCCCTTTTACAGGACTGAATCAAGAGCACTCTATAATATTCCTAACAATCTAAGAGCATAATATGAGACAGCAGCTCCTAGGCCCCTAATCTTTAAAAGCACAGAAATAAAAATCTTCCTATATGTAAAAGCAACAATGGGTCCTGGATTTTCTGAGACAGAGCCAAAATTTCTGGCATATTGTCTCCAAATTCACAATTTCATTCATTCATTCGATCTGGAAAGTATGATCCTTATAAATCCATCAGACATCTTATAATGTGGTTATGAATACAAAGTGGTTTTACTTGATTTCTTTTATAATAAATTCCCTTTATGCCAGTCTCTCTCCCAGATACTTTTGCATACACGAGAGCCTGGCCTGCAGCCCCTTACAAGGAAAACAGACCCAAGAAGCTTTGAATAAAATCCTAGGACTCATGCTGTGTGCTTCAACTCAAGCAGAGTGATCATAAATGCTCAAGAAATGACATCCCTTGTAGCCCCACATTCCTGAGTATCCTTGCAAGCAAAGTAAAACAAAACAAAAACACCCTTTGTCAAATGTAATCATCGTGTGTCTTTTTCTTACAGCTTTAAGGAATCAGATCTTGCCACTTTAATACACTTTCTACCCTCCTAATTCTTTCCTCTATGTTCCTGTAGCACGTACAAGACTTCCTCTAACTTGATGCAATTATCCACTGATATTCTTATACTCTCCACCAGGCTCTGCATTTTCGGCATACCTGGCCTATTGCATGCATTCAACAAATGCTTGTTGAATGAATAAATAATTGAAGGAAACTATGAACTTGTCTTCCCTCGGTTAAATTATGGGATAATAAGGTGTGATTTCAGGAAATCAGATACTCCCAACTACCCACCTAGTTCTTTGACAGCATCTCGTTTGTTGGTTTCCAAAATTTCATATAATTTCTGTAAAAAGTTAAGAAAGGCATTAATTTGTTATTACACCAAGTGCATGTCTGGCTTTAAAATCTGAGAAAAAGAAGAAATCCCACTTAGTTTATTATGTGGGGGAGATGTTTAACTCGATTCTCCCCTCTGTGTCGATTCTGCTGCTTTCCCCGTGCTCCTACTCATATTACAATGAATAGTGTGCAGTCAGTAGCTTGCATAACTACTGGACCCAGCCTTTCTCAGAAAAGATTAGTGTGCATTCCGTTGTGCACCAAGGAGAATTCTCACAGACAGAGCTCTGTTAAGAGAGAGCCAAGTGAGCTGCTGTTTGGGCAGCCAGTCTATCAGGAGCATAAAAACAAGGAAAATAATTAGAAACAATGGTATTGATTAGTTCATGTTTCCTGGGGATAACTCCTGACATAAGTAAGAAATAGCTCTACTCCAGGGCTAACCATGATTTAGGCTGTGTTCAATCACACAATGGGTATTGGTCAAATGCCCGCCATGTCCCAGGCACTGCTCTTTGTGGAGCTTATTCTCCAGCTTTAAATCTTTCTGGAGCTTGCACTGGGCCACACCAATAGCCCTGGCAGCAAACAACCAACAGTTCCCTGGGATCGTCAGGTACAGACGACTGAAATCCTGCGCCCGAATAACACACAGCATAGTGTTATTTACAAGGAAGAGTAATAAACACAGTGTTATTTTACTGGCTTGTTTTTTGTTTGTTTGTTTTTTAATATTTATCTATCCATTTTAGGGGCTCCTGGGTGGTTCAGTCGGTTAATTATCTGCTTTCAGCTTGGGTTATGATCTTGGGGCCCTGGAGTAGAGCCCCAGGTTGGGCTCCCTGCTCAGTGCTTCTCCCTCTCCCTCTGCCCCTCCCCCTGCTCATGCTCTCTCTTTCACTCTCTCCCCCTCTGTGGCCCCTCTCGTGCTCTCTCCCTCTCGCTCTATCTCCAATAAATAAAGAAAAATCTTTTTTAAAAAAGATTTACCTATCCATTTTAGAGAGAGAGAGTGTGCATGCATGAGCAGGGTGGAGGGGGCAGCGAGGGGGAGAGGGAGAGAATCTCCAGCCGACTCCCTACTGAGCACAGAGCCCAACTCAGGGCTCCATCCCAGGACTTTGAGATCATGACCTGAACCAAAATCTAGAGTCTGATGCTTAATCAACTGAATCACCCAGGCACCCCTACTGGCTTGTTATTTAAAGTTTAAGTAGCTGAAGTTAAATTTTTGTTGTTGTTTTGGTCTAGAAAAATCACATGTAATAAATCCCTCATTTTGAATATAAGAATTAGATATACAATTTTTATTAAATTGTTTCTTCTCACTTGACAACACCGAATCAAAATAGGGGAGGTGCCAAATTAATGGTCTGCCCACGGCACCCACACGCCATAGTCCCTCCCTGCTTGCACAGGTACAGAGGCAGCTGCAAAGACCCCCTCAAACCAAACTGCACCAGTAGCAACTCTGTAAAAATGCTATAGGATGACCTGCACAAGAGAGCCGAGGAACCAACTCCTACCCACAGATGGAACATAATCATTAAAGCCTGGGCATACACGTGACTCCTCTAAGTGAGCTGCCACTGGTCAGTTGTTGAACCACGTCACTTTCAGAGTAAACACAAGTTTGATATCTAAACACATCTCAGAAAAACATTTAAATCTTTACCCAAGTCTCCTTTATAAATGCCAAAGGGGAATTCATTTCATCTCTTACACTTTGAGGAAAGCGCCCCCACATGTCGATGCCTTCTTCCAAACTCCTCAAAAAACATTACCTCCCACCACTGACTGCGGCTCTCTTCCCTCCTCTTCCAGTTTCTGAAATCTTTTCTCCTATGAATAGCTCTATCTTCTTTCTGTTGTAGATCCATCTAGACTTTCCGTACGTATTTTGTCTTCTCTAATAGTCAAAGTAAATCAACAAGATAGAATTCTGTTGCACATTCGATCCAATAACCAATTCTTCCTTGATAAATCCAGAGAATAGTTCTCTAGCCTATCTATAAAGATGTCATGAAGGATGTTAGATGCCTTGGGGTGCCTGGGTGGCACAGCGGTTAAGCGTCTGCCTTCGGCTCAGGGCGTGATCCCAGTGTTGTGGGATCGAGCCCCACATCAGGCTCCTCTGCTGTGAGCCTGCTTCTTACTCTCCCATTCCCCCTGCTTGTGTTCCCTCTCTCGCTGGCTGTCTCCATCTCTGTCAAATAAATAAATAAAATCTTAAAAAAAAAAAAAAGATGTTAGATGCCTTGCTAAAATTCAGCTACACTCTTCCTATAGTGGTCCCTGATTATAAAAGAAAATCTTAAAGATATTTAATAATATATCTTTTTATGTATTTTAGAAATTAAAATTAAGACATTAAGGTAGGTATCTTCACAGCCTCTTTCCCTCTCCTGAATTTAAATAAGGAAAGAGCCTCTCTTTCTTGGCTGAGGGCCTGAGGTAACTAACAGTCATCACAAAAATTAGGCACAGCAAGCAGAAGACATAACCCCCAACCCATTCCTGATTTTATGTATACAGACACAATTGTTAGATCTGGGGCTTTAGTAATCAGGATTTAAATTCATTGTCAGATTAAAAATCATGAGTCTCACTTGGGCTGAGAAAACACCCTTCAGCTATTGATACTGTGTTCACTTTGGACCCCTCATCTGCACATCTGAAAATATAACCAAAAGTCACCAAACATGGGGCAGGAAAAACAGGATGAAAGACAAGAACCAAATGTGACAAGTAGAAGAATGAACCTCAAGGAAGCAGAACTAACATAGGAAACAAAAAAAATTTTAACTGAGGAAATTCAAGGGAATATCACATTTGTTTAAAAAAGAGGTGGGGAAGCAGTTTCAATGAAAAGAAGCAATCACAGTACTTGGCAATCAAAAAGTGTTCAATCAAAAAAGAGGAGAGAAAATTTAATAGATGGGCTGAATAACAGAATGAACACACCTACAGACTGGATTCAGAACATGGAAAATCAGGCTGGGGGGTTCTCACTGCAAAGAGGAAAGACTTGGAAGTTATGAGAAAACTTGAAACAAGGGCTAAATCCAGAAATTCAAGAATTTGTTTAAAAGGGTGCTAAAAGGAGAAAATAGAAACCAAGGGGAAGGAATAATCAAAGAGGTGATGAAAGAAAGAGGGCAATCTTCTGATTATGAAAGCTCCAACAAGTGCTGCGTGGGATAATTTTTTTTTAATTTTTTTTTTGTTTTTTAAGTTATGTCTCCCACCCAAGACCCCAAGAAACAAGAGTCCCATGCTCTACCAACTGAGCCAAACAGACACCCTGATAATTTTTTAAAGATTTATTTATTTATTTTAGACCTGTGCACACTTGAGTGGGGGGGAGGGGCAGAATAAGAGAATCCTCAAGCAGACTCCCCCATGAGTGCTGAGCGGGAGGTGGGGCTCAACTTCACAATCCTGAGATCATGACCTGAGCCAAAACCAAGAGTTGGACCCTTAACCAACTGAGCCACCCAGATGCCCCCCCAATTTTTTTTTTAAAGCACACCTAAGCATATTCTGGTAAAAATTCAGAACTCCAAGAAGGAAAATCCTATAAGCCTCTAAACAGAGAGAGAAAAAATTCACCTACAAAAGCACAAGTAAAATCAGACTTGTATCATCAGTGCTGAAGACAGATGGCAGTACCTCTAAGAAAATAGTTTTGGACAGTGAAAAGATCAATTATGAGAGCAAAATACAAAGATTTTTGCATGTGTAAGCCCATACATCACCTATGAAAAAATTACTTACGCACATAGGCTAGCATGATAAAAAGGAAAGCAAAAAGGAGGCTCGCGTGGACTCCAGAAAGGGTGGCTGAGGAATACAAACTAAAGAAAGAGAGGAAGATAGTTTAAAAAATATTTTTTAATTAATCCATTTGACTGTTTCATTTAGAAGAGTCTCTTTCAAGTAGTAGATGTTTAATTATATTGATCATATTTCCTTTGTTATGAGTTGAATCAAATGATAGTTTCTACAGTGGTTAATATTTATATAATCATAACAAAGTAAAGGTTGTTTTTTGGTTTTTTATGTATGGAGTCATTTATTGAAAAGAATGAAGACATAGGGGTGCCTGGGTGGCTCAGTCGTTAAGCGTCTGCCTTTGGCCCAGGGCATGATCCCAGGGTCCTGGGATCGAGCCCCACATCAGCTTCCCTGCTCTGCTGGGAGCTGCTGGGAGCCTGCTTCTTCCTCTCCCACTCCCCCTGCTTGTGTTCCCTCTCTCGCTGGCTGTCTCTCTCTCTCTGTCAAATAAATAAATAAAATCTTAAAAAAAAAAAAAAAGAATGAAGACATAACTATACTTACAGAATAAAATGTGAATGTTATAAAACTTTTCTCTGTAAAAATAATAGCTCCAAAAATTTAAGATGGAGGGAAAAAGAAAAGGCTAAAGCAATATTCTAATCTCTTTATACTTCATGGCAGAGAGTAAATAAAAGCCGTTTAGAGATAATAAATCAAGAATAAAATACATGTGCACATTATTAAAATTATTATGGCAAACAGTAGAGGAATTAACACACGAACTTTTACTATGGGGATGCCTGCCTTCAGCTCAGGTCATAATCCCAGGGTCCTGGGATTGAGTCCCATATCAGGCTCCTTGCTCAGCGGGGAGTCTGCTTCTGCCTCTGCCTGCTGCACTCACTCTTCTCTCTCTCTCTCTCTCTCTGACAAATAAATAAATAAAATCTTAAAAAAAAAAAGAATAGTTACTCTGGCGCTGTCTCTGGGAAGCAGTAGTGTGAAGGGCAGGCAGGGATACTTTTACTTCTTGCATTTTATTACTTTCAAGCTATAAAATTCTTCATGGTTATTCTTTTACCATCTTTTCTGTGTTGTCTCCTCTCTCTCTCTCTCTCTCTCTCTCTCTCTCTATATATATATATATATATATATACAGCTACTGAACTACTGTGCATTCTTTCTTTTTTTAAATAGGGTCCACATCCAACGTGGAGCCCAACACAGGCTTGAACTCATAACCCTGAGGTCAAGACCTGAGCTGAGATCAAGAGTCAGGCTCAGCTTAACCAACTGAGCTGCCCAGGTGCCCCGCCACTGAATATTCTTAAGCAGAAAGTCACATATGAAACTTGAAACATTACTCTAGTAGCTTGCAGAGGGTCCTGGGTGGACAGCCTGGCATGAGGGAACTGAGTCAGGAAGTGATTCACTCCATCCTTATCTCCCACTTGGTACTTACCTCATGCTGCCTGGAAATAAGGGGGATCTTAAACGAGTAAATTAATAAATAAATAAATAAATAACTACTACTACTCAGCCATTCTTCAGCACCAGCATTTTGAGTTTTCACTGTCAAATCTTTGTTCTCTTTCCTTCTTTCTTCCTCTCCACTTCAGACCTACCTTTTCTTTGAAGACTCATGTGAGTTCTGATTCCTGCATGAAGCCTTTTCCAACTTGCCCTAACCTTTAGAGAGTGTTACAAAGACAGACAAATCTCTAGTCTGCAACCAGAACACAAAAACAAAGGGTAGATTTTCTTCTGTGAAGATCATAAATGAATTTGATAAAGATACCTGACATTTAAAGAGCAAAGACTGTCCTCTGCAGCACCTCTTATAACATAATAAATAATGGAATCCCCTTCGCTTGCTGCAATTCGTCTGTTGGGTCAAATACATGTAGAAGTCGTCTTAAAAGATACGACTACACACAAGTGATTGTTTTCCCCATCTTGTCTCTCACCTGATATATTGATTCTCTGCTGGAAATTTGTTTTATTAAAAATTTGGTATCCTCTTGACTTTTGACATAACCTTTTGTAATACTATACATCAAGCGGAGGCGTTTTTTGATCTGCACGTCTACGATATTTATCAGCAGTGGGATTATTATCTGGAACAACGAAGAGAAAAAAAGTCTGAAAATTTGATGAGGAAAAGCGCCCTCAAAGGCAGGCATTCTCAAAGTGACATCTTGGGGAGCAGTGGCATTACCCAGAGACTTGTTAGAAATGCAAGTTCTCAGGCCCCCATCCAGACCTGCTGAACCAGAAATTCTGGGGATGGGGCTCAGAAATCAGTGTCTTAACAAGTCCTTTGGGTGATTCTATGCACACTCAAGCTTGAGAGCCACTCTTTAAAGAAATGAAAGATCAATGACTAACTGGCTCTGTAGCTTTAGGGGGAAGTCCCCACCACTGCCTTTATCCCCCATTCTCCACACTCCCAGATTTCAGGAGACGAGAGGGGTGGTCCCCTAACCTGCATGATCGTCACCAACCAAATCAATCATCCCTCTGCCCCTCAGTTTCTTGACTTGCAAGATAGGAACATAGGATATTAAAAATACTTCTTAGCTCTAAATTTCTCAAATCATAAGCTGAAGCAAGAGAGTGTAGTGACTGAAGAGAATGGGATTTTAAGTCTAAACCCTCTGAGGTTCAACTGCCAGTTCTCCTATTCATCAGCTCTATGACATTGAGCAAGTTACTTGTGACCTTGAGGACTCCATCTCATCATCTGTAAAATGAGGGTAATAATACTTAAGTACCCGAAGTCCAAAGGATCAGCCCCTCACAACTGGTATAGTCAATCACAGAGACTAAATCAGGTTAGAATGCTGGGCAGATGGTGAGGAACCAGGTCACAGAGGAGGAAGGTGCGAAGAGCAAAATAACATCATAGCAAAGGAATTACAAGAGCAGAGAAAGAAGAGATTTTTAGCTGCTCTTATAGTTGGGTCACTTTGGCCAGAGGGACAGACAGTAAAGAGGATTTTTACAAACTGTTATTCCATGATGCACTGACACCCCCTGAGCTCTTCCTAAGAGGATCTAAAGTAAAAATCTCCAATATTCTTCCAAGCTCTCCAATATAGGTTTCTCTTGAAAGCCACACTGTACCGAGACTGGCTATTGGAGCACCTGACTTTATATAGTGGTAAAATCTACTTCACAGGGCTAGTGCAATAATTTAATCAGACAATGTATGTAAAGTGCTCTGCACAGTTCCTGGAACATAGTAAGTGCTCAATAGAAAAAGTTAACCCTGATTATATTAATTTCTTAAGTACAATTCTTGGAGATTTGCCAAAGTGTGCTGGACAGAAGTAGTAACTGGTTCACACTTCCACAATATCATGTCTTTAAATTTTTACTTCCCTCAGAGAGACATTTCACAAAGTATTACTTCTACAATAATTATTTTACCTTCATCTTCATCCTGTCTCTGTATAAAAACTGGTTACCTAAGGAAGCTTCTGCCTTCCATTTTAAGACTTAGCCTCATACTACACATCCTGATTTCTAGCGTACTTTGTGTTATGGTGGGGTTATACCTTATGTAGACACCTGGCTCTAAGCTCATAAAGCAAAAATCACAAGTAATAAAGATTACCCCTCAAAGCAGGGTTTGTGAATACAATTCTGTATAGTAACGCTTTTGAACACCAAAGCTTGGTCCCATTTATATAGAATCAAGGAAGGAGCAGCCAATAAAGTCTACAAGTACAAGTCTGAGCATTCAAACAATTCTGCCTTTAAGATGACTACTAGATTTCACAGAGACTGGGAATAGTTGGAGGAATCTAATAAAACCCTTTTGTCACCAAGGTTTTCAGCTGTTTTTTTTTAATATTAATTCTTAATAACTTCAACACATACCAATAAACTTGTTTGACATAATAAGAATTAAACAACCCCAAAAATATGGAGTGGCAAATGAAATCATCTAAAGCTCTCAAGTTAAAAACTTACATAAGACAACTTCATTGGAAAGAAAGACAGGAGGTTTAAGAGCTGAGACTGAAAATCTGAAAATCCACCTTCAGAATCAAAACCAGAGGCATGGAAAGAAGGAATAGCAGCTGTTACAGAGACGGAAAGCCGCAGCAAAATTAAGTTCCATAGGCAGTTTGCTACATAAAAGTAGCCTGGAGAGAAAATATTTTCATGCTTCTGCACAGTTAGGCCTTTATGAGCAAATTTTACTAAAACCTGGAGGACTTGTTTCTGGGTCACCATGCTTCAAATGGCACCAACATTTTCATTCTTTCACTCAACAAATATTTGATTAAGAACTTAACTATATGCGAGGCACCATTCTAGAGGCATAAGTTACGTCAGTGACCAATACAAAGATCCCTACCTCATGGAGAGTACATGCAACATACAGTACAAAGGTAATAAGTGCTGAGGAAAAACTAAACCTTAAGCAGGTTAGAGGTGGGTCAGGAAGATGGGATGGGAAGCTGGTATGTGTGGGGAACAGGTTGTTATTTCACATGGGGTGGTAAGGGAAGGCATCCTTTGTGAGACGGTGAGAGGGTGACCAGCCAGACACCTGTAGAGACAGTATTCCAGAAAAGACAGCTTTTTCTCTTGTTTCCTTCAAAATAATGAGGTTTCTTAACACATTTAACAAACAGTGTAGAAAAAAAAACACACCAAAATTTAGAAGTGTGATGTTTTACCTTGATGAAAGGAATAAACCTAATTATTCTGAAATATCCTAGTATTACTGTAATCTGAATAAGAACGAAGTTGTCTGGTCTCAATTTGACAAAGTATATACAAAATATATCAATGATTCCGAGAAGCACGATAAGAAAGTCCAAAGTATTCCAATATTGATGAAAATATTTCCTTTTCAAAATTACTATCTATTTAGAAAACAAACAGAACGTATGTTATTTCATAGCGCCTGTACAATGAGGGGGGAGGGGACGGACCCTCAAAATTAACAGTTCAATCCTCAACTACAAATGAGTTGTAATCCAAAAGTTGAGTTTTAAGTTATTCATTTGGAATTCCAAAAAAATATTTTTAATCTCCAACATCAAAAGCATAATCTGATTCAAAATATATATAATCAATAATGAAGTTGAAATGCCAAAAACAAGCAGTTAAAAATAGCAGTAAACAGAGTCATTGCAACACTATTAATAATAAAGTATGAAAACAGTAATGCTGACAAGTCACCTTTGAAGCTTTTATCCTAACAAGTAGTTCTTATCTTATGACAAGAACCTAGCAAACAAATATGGGTTTATTCACTTATTTGCTTTTTGTATCATTACAGAGAGTATTTGAGGGAAACAACCATTTGTATTTTCTATTTGTATTTCCATTTCTCTTGCATGTCATTGGGATTCTCTTCACTTTTAAGATACTTATCTTACCTGATATCCACGACCATGAGTATTATACTGATTTCATTATTAAACTCAGAAAATTCAAAAAAGATTACTAAAATTCCAGGATCCTATCAACTATTACAGCAAATGGCTTCTAGTATCAAATGATTTCAATATGACAAAAATAGATTCAAAGATATCTGAATTGTTCTCTTCATTGGATACATTTTATTTTAAACAGTACCTTCAGTGCTGATCGAAATATGAATAAAAATACAAAATAGTTGTTTACTGATATAAGTGCTGACACATTTAACTCTCTTGCGATTGGCCATAGATGCATTATCATAGGATAAATGTACATTACTGTTATAACGTGTCCTGCATATTCAAATTCTTCTGAAAATGCAATGTGATATACAAAAAGCAGAAATTTATTATTCCTGGAAAAAAAGGGGATCAATAAAATGGTACATCATTTAAAAAATATAACAATTGAGATCTAAAGTTCAACATTTGCTTTAACGAATCATCAACATTAATTTGAAGAAGAGTATAAAAATATAAAATAAATAGGCAGAAACCTAAAGCATACTTTCTGTGCACAATAATCATCATAGAGAAAGACAAAAATATAGCTTTTATTAATCTATATCAGGATGGGGAGCGTTTTTTAAAATCAAGGCTAATAGTATATAGGAAACAAGGCAAAGATTCATTCATCAAAAGCAAGAAACAAATAATTATAGAAAAAAACATCAGCATCACTTAAAAGTAAGAACAGGAAAAAATATTCTATTCAGTAATTACCATGACTTTTTTTTTTCAATTTTCCAATCCATCCTAAGTAGAGCCTAGCAAAAAGTGGTTATCTAGATATATGTCAAGACCCTAGAGTTTTAATTCCTTATATTTCTCTTTAAACTTAATACAGGGGAAAAAGTTAAAAAATATCAGGATTTGTTATGAAAGGTATGTCAACTTAAAATTTATGTCACTTAAAATTTAGTAGCATGAATTTTTCTGGTGTTTCTCATTTTTTTATCTTTCGTTAATAGAAAAACCTTGTCTTCCTGTTCTAAAAAGTATGTAAGTTCACAACTTATAATAAATGGAAGAGTTTACACAAGTTATGTAAGTATGTATCTTATGATATTTTGGAAAATTGGTTACAGTTATTAGTAAGGCCATGTTATGTTTTTCCTAGTTACGGACATCAACAGAACCGCCCCATGTCACAGATGAAATTGAGAGGAAAATATAGGCCATGAGTTTGATATTTCTCTCTCCTGCTCAATGTTACACCCAGAAGAATATGAAAGCAGTCCCGCTTGAAATATGACCCTAACACATGGCAATTACCACTTAAAAGACTCCAAATACGACCACTTCTTCCTACCCACTCTCTAATAGAGGTATCAACAAAGTTGCTAAAACAGAAGGGAGAAAGAGAAGCAAGGGCTCTGCTCCTTCACCACTCAATCAATAAGAGTTGACCATAATATTAGCTAATTTTTTTAATAAGGAAAATCAGTGTAATCAATGCTGATAATGTGGAAAAAGTCATATTTCTAGGTATATTGCTATTAAAGGTTTACAAAACTTACCCATACAGAATAAGAGATGCCTTATCTTTATGATATTCCAAGAAAGCTAACATGCTTTTAAACTTCATAAGCCAACTTCTAGCTCTTACATAAGTTGAAACATCATAAATACTCATGAATCTGACAGAGAAAAATATACATATTTTAAAGTAAAAATCAAGTGCTATACTTTTGGGTCATATAAGAAGGGAAAGTTTATTAAAAAGGTTTATTAAAAATGCTGTGTCCTGAGCCTCTGTACTCATCCACCCACCCGCCCATGGTCAGGTACAGGGAACCCCTGCTGCTTCTGTTCTTGGAACCATTCTTGACTTGAGATAGAGCATAATTAAAGCTTCTCCAGACCCGTTCTTTGGAGTTCAGAATCAAGCTCCCCTTTGTCAGGCCTTGCCTAGCTCCAGCCTCTCCAAGGCCCTGAAGGCCCTACTCTTCCCAAACTTTAGGAACTGATGTTAGATCTCCCAGATAGATCACCAGACTGCTGAAATGTTAACTATCATCTGGAAGGATTTCCTATCATTGTTGCTCCCCACGAGCTTTGTCTTGGATCATCCATTAAAGAATGCTTGCCAGGACTATAACCAGATATAGACATAGCTCCAAGATACTTGAACTTTTCCCATCAAATTTGATTGCATCTCCCAGGTCCATCAGTTGGGCCAGTTCCTTCAAGGCTTTGTCCACCTGACTAATGGCAGGCTCCAGGCTTCCCTACCTACCCTATCCAGTAACTTAGCAAATATGATACAAAGAAAAGATAAATATTATATGAAATTACATAGGTTTTCTTTCATGGCTCCCCTAGTCTCTTATCTAATTCCACTGTAGTCAGATCTTCCTCCAGAATCTCCTAATGACACCAAAATTATGAACTTTCAGGGGAAAAGATGTAAACAAGTAACATAAGAAGTAGATGGACGATGGATGGATGAACGGATAGATGAAGATAGGTGAGATAAAAAGATTCATCAATCTGGACATTTAACTCTCAGTTTGATTTTTTCCCCCATATACCCATTTGATTTTGGAAATAACAAATTAAGAAGTATTATACTTACTTTCCTTGGATGGGGCAATAGCTTTTGGTTGCACCAATTAATATCCGGGCTGCTTCTACACTGAGGATTCCATCATTACACTGCTTTTCAAAGCTACTCTAAACATACAATTTTAAATAAACATTATAAAGGACCAAATATAATATAATATAATATAACATAATATATTCTGTCTTACCTTTACTTAGTCCTCACTGTTATTATTGAATTCATTATAGGAAAATATACTTTTACCAGAAAAATCCTGTAGCAGCAAAAAAATGTCATTCAATTTAAATATTTACTGAATATTCATTTTTTGCAAAGTACTACCCTGGATGCAATAAAAGATACCAAGTTTCCTAGCTTCAGAAACTCAAAATCTATACAAGGCAAAGAGTTTTCTTCAGTAATATAAATAGCATCATAGAATCATCTTTCTTTTTTTTTTTTTTTAAAGATTTTATTTATTTATTCGACAGAGAGACAGCCAGCGAGAGTGGGAACACAAGCAGGGGGAGTGGGAGAGGAAGAAGCAGGCCCACAGCAGAAAAGCCTGATGTGGGGCTCGATCCCATAACGCTGGGATCACGCCCAGAGCCGAAGGCAGCCGCTTAACCGCTGTGCCACCCAGGCACCCCCATAGAATCATCTTTCTGCAGCAGGATAGTGCAAAGTATTAATTCAAAGGTTAACTAATCATCTCAACCTCTTAAAGACCTACCAAGAGAGAAAAGTAAATTGTGTTCCTTTTTTTTCCCTTTTTGCCAGGTTTATTGTGATATAATTGGCATATAACATTGTGTAAGTTTAAGGTGTACGATGTGATGATTTGATACACTCATATACATTGCAAAATGGTTACCATGATAAAATTAGTTAACACATCTATTACCTCACATAATTACAACTTTTTTGTGTGTAATTTAAGATACAGTCTCTCAGCAACTTTCAAGTATATAATATAGAATTGTTATAGTCACCATGCTGTATATTAGAGCCCCAGAACTAATTCATCTTATAACTGAAAGTTTGTACACTTTGATTAACATCTCCTCCCTTTCCCCTACCTCCCAACCCCAGAAACCACCATTTCATTCTGTTCCTATGAGTTTGGCTTTTTCTTTAGATCCCACACATAAGTGAAATCATATAATATTTGTCTTTCTCTGTCTGACTTATTTTACTGAGCATAATGCCCTCAAATCACAAATGGCTGTTCTGTGGTTGAATAATATTACATTAGATAGATGATTGACAGATAGATAACATTTTGTTTACTCATTCATCAGTGGACACTTAGATTGTTCCCATTTCTTGGCTATTGTGAATAATGCTGAAAGAAATATGGGAGTACAGAGATCTCTTTGAGATCCTATTATCATTTCCTTCTGATGCAGACCAAGAAGTGGGGTTGCTAGAATATATGATAGTCCTAGCTTTGATTTTTTGAGGAATCTTTACATCATTTTCTGTAGCGACTGTACCAATTTGTATTCCCACCAACAGTGCACAAGAGTTCCCTTTTCTCCACATCTTAGCCAACATGTATCTCTTGTTTTTTGGGAGATAGTCAGTCTAACAGATGCGATGTGATATCTTATTATACTTTTTTTCAAGTTTTTATTTTAGTCACCCGGCGGTCATCACAAGTGCATTCCTTAATCCCCATCACGTATTACATTCTTCTCCCCAACGACCTCCCCTTGGTTTGTTCTCTATAGTTCTGTTTCTTGGTTTGTCTCTATTTCTCTCTATTTTCCCTTGGCTTGTTTTGTTTCTTAAATTCCATGTATGAGTGAAATTATATGGTATTTGTCTTTCTCTGACTCACTTACTTCACTTAGCATTATACTCTCCATCTCCATCCATGTTGTTGCAACATTGTACCACTTCTTTATCTATTCATCAATCAATGGACATTTGGGCTGCTTCCATATTTTGGCTATTATGAATAACATTACTATAAACATAGGGGTGCCTGTATCCCTTTAAATTAGGGGTTTCGTATTCTTTGGGTAAATACCCAGTAGCATGATTCCTGGATCAGAAGGTGGTTCTGTTTTTACGTTTTGAGGAACCTCCATACTGTTTTCCACAATGGCCACACCAGTTTGCATGACCACCAACAGTGTAAGAGTGTTCCCCTTTCTCCACATCCTCACCAACACCTGTTGTTTCCTGTGTTGTTGATTTTAGCCATTCTGACAGGTGCGAGGTGATATCTCTCTGTAGTTTTGATTTGCGTTTCCCTGATGATCAGCGATGATGAGCATCTTTTCATGTATCTGTTTGCCATCTATATATCTTGCTTGGAGAGGTGTCTGTTCATGTCTTCTGTCCCATTTTTAATTGGATTATTTGTTTTTTGGGTGTTGAGTTTTAGAAGTTCTTTATATATCTTGCATATTAACCCTTTATCCGATAACGTCATTTGCAATATATCTTCTTCCATTCCGTAGGTTGTCATTATAGTTTTGATTAGCATTTCCCTGATGATTAGTTGAGTACCTCTACATGTGGTTGACCATTTGTATGTCTTCTTTGGAAAAATGTCTATTCAGGTCCTCTTCCTATTTTTAATCAGATTATTTGGGGGTTTTTTCTATTGACTTTTATGAGTTTCTTATATTTTTTGGATATTATCCTCTTATCTGACATATGGTTTGCAAATAATTTCTCCCGTTCTATAGGTTGCCTTGTCATTTTGTCGATTGTTTATTTTACTGTCCAGAAACTTTTTTAGTTGCAGTTGTTTCTGTTGCATGTGTCTTGGGTAATATATTTAAAAATTCGTTGTTAAGACCAATGTCAAGGAGCTTTTTCTTTGTTTTCTTCTAAGAGTTTTATGTTTCAGGTTTTTTTTTAAAGATTTTATTTATTTATTAGAGAGAGAGAGAGCACAAGCAGGGGGAGCTGCAGGCAGAGGGAGAAGCAGGCTCCCCACTGAGCAAAGAGCCCAATGCAGGACCCAATCCCAGGACCCCAGGATCATGACCTGAGCCAAAGGCAGATGCTTAACCAACTGAGGGACCCAGGCATCCCTGGTTTCAGTCTTATATCTAAATCTTTAATCCATTTTGAGTTAATTCTGTGAGTGGTATAAAATAGAGGCCCAATTTCATTCTTTTGCATGTGAATACCCAGTTTCCCACAATTTATTGAAAACACTAACTTTTCCTCATTGGTATTTTCACTCTCTTGTCAAATATTAGTTGACCATACATGCATGGGTTTATTTTTGGGGTCTCAATTCTGTTTTGTTGGTCTGTGTGTCTGTTTTTATGCCAGTACTATACTGTTTTGGTTACTATAGCTTTGTAGTATAGTTTGAAATCGGGAAGTGTGATGCCTCCAGCTTTGCTCTTTCTCAAAATTGCTTTGGCTATTCACGTTCTTTTGTGGTTTCATACACATTTTTGGATTGTTTATTCCATTTTTGTGAAAATGGCCATTGGTATTTTGATAGAGATTTCATTGAATATATAATGGTTTTAGGTAATATGGGCATTGTAACAATATTAATGCTTCTGATCCATGAACATATCTTTCCACTTAATTGTGTCTTTTCAATAACTTTCATCAGTGTCTTATAGTTTTCAGTGTATAGATATTTCACCTCTGTGGTTAAATTTATTTCAAAGTATTTTATTGGTTTTGATGCTATTGTAAATGAGATTATTTTCTTTAATTCTATATCATAGAATTCATTGTTAATGTATTTAAATACAACTGATATTTGTATGTTGATTTTGCATTCTGCAACTTTACTGAATTCGTTTATTAGTTTTAACAGTTTTTGGTGGACTCCTTAGGGTTGATTTTTTTTTTCAAGATTTTATTCATTATTTGAAAGAGAGAGAGTGAGAGAGTATGAGTGGGCTGGGCGGGGGGCAAAAGGAGAGGGAGAAGCAGACTCCCCACTGAACAGGGAGCCTTATGCGGGGCTCCAACACAGGACACTGAGATCCTGGCCTGAGCCAAAGGCAGACGTTCAACCAACTGAGCCACCCAGATGCCCCTCCTTAGGGTTTTCTATATAGAAGATTATGTCATCTGCAAATAGAGACAGTTTTATTCCTTCCTTTCTGATTTGGATGCCTTTTCTTTCTTTTTTTTTTTTTCTTTTTTTGTCTGATTGCTCTGACTAGGACTCCTAGTACTATGTTGAATAGGAATGGTAAGAGTGGGCATCCTTGTCTTGTTCTTCATCTTGGAAGAAAGTTTTCAACTTCTCACCATTGAGTATGATGTTAGCTGTGGATTTGTTGCATATGGCCTTCATTATACTGAGGTATGTTTCTTCTATACACAATTTGCTGAGAGTTTTTATCATGAAAGGTGTAGAATTTTGTCAAATGCTTTTTCTGCATCTATTGAGAAAATCATATGATTTTTATTCTTCATTCTACCAATGTGGTGTTTGATTTGTGGATATTGAACCATCCTTGCATCCCAGGGATAAATCCCACTTTATCACGGTGCATGATCCTTTTAATGTGCTGTTGATTTCATTTGCTAGTATTGTGTTGAGAATGTTTGCATCCGTATTTTTCAAGGGTGTTGACTTGTATTTATCTTTTCTTGTAGTGTCCTTATCTGGCTTTTGGGTATCAGGATAAATTTAATCCCATAAAATGAGTTTGGGAGTGTTCTCTCAATTTTTTTTTTATAATTTTCTTTTTTTTTTTTAAGATTTTATTTATTTATTCAACAGAGATAGAGACAGCCAGTGAGAGAGGGAACACAAGCAGGGGGAGTGGGAGAGGAAGAAGCAGGCTCATAGTGGAAGAGCCTGATGTGGGGCTCGATCCCATAACGCCGGGATCACGCCCTGAGCCGAAGGCAGACGCTTAACCGCTGTGCCACCCAGGCGCCCCTCTTCTTTCAATTTTTTGAAAGACTTGGAGGATTGACATTAATTTCTTCTTTAAAACATTTGGTACGGGGTGCCTGGGTGGCTCAGTTGGTTAAGTGTCTGACTCTTGATTTCAGCTTAGGTCATGATCTCAGGGTCATGAAATTGAGCCTCACATCAGGCTGCATGCTCAGTAGGGAATCTGCTTGAGATTCTCTCCCTCTCCTTCTGCCTTTCCCCTGCTCACTCTTTCTCCCTCTCTCTCTCTCAAATAAATAAATAAAAATCTTTTAAAAAAATGTTTGTTAGAGCTCACCAATGAAACCATCTGGTCCTGTGCTTTTCTTTGTTGGGAGGTTTTTATTTTTTATTATTATTTAAATTTGAGTTAGTTAACATATAGTGTAGTATTAGTTTCAGGAGTAGAATTTAATGTTTCGTCAGTTGCATACAACACCTAGTGCTCATCCTAACAAATGTCCTCCTTAATGTCCATCACTCACTTATCCCATCCCCCCACCCACCTCCTCTCCAGCAACCCTGTTTGTTCTCTATAGTTAAGACTCTTTTATGGTTGCCTCCTTCTCTGTTTTTATCTTATTTTTTCTTCCTTTCCCCTATGTTCACCTGTTTGGCTTCTTAAACTCCACATATGAAATAATATGATATTTGTCTTTCTCTGACTGACTTACTTTGCTTAGCATAATACATGTCACTGCAAATGGCAAATTTCATTCTTTTTGATGGCTGAGTAATATTCTATTGTATATATATACCACATCTTCTTTATCTATCCATCAGTTGAGGGACATCTGGGCTCTTTCCATAATTTGGCTATTGTGGATATTGCTGCTGTAAACATTGGGGTGCAGGTTCCCCTTCAAATCAGCATTTTTGTATCCTTTGGATAAATAGTACTACAATTACTACGTCTAGGGTAGTTCTATTTTTAAATTTTTGAGGAACCTCCACACTGTTTTCCAGGGTGGTTGCACCAGTTTGCATTCCCACCAACAGTGTAAGAGGGTTCCCCTTTCTCTGCATCCTTGCCAACATCTGTTGTTTCCTAAGTTGTTAATTTTAACCATTCTGACAGGTGTGTGGTGGTATCTCACTGTGGTTTTGATTTATATATATGCTGTAGGACCTGAGGAGCCATTTTAAGCAGGAAGGTGGTATAGTCCTATTTGTCTTTTAGATAAGTCACTGTGATTTAATGATGGAAATATTGGAGGTAGGAAGACCAGTTGAAGGTTATTATTTAGGCAAGAAGTTATAATGTCCTAAATTAATAGACACAAGAATGGAAAGGGGTATAGTTGACAAATATTTGGAATGGTAAGATTGATAGAACTTGGAGGGAGAAAGAGGATTGGCATGAGTGATCATGGGGTAATGAGTCCATTCACTGAGACCAGGAATACAAGATCAGGTTTTAGATGAGTTCAGTGGAGACTTAGGTACCAGTGATATGTCTGAGATATGTCTAACCACAGTTGAATTTATGAGTCTAAAGACGTGGTACTGAGAGTTTTGGAAGGAAAAATACAGATTTGAGGAGCATCCATGGGTAGCGTTAAAACTATGAATGCAGCTGAGAACAAGGATGGATAGATTATAAGGTAAGAATGATAGAGAGAGTTAACTCTTCTAAGGAAAACTAAGATTAAAAAGATAAAAAGAAAAGGAGGAGTTCGTGGAAGGGACCAAAAGGGAAAGGGGTCACAAAAATAGGAGGAATGCCAGTAGAGGGCACTCTCAGAAAAGCCATTAAAAGACAGCATGGAGATGGGGAAGCCTGAGTGGCTCAGACAGTTAAAAATCTGATTCGTGATTTTGATTTAGGCTGGGACTGAGACCATGTCAGTCTCCATGCTCAGTGGGGAGTCTGCATGAGGATTCTCTCCTTCTCTCTCTTCCCGTCCCCCTGATCACACTCTCCCTCTCTCTCTCTCTCAAATAAATAAACAAATCTTAAAAAAACAAAAACAAAAACAAAGACAACATGGAGAGGTGCCTGGATGGCTCTGCTGGTTAGCGTTGGACTCTTGATCTCACCTCAGGTCTTGATCTCAGGGTTATGAGTTCAAGTCCCGTGTTGGGCTCCACACTAAGCATGGAGCCTACTTTAAAAAAAAAAAAAAAAGACAACATGGGAGTGGGTCACTACATGGGATTGTTAGTTTAAAAAAAGTAAATGTGGTGGGTCAATATGACAATGGCCCCAATGTATCCATGTCTTCCTGTGTCCATGTCTCCTTGCAACTGACATTACTACTTCTCCCAAGAAAGGGAGTCTACCTCTTCACACATTGACTCTGGGCTAGCTTGGTAATCTCCTTTAACTCATAGAATGGGAGTAAAAATGGTGTTATTCAAGTTCCAGAATGTAGGATTTAGAGGCCTTGCAGCTTCTCCTTTTCCCCCATTGGAATCCACCATACTGAGAAGAAACCCAGTCCACTCTACTGGAAAATAGAAGGCCATATAGAAGACAACCAAAGTGCTCTGAAAGACAACCAGCATCAACTGCCAAATCTGTGAATGAGGACATTCTGGACCCTCCAGTCCCACTGAACTATGAGATGACCACAGAAACATGAATGTTCCCAGCCAAGACCCATGACAGAATCATCCAGATTGCCAACCCACAGAACTATGAGAAATAATAAGCCATCGTTTTAAGCCAGTAAGTTTGGGGCTGGTTTGATATACAGCAAAGGCTAGTCAAAACAGAAATCAGTACCAATTGTGCAGAGCCTCCATAACAAAGGGGTAAAACATGTGACATTAGCTTTGGGAGTTGGGGGTGAGTTGAGTCAGAGAGCAGTGCAAAAACTAGTTTAAGGGGCCAGAGGGAGGCAGCCATGCTAATGAAGAGGCACCACAATGGGCAATATTGTCACCTGAGGCCACTTGGAAGGTGGGAAACGTGCCCAATGAACTTATGAATCTGGCTGCTATTTCTAGATTTCTAATATTCTAAAAATATTAAAACAGGGGCGCCTGGGTGGCACAGCGGTTAAGCACCTGCCTTCGGCTCAGGGCGTGATCCCGGCATTATGGGATCGAGCCCCACATCAGGCTCCTCCGCTATGAGCCTGCTTCTTCCTCTCCCACTCCCCCTGCTTGTGTTCCCTCTCTTGCTGGCTGTCTCTATCTCTGTCGAATAAATAAATAAAATCTTTTAAAAAAATAAATAAAAATAAAAAGTAAAAATATTAAAACAGTCAACTGTTTAAGCTACTTATGATAAAGTATGGGAAAAGCGAGAGAAACCAAAGAGAAACAGTTTACTCAGCAGCAGAAATTAGAGAAAATATAGAGTCCATGATTTGCCAGGTTGCAAACTAAACTTGTTTCTCATCTGCAGTCTCTCCAGCGGGCAAAAGATCTAAAAGTAAAGATCAAATCTTGAGTGCTGACAGTAAAATATGGCCTCAGGTTCAAGAGCAAATGAAGGGTGTTCCTGAAGACCCTTTGCTAAGACCACTGAAAGATTAAAGCTGGCACTCAGTGGCCCATCTGAAAAGGAATTGTGGAGTAGACTATTGAAAATACACACGTTTTTAAGGAAATTGTACCAGGTTGGACTAAAAAAGACAGAAATTATTCTAAATGAATAGAAACATCCCAAGGTTCTATTGACAGAAATCAGGCTGAGAAGGCTAGTCAGCTACAAACATAGATTATTTCCTACTGAAATATAAAGAATGAGGTGCTCTGGTGCATATTCCCAGCTGGATTTCAGAATTGCCATGGACCAGTGATTAATAAGTGCTTCCTGTTATTCCCCTTTGTGAACAGAAGTGTCTGTTGATTGGCACTAAATGTTGGGGAGTGGGGTGGGAGACAGAAAACTTGTTTCTTAGTTCATAGGTCTCTGGATCAAGAGGAATCATACTTAAAGAGATGCAGTCAATGAGCCTCAGCATGTCTAGACCAAATGCAGATCATGAGATACTGGACTTTGAGTCTGGTACCATAATAGGACGAAGCTTGGTATGTGTGTGTGTGGGGGGGGCTCTTAGAAAAGGATGAGTGTATTTTGTTTATAAGAGGGATATAAATATTTGTGGCCAGTGAGAACACTGTGATATATATTAAATATTGTTATATCTTAATTTGTTTTCCTTTTCTTTTTTTCTTTTTCTCGTATCTAAATGAGAAGATGCATGTTAGCTAAACCTACCATGGTAATCATTTCACAATATATGTAAATCAAACCATGACACTGTATACATGAAACTTATACAGCAATGCATGACAATCATTACGCAATAAAACTGGGTGGGGGAAAGCATCCAAGAAAAAACAAGCAAACAAAAATATGGTCACAAATTCTTTGCATCTGTTACCATTGAGAGATTGGGTCTGTTGCCCCAACCTTTGAATTAACATGGCCTTATTTACAAGTCGGGTAGTAGGGTACCAACTCTTGGCTGAATGCCTCAGTTTATTTTTATGTGGCCTCTCATTCTTCGGAGGCAAGCTTCCTCACATGATAATCACAGGTACTTCTTCAAAGTAGAAGGTGGAAGCTGTAAATCTTTGCAAAGCATAGGCCCCAGAACATCCCCAAAGTCACTTCTGAAACATTTTATTGGTCAAAACAAGACACGAAAACAGCCCAAATTCAATGAGATAGGTGTAGCAGGCAGAGATACAGGCACCACCTCTTAATAGGTGGCTCTAAAAAAACTTGTGACCATACTATACTGCTCTGGGCAAGAAACTTCCAAACTGCGAATATTTTAAATTAAGTTTAGAAATGCTTTAAAAAAAGGAAATTAGTATTAATATTTTTGTATTAAGGAAATACGTTCTTTAAAAGAAAAAAATAGAAGAGAAGAAGGAATTTATAGGTTAAAAGAGACTTAAAGGGCATATCCTTTAATTACAATGTAATTGTAATTATACAAATTCAATTTAAAAATATAAACTGTGAAGAGTGCCTGAGTGGCTCAGTCGGTAAAGGGTCCGACTCTTGATTTTGGCTCAGGATGATGATATCTCAGGGTCATGATCTCAGGGCTGTGAGATCAAGCCCCATGTTGGGTTCTATGCTCAGTGGGGAGTCTACAAGAGAATCTTTCTCTCCCTCTCCCTCTGCCCCTCCTTCCTCTTGTGCTCTCTCTTTTTTTCTCTTTCTCTAAAAAATAAATAAATCTTAAAATATATGTATGTAAACTGTGAAAATACACATTGATCACATTAACAAGACAATTGGAAATTTGATCACTGACTTGATATTTGATGTTTTAAGGAACTATTATTAATTTCTAGGTACCATATTAATATTTTACTATGTTTTTTAAAAGACTTTACATTTTTGAGATGCATACTGAAGTATTTACAGATGAAATAATATTACATCTGGGATTTGATTCAAAATAGTATAGAAGGTAGAGTAGTGAATGAGGCTGCAGATGGGACAGGGTTAGTCATGTTGGTTTTTAAGCCTGGGCAATGGGTACATAGGGACTCATTACAGTGTTATATCTACTTTTGTCTATGTTAAAAATTCTTCATAATAAGTTTTAAAATAAAATGTTAAAAAATGGACTCGGCATAATGAATATATGGGCATGTTTTTGTGTATTTGTAATATTGAAATAAAATGTGTCCTATTAGACTATAACCTCAATTTAAAATGTGCAATTTGGTAAGTTGACTTAAACTTGATTTTACCTAGTAATCTTTCTAACTTTTAATATAAGTTATATAAGTTATATAGTGATATATAAAAATATTTATTTAAAAATACAATCTTCCTTATATTAAAACATTTAATCTTAAATCTTAAATATTTTAAGAGAATTTTTGATTCATTAGTTTTATTTTAATGTATTAGATTGCAAGAGTTAAAAAAAACACTTAAGAGAATTTTATATAAAAGAAACTAAAATACTTTAAATTTATAAAATTTATAAAAATTTATAAAAAATTCATAAAACAGATGCAAAGAAATATTTGAAGATGTTTAGTTAAATAAGTACGTAAATGGCACCAAATATTATTCAAAGACCCCTCAAAAGTGAACTGCTAAAAATTACTAGACTTAGAATCAGAATAATAAGATTTGTGACTTGAACTTAAACCCAGGACATTTATTGTTATTTTTTAACTTTAATAAAGCAAACAAATTTTAATAACTAATAGGCTATCAAAAGATGAAAAAATATTTTTTCTAGTCACCCGAAAGCCTTATGTAAGAAATAAGAACCTTGCAAGAATTAAAAATAAATAAATAAAAAGCAGATTATGTGACCTGTACCAACCATTTGTATTATAGCCACATGCAATCTGGCTTCTTCTATTAAAACTTCTTCTGTTGGGGACTCCTCCTTTTTGTTATCATGTGAAACATGACAAGCATCAGACTAGGTTTAAAAACATAAGGAGACAAAGTTCAAAATAAGCTAAAATATACAGGAGCTGCCAAACACTTCACTCAAAAAGATTCCAATAACTCAAATCAGAATTGCTAAAATGAAGGGCTATGTATAACTGGATTCCTTTTCCATATGAGAAATGTTGCTTTTAATCATGGTAACAATTCATTTGGGGAGATCTGCAAGTCAGATTCTCCCCCAAACTTGTCTATGCTTGACTGCTCTCTGAAGCAACCTGTGTTTTCTGCTTTTTATAATCACATGAGGACAGACTGTTCAGCTCCTCAAACGGTTGGAAACATCAGCTTGGCAGAGGCCATTCATAGTTACTAAATCAGCCGGTGCATAAAAACACCAATTCCCCTGTATTTGGCAAATAACCTAGATAACCAAGGGCTTCTCTTTAGAGAGAATCCAAAGTCTTTTCACCAAGATAGCAAAGCTAGTAAATATATTCCCCTTCTCAGTTTTCTGACATTTCATTAGCAAGAGAGGCAGACCCAGGAGAGAAGGAAGACTATTTTTTTTTTGCCAGGTATCAACTCACAGGAATGTTGTATTCAATCTTTGTTTTTTCTTCTACCAAGGTCCAATTAACATTCGTCAAAATTTTTTCTGTTTTGAATAGTGTTATTGTGTTCTGTATTATCTCCTGAATGTGCTTAATGGCATTTTGCATGGCCATTTGCCTTGGGAGGGAAATAGCACACAAACCTGTAACCAAAAAAAAAAAAAAAAAAAAGCAAGGGTCTTAATAGAATACAGTGAAGACTGCAAGAAGAGGCAAAATCCTGAAAGATGTAGTGAAATCTTGTTGCTGCTGTGAATCACCTGCACAGCCAAACAATAGTGCTTAGAGCAAGGACAACCTTTGGTCCAAAATTTTCCAAAAATTACCCAACTATCTGTTTCTTCCAGCTGTAGAGCTCTGCTTTTTCTGACTCAACTGCTAAGGAATGCTTCATTATTTACCTTTCATTCACGTTAGCTAGAGACGTGACTTGCTACTTCCAGGTCCCCAATCAGTATTTCTCAAAGTGTAGGAAACTACTTGCGTCTTCTGCAGGTAGGAAGGCTGCCTATTGAACTATGCAAATTCCTTGGCTCCACCTCATACTTAGACAACCAGATGGGCCTTGGAATTTGCATTTGAACAATTTCTCCAACTGATTCTTATAAAAATTTTTTAAATTTAAAATATAAAGGTCACTGCAATAGAGATCCCTCAAATTTAGTGTATCTGTTTCCTGGCCAGCAAATCTACATGTTCCAAAAATTGTAACCATTTGTATTTTCTTGAGGTATGAATTTGAAGTTATAGCTATGAGGCTCACTCACCAAAAAGAAGAATTTTTTTTTTAAAGATTCTATTTATTCATTCCACAGAGAGAGAGAGAGAGCACAAGCAAGGGAAGCAGCAGCTGGAGGGAGAGGGAGAAGCAGGGATCCTGATGTGGGGCTTGACCCCAGGACACTGGGATCATGAGCTGAGCCAAAGGCAGATGCTTAACCCACTGAGCCACCCAGGTGCCCCCCAAAAGAATTTAATTAGTGAATGAACTTAGTCTGCTTACTTGGAATTCCATCTCGATAAAATTATTCTCTCTTCATAATTGCACATGAAAGTTCTCATAAAGAGTTAAAATGAGTTCTAAATGTTTAGCTTAACTTTACTGCATTCTTGACAGGACACTGTGTGTAATGATATTTGAAATTTTCAGGATCCCAAAGGTCTGGAAGTATATTCCTCTTGATTTACTGTGGTCCAGAGCAAAGATGCATTTGACTATAGGCTGAAGTTAGAAGTTCTCAGCTTTAGATTCAAAATTCCCAGGGTTAAGACCACACAAGAAGACATTTTTCTCATTTGCCTAATTATATCCTACCCATACGACGGAGCAACAGCAACTTTTCAGTTGCTCTGAGGAAACATGAGTGTATGTGGACCACTTGGTGGCACCGATACATTTGAATGAACTCCCTGTGTTTAAGATGATCCTGGAAGAGTATGAGGAGGGAATCTCTTAAAGCCTTAGACTAGACAGAAGTAGTTGGTTTGAAACTCTTACTGATAAAACTCAACTCTGCCATGTATTAAATGTGTGCCACACAGTATTTCTAGAAAGGATGAACATGGTGGATTCTGAGAGGAGAAAGACCTTATTATATACTTTTGTTTTATAATGAAAAAATTTGAGGTTTAGCTACAACAATAAAAAAAAATTGGGGAGGGGTGCCTGGGTGGCTCAGTTTGTTAAGCATCCAACTCTTGATTTTAGCACAGGTCATGATCTCATGGTCTTGAGATTGAGCTCCCTGTCAGGCTCCATGCTGAGTGTGAAGCCTGCTTGGGATTCACCCCCCCTCTCCCTCTGCCCCTCCGCCTTGCTCTCTCACACACACACACTCTCACTCTCTCAAAAATACATACATACATACATACATACATACATAAAACTTTAAAAATTTTTGCAAGGGAAGAAAAAGAGAAGAAAAAAAATATAACCATGATAGTAAAGCCCCTGGTTGATTTGCCTTTGAGTGTCAGAACGAGGAATCACAAGAAAAGAAGCATGGGAGAAATCCAGAAGTTATATCCTAAGCAAAGAGAATGGAGTGGGTCTGGATCCCTGGGAGTCAAAGGGATTGGTGGGAAGGGGTGTGAGAAAGGCTTCAAAGATCAAATTAACTTCATTCATGCTCCAGTGTAGACTTTTGCTGACAAAGCGTAACTTTCTACTGAGAAAAAGAACAAATCCATAGCTGGGGGAAAAGGAGAGCTACCAAAAATTTGCCCCATTTACTAGCTCAGTTTACCTATTGGAGCCCTAGGGTTTGAGGGGGGCAGTAATAGGATGCTCTACTACAGTTTTTGTGGGGTGCAGTTTTAGAAATGGGCATGACTGTGAAAAAAACATAGGCAGAGAGGTGATGTCTCTCATGGGTAGGATAGGGTAAATTCACCCTATCCTTTCCTTGTTTAGAAGAACTCTCTTTCAACATCATCCTTCCATTGACCTCTCACTAGTTCCATGCTTTCCAAGAAACTTTCTGATTACTAGTTTTGTTTATCAAGGAAATTGGTATTTAGAGGTAAACATCCTGAATAATGATCACAATTATTTCAGACATAGAAATAAATCATCCTCATTATAAATTAATAAATTGATTTTTTGCTTTATCCACATTTTCCTGTGAGTGCAGCATATGTAAATCTCCAGCAGTCTGATCAATTCCAGATATACTGAAAGAATCACACACTTGCAGAGCTAAAGACCAGGCCATGGGATATTGAGTGATACTAAGGCCCTATTCTAAGACTTTGTGTAATCCCACCCAGCCTTCTCCAACCCCGGTTGACTCTACTGCCACCAATTATCTTATCCTAGATTTCTCTATTGACCATGTGTCTATGTGTGATTTTATCATATTTATGCATTTTATTATTAATGGCCTCAAATGTCTTCTGGAAATAGGCAACTGTGACACAGCTTACTGACTGTCTCCCAATATCCATTCTCCCCTTCTTCTTTTACCAACTGAATCTCCAAGTTTTGGCTGAGCACATGGTCAACCAGATAGGGATAATATTTCATAGCGTCTTTTACCCATGCATGTCAATGTGACCAAATTCTGGCCAATGGAATGTGAGTGGTAATGATACATACAATTTCTAGACTGTGCACTTAAAAAGAAGCTGCTCTTTTACCCTGCATTGCCACCTATCTCCCCATTTCCCCTCTCTCGTTAGTTGGACTGAAGATATAGTGGTAGTGAGCCAGCTTCTACCCTGCAGACAAGAACAAAACCCCAGGGAGTAGAGGAGGAAACAAAAGAGAAGGAGAACCATCCCACTCTTTTGGACATTTTGATGGAAGGGAAAAGAAAGTACTCTATCTTGTTTAATCCACTGTGAGTGTGGTTTCTGTTAAACTGGCTGAACCAATATCCCAATTAATACAGCATCTATAAATAATGAGTGAATGAAAATGAATATTTCATAATCAGTTCCTTGAACTCCATAAGAAATGTCCCCACCCCCCCCAACAATAATCTAGTTGCATTATTCTCCCCAGTTAATTAATGAAAGATAGATATACTTTACCTAATGTCCTGGCTGAATGAGTCATCATGTATGAATTTATTCCCATAGTCATTAGTGATATTACCTGTACATACAATATAAACTAAAAAACAAAACACACAAATAGTTAGAACCAAAAAATGAATAAGTTCTCCAAAGGGAATCATTGTTCAACTAACCACCAACAGCAAAATTCTATCTTAATCCACATTTTTAAATCCTGCTTCTGATAAGTAAATTGAGGCAGAAGGGTTGTTTTGTGGACACTGCTTGAATATAATACACTGAAACAGAAACTAGTTTTCAATGTGAATGAGAAAAGAGTTTATAATTTCTGGGAGGGATAAGAACACTGATCAAAGAGCTCTCCACCATTGCTGCTTTCAGCAGGAGCCTTGCAAACCCAGCGAGGTGATAAGCATCACAGATATGGCTCTGGAGCCTGCAGGGCCGGGGAGAAACCCAGCAACTGCAGGCAGTGGTGCACAACGGGGATGGGAAAGGGTATCTTCCACCAGCATTTACTACAGCTACTCAGGAGGCTCTGAAGAAACCTGCAGGAATCATGGTGGGGTCTGGAGAGGCACCGTGCAAAAGCAAAAACACAGCCACTTTGGTAGGTCTTAGCTCTGCCACTTACTAGCCATATAATTTGGAATCAGTTGACTTAACCATTCTGAGCCTCGGTGTCCTTCACTAGAAAATGGAGTTAACAGCAGTATGTCCTTTGGACAGTGTTTCCCGTATTTGACTAATAACATTAGGCACCTGAAGTACTTCTGAAAGATACCAACTTCCAGGTTTCTTCCCTGCAGATTCTGATTGTGTAGGTCTGGGGTGGCACTAAAGGGATGGTGTAACATCAGATAGATTTGGGAAATACTGTTAAGTGATATTAAATGTTAGTTAGCATTTCGTTGACTTGGTTTTAGGCTGATTCCTTGAATAGAAGAAAATTGAAGGAGCTCAAATGTTGGTTATGATACTTTTCCTTTGGGGCATGAAAAGACCCCAAATCTTGACAAAACCACAGGTTCGTTTGAACTCCAAATTAATTCCTGCATGATGTCTATAGACAAAAAGTACAAATCCTCAGGAAAGGTGGTAGGGAATATAATACTCCATTTTAAAAAGAACTTCTTCTTTTGGGAATTAGGGCTCCTGAGTTCTTTCCCCAACATGCTATTCTCTTTGTTTTGATTTCTCTACACGCAAGATGGAGAGGGTGATAACTGATCCCCCAAAGAAATGGTTAAAATATTGTACTGCTGGGGTCTTCTGGAACAGAAGCAAAATGACAAAAAGAAAACCCTGATCTGGAAATCAGCCAATATCAAGAATCTCTGTACATCTACCTGCAAATTAAATTCCTTGGGAGGTGGGCAGGTGTTCTTAGTTCACATTACTTGAGTGGTTTTTCTCCCTCCAGCAGCAAGTTTGGAATTCATCTGACTGGGAGGTGGTGGGGGTGTCCTGGGGATTTCTAGCAACTTTTAGCAACTTCTCCAGCTAGCTCACACAGTATTGTCACAAATGACGAGGGGCCCTAACACTGTCAGCAGATGCAGTGGACTCTTTGGATCTTCCCTAGAATTTCAGTACCACAGATACTGCCACCACCAGATTGCCCAGAAATCCACCAGCTAGCCTATGGAGAAAAGGCTTTGAAGGAGAGTAACATTTATTGAGCTGTTGCTAAGTGGCAGGTATTTTACTAAATATCATCTCAATACTCAACTGGAAATTGAAGTTCCACAAATCTGCAAAACTTGCCCAAGGTCACCCAGCCTGTGACGGTGGAACAAGGATGTGATCCCAAGTCCATCTGATTCCCACACCATTAACCATTACTTGACTGTTGTTCTCTTTCATACTGTCAACATAAACAAACTTTCCTCTGAAAGTTCCTTTCTACTTAAAAGAATGCATTTTTCAAATCTAGTTTTTAAAATGGTTAACTTTGGGACACGGGAGAGAAGACAGTGAAGGAGTAGGAGGACCCTAGGTTCATCTTGTCCCCACAAACATAACTAGATAACTATCAAATCATTCCAAATAATCCCAGAAATCAACCTGAAAACTGACAGAACAAACTCTACAATTAAAGGAAGAGAAGAAACCACATCAAGGAAGGTAGGAAGTACAGAGAGGTGGTTTGGGGAAGAAACAGACCGTAAGTGCTGTGGAGGGGAGGGAGCCCTTGTCACAGAGAAAGGTGAGAGAGAGAGAGGCACACAGGGGAATGCACAAGGAGAACACTTCCCTAAAGCCATTGGCTGGGAAAAGAAGAGGGGCTGATTTTTGTGAGTTCTTGCAACCAGTGGGACTTAAAGACCAGCTGCCTTGGCTAGGATAGAGCCCTGATGGAGCTGCCCTACTCCTGAAGAGAAGGCAGACAAACAACCTGGGGCACATTGCATGGAAATAGCATCTGAAGAATGCCGGTGGCACACAGCAGGGAGATAATGTGCTCTTCTTTGAGCGGGTACCTGTGACGCAGGATCCATACCTCTCTCTGGAGACAAAGGAGCCAGCAGGGGCCATTTCCCTCCCCTGCCCCTCAGCATAAACACAGAGCCACCTTCAGGAGACAGCACAGTGCCCGCAGTGGCTGCCTAACATGCTTACACCAAGTCCCACCCCCCTGTGCCCTGGCACACCTGCCCTCTGTCATGTTTGCCTCTGTGCCAACATGGTCAGCCCCTTCCCCAGAAGGCCTTCAGAAATCCCTGCCCACAGCATGTCTCCTGACCAGAGTTCTGCAGGGCTTCAGTTCTAGTGGAAGTAGTATCAGGTCTCATTTAACAGGCAGACCAGAGCACACCTAGTTAAAACTCATCACGCTCTGGCCAAGGACCAAACAGTGCCCACTGCAGGCAAGGACAGCCTCTGCAGACAACTGGCCTGAAGGATACAACAGCCAAAACACAAAGGCAGAGTGCACACAACACACACCAGAGACACTCTCTGAAGTGCCAGGCCCTGGACACTCTAATATCTCTTCTTCATAAAGCCATTACTCTCATGAGCAGGAAACATAACTGGCTTTTCTAACACAGAGAAGAAGGCAGAGACTTAGACAAAATGTCAAGTTGGAGGAATTCATCCCACATGAAAGAACAAGATAAGGTCACAGCCAGAGATCTAAGCAAAACAGATATAAGTAACATGCCTGATGGAGAATGTAAAGCAACAATCATAAAGATACTCACTGGGCTTGGGAAAAAAATAGAAGATTTCAGGGAGACTCTTACCACAGAGATAATAGAGTTAAAAAAAGAATCTGTCAGAAATGAAAAATGCAATAATTGATATTGGAAACAGGCTTGAGGCAATGAGCACAAGGCTGACAGAAGCAGAGGAACAAATAAGTGATATAGAAGACAAAATAATGGAAACTAAGGAAGCTGAACAAAAGAGAGAAAGAAGAATTATGGAATATGAGAATAGACTTAGGGAACTGAGCAACTCCATCAAAAGTAATAACATTCATATTATAGAAGAAGACAGAAGTGGGGGGGCAGAAAATTTGAGAAAATAATAGCAGAAAAATTCCATAATCTGGGGAAGGAAACAAACAGTCAGTTCCAGGAGGCACAGAGAACTCCTATCAAAATCAACCAAAGTAGCCCAACATCAGGACATATTGCAACTAAATTTGCAAAATATAGTGATAAAGAAAAAAATCTGGAAAGCAGCAAGACAAAAGAAATCCTTAACTCACAAGGGAAGACCCATAAGGGTAGCTGCAGATTTCTCAACAAAAACCTGGCAAGCCAGAAGGGAGTAGCATGACATGTTCAAAGTGCTAAATGGGAAAAATCTGCAGCCAAGAATATTCTATCCAGCAAGGTTATCACTCAGAAGAGAAAGAGAGAAAATTAGTTACCCAAACAAACAAAAACTAAAAGATGGGATGCCTGGGGGGCTCAGTTGGTTAAGCATCTGCCTTTAGCTCAGGTCATGATCCCAAGGTCCTGGGATCAAGTCATGCATTGGGCTCCTTCCTCAGCAGAGAGCCTGCTTCTCCCTGTCTGCCACTCTCCCTACTTGTGCCCTCTCCCTCTCTCTCTCTGTCAAATAAATAAATAAAAGCTTACAAAAAAACAAAACTAAACTAAACCAAAGGAGTTTGTGACCACTAAACCAGCCCTGCAAGAAATATTAAAGGGGACTCTGAGTAGAAAGACCAAAAGTGACAAAGACAAGAAAGGAACAGAGAACATCTCCAGAAACAATGACAGAACAAGTAATAAAACGGCACTAAGTACTTATCTATCAATAGTTACTCTGAATGTAAATGGACTAAATGTTCCAATCAAAAGACATAGGGTATTAGAACGGATAGAAAAAACAAGACCTATCTCTATGGTGCCTACAAGAGACTGATTTTAGATCTAAAGTCACCTGCAGAGTGAAAGTGAGGGGGTGGAGAAATATTTATCATGCAAATGGACATCAAAAGAAAGCCAGAGTAGCAATATCACTAGTCAGAGTCCTTAAAAGATGTTCCTTTGGAGATGTCCCGCTTTCTTTTTTCTTTTATTGTGACCTTGTCAAAAGTCACCAGTCCAAAATGGTAGAACTTTTGGAATTGTCCTACCAAGGCCTGCAAAGGTGAAATCTTCTAGTATCCATCTTTTGAGGCTTTCTAGAAGATTTTAGGTTAAGAAGGCCACTTGAGATTTTATACTCTTCTATCTTGCATCCTGTATCCTCAAAACTAGTACCTAATCAGAAAGACTGTGTGTTTCTGTGCTTGTATTGCCCTCTGAATCTAAAACTAACCTTTCTCAGACGGATTAAAAAATATTTAGGCAATAATCTCCATTAAAATCTTTGGAGGGAAACAGAAGGAATCTTTTTCTAAGATATCAGTGCTTTTCCTCTCAGCCTCTGAACCTGGGGAAAGTACCTGGGATTCCTTTCTACCCTGGGGTGAGGAGAATAGCCTTTAATAAAGTTGATAGGAACCCCTGAGTATGGAGCTGTGACAATAACCACTTCAAAACTGCCTGCATCTATGGTGAAGAGAGGAAGAGCTGTCATTGCTGATTAGGATTATGAATGGGGGGGGGGTCATTTTAAACTTCTAGGGAACAATGGATTCACAGGACATTGTTTCTATAAAACTTAAATCTTCGTTAATTATCCCACAAAGAAAGCTCTCTGGTGACTCAGAGGCTAGGAGTTGGCCCAGTTGGGGGTGGAGGGGTAGAAGGTTGCAGCCAGGAAGCTTTGAAGGGCTGTGGGGGAAGGGTGAGATGTTCTGAGGCCTGAGGCCAACTTCATTCTGGGCTTGTGTGTTTGTGTGTTCAGTCTGGCTCTGGGCTGGATTCTGGGGAAAGATGGGCTTGCTGTTCAGGGAGGCATGAAGTTGTGCCTTAGACTAAATGATGCTTACAGTTGTGACTCTCTTCTACTCCAATGCTGTGCTGAAGAGATGGAGACTGGGCTGTGTTACAAATAAATCATTTTTTGTTGTTTTTGTTAAAACAACCAGGAAATCAAAGAATAAATTTAAAAATACATGTAAACAAATGAAAATGGAAACACAACGGTCCAAAACCTCTGGGATGCAGCAAAAGTGGTCACAAGAGGGAAGTATATAGCCACACAGCCCTACCTCAGGAAGCAAAAAATCTCAAATAAACAACCTAAATTTACACCTAAGGGAACTAGAGAAAAAACAATAAATGAAGCCTAAAGCCAGCAGGAGGAAGGAAATAATAAGGACTAGAACAGAAATAAATGATATAGAAACTTAAAAAAAAAAAAAAACAAACAGTAGAATAGATCGATGGAACCAGGAGCTGGTTCTCTGAAAAAATTAATCAAATTGATAAATCCCTAGCCAGACTTACCAAAAAGAAAAGAAAAAGGACCCAAATAAACAAAATCACAAATGAGAGAGGAGAAATTACAGCAAACACCACAGAAATACAAACAATTATGACAGAATATTATGAAAAAATTATATACCAACAAATTGGACAACCTGGAAGAAATGTATAAATTCCTAGAAACATATAAACTACCAAAACTGAAACAAGAAGAAATAGAAAACTTGAACAGGCTGATAACCAGCAAAGAAACTGAAACAGTAATTAAAAACAACAACAACAACAACAACAAAACTCCCAACAGGGATGCCTGGGTGGCTCAGTCAGTTAAGCATCTGCCCTTAGTTCAGGTCATGATCCCAGGGTCCTGGGATCGAGTCCCACATTGGGCTCCTCACTCAACAGGGAGCCTGCTTCTCCCTCTGCCTGCCGCTCCCCCTGCTTATGCTATCTCTCTCTCTCTGACAAGTAAATAAATTAAATCTTTGGGGGGGAAAAAAAAAGACTTAAAAAAAAAAATCTCCCAAAGAAAAAAGTCCAGGACCAGATAGGTTCACAGATGAATTCTACCAAACATTTAAAGAGAAGTTAATACCTATTCTTCTCAAACTATCCCAAAAAGTAGAAAAGAAAGGAAAGTTTCCAAATTCATTCTATGAGGCCAGCACTACCCTGATATCAAAACCAGATAAAGACTCCTCTAAGAAAGAAAACTACAGGCCAATATCCCTAATGAACACGGATGTAAAAATTCTCAATAAAATACTAGCAAAATGAATCCAACAGTATATTGAAAGAATCATTCACCACGATCAAGTGGGATTTATTCCTGGCCTGCAAGAGTGGTTCAGTATTCGCAAATCAATCAATGTGATACACCACATTAATAAAAGAAAGGATAAGAACTACATGACCCTTTCAATAGATGCAGAAAAAGCATTTGACAAAGTATAACATCCATTCATGATAAAAACTCTCAAGAAAGTAGGGTTAGAGGGAACATACCTCAACATAATAAAGGCCATATACAAAAAACCCACAGCTAATATCATTCATAATGGGGAAAATAGAGAGCTTTTCCTCTATGGTCAGGAACAAGACAGGGATGTCCACTCTCACCACTGTTATTCAACATAGTACTGGCAGTCCTAGCTGCAGCAATCAGAAAACAAAAAGAAATAAAAGGCATCCAAATCAGCAAGGAAGAAGTCAAACTTCCACTATTTACAGAGGACATGATACTCTACATAGAAAACCCAAAGACTACACCAAAAAATTGCTACAACTGATACACAAGTGCTTGCTTCGGCAGCACATACACCAAAATTGGAGCAATACAGAGAAGATTAGCATGGCCCCTGCACAAGGATGACATGCAAATTCGTGAAGCATTCCATACTTTTAAGACAATTATCATATGGTTTCACTCATATGTGAAATATAAGGAATAGTGCAGAGGATCATAGGGACAGGGAGGGAAAAATAAATGGGAAGAAATCAGAGAGGGAGACAAACCATAAGAATCTCTTGAGCGGGAAACAAACTGAGGGTTGTGGAAAGGGGGGTGGTTGAGGGGATGGGGTAACTGGGAGATGGGCATTAAGGAGGGCACATGATGTGATGAGCACTGGGTGTTATTTGCAACTAATGAATCATTGAACATTACATCAAAAACTAATGATGTATTATATGTTGGCTAATTAAATTTAAATTAAAAAATGAAAAAAAAAGAAGTGATACACGAATTCTGTAAAGTCACAGTATACAAAAACAACATACAGAAATCTGTTGCATTTTTTATTATATGCATAAAAATGCATTTTTATTATATGCAATAAAATGCATAAAAATGTCTTTCTGTTGAATGAATTATTCATTCAATAATGAAGCAGCAGAAAGACAGTAAGGAATCAATCCCATTTACAATTGCACCAAAAACTCTAAGGTACTAAGGAATAAATGTAACCAAAGAGGTGAAAGACCAGTACTCTGAAAACTATAAAACACTGATGAAAGAAATTGAAGAGGAACAAAGAAATGGAAAGACATTCCAGGTGCATGAATTAGAAGAACAAATATTGTTAAAATGTCTATACCACCCAAAGCCATTTACACATTTAATACAATCCCTATCAAAATAACACCAGCATTTTTCACAGAGCTAGAACAAATAATCCTAAAGTTTGTATAAAACTACAAAAGACCCCAACTAGCCAAAGCAACTTTGAAAAAGAAAAACAAAGCTGGAGGCATCACAATTCTGGACTTCAGGTTATATTACAAAGCTGTAGTGATCAAAACAGTATGGTACTGGCACAAAAATAGACACATATATCAATAGAACACAATAGAAAACCCAGAAATGAACCCACTATACAGTCAATTAATCTTTGCCAAAGCAAGAATGAATATTCTAGGGAAAAAGACAGTCTCTTTAACAAATGGTGTTGGGAAAACTGGACAGCAACATGCAAAAGAATGAACATGAACCACTTTCTTATACCATACACAAAAATAACTTCAGAATAGAGAAAGATCTAAATGTGAGACAGGATACCATTAAAATCCTAGAGGAGAATATAGGCACGTAACCTCTTTGACAGCAGCCATAGCAACTTCTTTCTAGACACGTCTCTGGAGTCAAGGAAAACAAAAGCAAAAATAAAGGATTGGGACTTCATCAAAATAAAAAGTTTCTGCACAGGGAAGGAAACAATCAACAAAACTAAAAGGCAGCCTATGGGGGAAAGGCTGGGGGAAGATATTTCCAAATGACATCTCTGATAAAGGGTTAGTATCCAAAATATATAAAGAACCTATACAACTCAACACCCAAAAAAACAAATAATCCAACTAAAACAATGGATAAAAGACATGGATAGACATTTTTCCAAAGAAGAAATAAAGCTGGCCAACAAACACATGAAAAGATGCTCCTCACCACTCATCATCAGGGAGATACAAATCAAACTACAGGGAGATACCACCGCACACCTGCCAGAATGGCTTAAAATAAAAAGCACAAGAAACAACAGGTGTTGGTGAGGATGTGGAGAAAGGGAAATCCCCTTACACTGTTGGTGGGAATGCAAACTGGTGCAACCACTCTGGAAAACAGTATGGAGGTTCCTTAAAAAGCTGAAAATAGACCTACCCTATGATGCAACAATTGTACTACTAGGCATTTACCCAAAAAACACTAAAATGCCAATTCGAAGGGATACGTGCACCCTGATGTTTATAGCAGCATTATCTACAACAGCCAAACTATGGAAACACCACAAGTATCCATTGACTGATGAATGGATAAAGAAGATGTGGTATACACACACACACACACACACACACACACACACACACACACACACAATGGAATATTACTCAGCCATCAAAAAAGAATGAAATCTTGCCATTTGCAACAACATGGATGGAGCTAGAGAGTATAAAGCTATGTGAAATAAGTCAGTGAGAGAAACATAAATACCATATGATTTCACTCATATTTGGAATTTAAAAAACAAAATGAACAAAGAGGCAGAAAAAAAAGAAAGAGAAGGAGGCAAACCAAGAAACAGACTTTTTTTTTTTTAAGATTTTATTTATTTGAGAGAGAGAGAGACAGAGAGAGTAAGAGAAAGAGAACAAGAGCATCAGACAGAGAGAGAGGGAGAAGCAGGCTCCCCGCTGAGCAGGGAGCCCAATGTGGGGCTTGATCCTGGGACTCCAGGATCATGACCCAAGCCAAAGGCAGACGGCAGACACTTAACTGACTGAGTTACCCAGGTACCTCAGAAACAGACTCTTAACTATAGAGAACAAACTGATGGTTACCAGAGGGGAAGTTGGTGGGGGGTCGGGTGAAATAGGTGATGGGAATTAAGGAGGGCACTGGATGTGATGATAACCAGGTATTGTATGTATTACTGAATCACTAAATGGTACACCTGAAAGTAATATTACACTGTATGTTAACTAACTGGAATTTAAATTAAAACTTTAAAAAATGGTTAACTTTATTATTGGGTACTATGACAAGTACTACAAAATACATAAAAATGAATAAGTATGAATAATTATGAGGTATGATTTTTCCTACCAGTTGAGGTGACTCTACTTTTTGTTCAGCCAGATTATGAATATCGGGAGCCAAGAGTAAGCTAAAAACTCCTTTAATTCCAGACCATGCTATAACAATTCCCCACTTCCAATTATATTCATAATTTGCATGCATCAGAATGGGGCTCACTAACAGAATAGTAAGCAACCTGTGGAGAGAAAAACTTTTTTATTAATCACACCTGATGTATCAATGTTATTCATGGTTGAATACAAAATTTCATATAAAATTTTTTCAGGAAAGAGAAAATAATCAGTTTATTGACAAGTGTTCAAACTTTCTGGAACAAATAAAATCTATTGTCTAAATTTTGCATATAATACTCAAATCTTGAAAAACAACGCTAGAAGTTTTATACAAATATAAGGAATTAACATTAACACTATTGGGCACTATTCAGATTTGGGTAGTAAATTTCTGAAAGAAAGTTCTTCAAATAACACGGACAAGTTCATCTATTCCGTGGAAGACCATGACTAGATTCAGAAATTAGGTCAAGAGGACATGCAGATGATGGCCAAAAAGTAAAATTATTGTAGGCACATTAATAAACTTGGCTTAACCAAATTTTTCTTGAACTCCCATGAGAATCATAAACTAAATGTCACATAAGTAATATCAATTTGTGCCTTTTTTCTTTTTCTTTTTCGTTTCGTTTCTTTTCTTATCTTTCTTTTTCTTTTCTTTCCTTTCCTTTTCTTTACTTCCCTTTTCATTTCTTTTCTTCCTTTTCTTTTCTTTTTAGAGTGGGGAGGGACAGAGGGAGAGGGAGAGAGAGAATCTCAAGCAATCTCCATGCCCAGGATGGAGCCTGATACAGGGCTCTATCTCACAACCTAAGATCATGACCTGAGCTGAAATCAAGAGTCAGAGGCTTAACTGACGAGTCACCCAGGCGCCCTCTTTTCTTTTTTCTTATTTGAGAATCATTGACCCACAATGTTAATGATAGTTTCAGGTATGCAACAAAGTGATTCAACAACTCCATTCTTATGCTATGCTCTCCACAACTGTCTACAGATCATTTTTGTATAAGAAACTCTACCCAAAATTTAGAATCTATCTTTAGAGGATATGTACCAAAAGAATATCAGTACTCTCCCTCAAATGAGAGTTCAACAAAAATAAAATTGACATGTTCTTAGCCTCAAAGAATATATTGTGTATCAGTTGCTCAGCTGGGAATTTCACAAGACAATTTAGAGAATTCTGATCATTGAGAAACAGAAAATCTGCAATTACCATCTGTAATGTATATAATTAATTTGAGCAAACTCCTCTGCCTTTCATTTAAGTCTTTTGCAAAGTAATTCTTTTTTTTTTTTTAAGATTTTATTTATTTATTTGACAGAGTGAGAGACAGCCTGAGAGAGAGGGAACACAAGCAGGGGGAGTGGGAGAGGAAGAAGCAGGCTCCCAGCAGAGGAGCCTGATGCAGGGCTCGATCCCAGAACGCCGGGATCATGCCCTGAGCCGAAGGCAGACGCTTAACGACTGAGCCACCCAGGAGCCCCTTATGCAAAGTAATTCTTACCAAACTTTTCAGCCTTACTCAATTATCTTTCTCTGAAATACCATTGAGTTCAGCCAAAATAGAACAACTCATAGCATTTCCTGATATCAAAAACAGAAAGGCAGTATAGCAAAGGCTCTGGAGTCAGTCTACCTGGGATCAAATTGAGGCTGCTTTTACTAAACATGTAAACTTAAGCAAGTTCTTTAACCTCTCTAAGCCTCAATTTCTTCAACTGTAAAGTGGAGATAATAAATAACAATAAGTGTACTTGCCTCAAAGGATTATTGTGAAGATTCGATTAAACGAGGCAACATTCATAGGCCTTAGAATGATGTTTTGAATGTGGTCAGCACTCAATACATGTTAGCAATAATTGTTATGACCAGGCCTTAGTTTGGCTCCTCCTCTAAAATGTTTTTCTCAACAAGTCTCTTATGAAAAGCCCACCCATACTTTGAGGGCCCCTGAGGATGACACCTTCTATTAAGGCATTTCCTCTAGAGAGGTGGAACCATCAGTTCACCTGAGATCTCTGGCACTCCCTAGCCACCTGACTTTGGGTAAGGTACTTTGCCTTTGTTGGCCAGTTTCTTCCTTCAGAAAATTCTCATCTCCTAGTGTTGTTATGAAGATGAAATGAAACACCAGATGTGTAGCTGAGTCAAACAATGCACTTACTCTTCATATTATTTCTTCATATTCTGTGACCAATCTCAACCTGCACTTGAGTTTCCATGACACAAAGAAACATAAATTGCATACACATCCTTGTGTGTGAGAGTAACTATCTGAGTGGCGAGCAATGTGTTCAGAGTCAGCAAAAGCGATGTCCCCTGAGAACATCTTGTAAAGGAAGCTCCCTTGGCCAGGTCTATCCTCAGTGGAAATGACACTGTAATGAATTCTTATCAAAGACACAACTACCACGAGTGGGCAATGGTGTTTGAGAGAAAACATGTTCATGGGGTCAGGTTTAAATCCCAATTCTGGGGGTGCCTATGTGGCTCAGTTGGTTAAATGTCTGCTTTCAGCTCAGGTCATGATCCCAGAGTCCCGGGATCATGACCTGCATTGGGCTCCCTGCTCAGTGGGGAGCTTACTTCTCCCTCTCTCTCTCTGCCCTTCCCCCTGCTCATGTTCTCCTTCTCTCTCTCAAATAAATAAATAAAATATTTAAAAAAAATAAGAAATAAACCCCAATTCTGCCCTTCAAGTTGGGTAACTCTAGGCAAGTTTTTAACCTTCCTGGACTTCATCTGTGAAATGATGCAATAACACTTACTTCATAGGGTTGTATTAGTATTAATGGCATAATGTACATGGTAGGTGCTTAATAAATGGCTTTATCATACCTATGATGATAATAAATGAGGATGAAAGTCAACAAAAATGTTAAGAGCCATTAATCCGCTCCAGTATTGTTCAAACTTTAACAAACATGTTGAAACAGTTTCCTGGATCTCATCTCCAGAGGTGCAATTGAGTACATTGGGACGCACCCACGAACGTGCATTTCTATCAAGCTCATGGGTCATGATGCTGATGCTGATGTTCTTGCCCCTTCTCTTTTTCTAGATGAAACTTTTAAGAGTAAACAGACTTCCCTCAATTGCACAGCAAGGTATTGTCAGAACCTCGACAACAGCGCAGGTTTTCTGACTCCACGTCCAGGGCTCTTCTTGATATAACAGTGCCTCCCAATTCTAATTCTGGGCTTAAGAACCTAAGTCCAGTAAGCAAACTTTAAAATATAATTCCTACCTTACAAAATTCACTGTTGCAAATAAGATGAATATGAAAACCACAGTGTGAAATCCTAAATACTTGGTTTCTCCACATCCAATTACAATGCCAAAGAAAGTATATATTAGTTGTTGGTATACAGTCGAAAACATTTTTAGGAACCTAGGATGAATGGAAAATAAATCACACCTTAAGCAATAGGTTTTTAAAATAGTTGCCTTTTCACATAAAAGCATGTATCACATATATACCATTCTCGTCTTAGCAGAAGTCCTTGCCTCCCGCACTGTTAAAATCAACATTTAAAAGTATTTTGTTGGAACTAAAATATACCCAGCTCCTATTCTCCAGTACTCTTATCACACCATGCCCATGGGCTGCCTCTCATAGGAGAATAGTAAGAACAAGGCAGAAAAATAAGGCTCCCCACCTCCTCCCCCAATTGGTGATGTGGCAGTTTTGCTGAGATTAGCTGGCATCATATCAAACAGTTGGGTCTGCCACAGCTAAACCCAGAACCACCTGGTTAACCTTGATTTTTTGACAGTTGACTGGATCACTTCATTGCCCTCTGCAGGAGTTCTCCCTTCATGATTTGCCTGAAAGTTCCTTAGGTTGGAAGTCTCTCCTGTCTGCTTTCCCATCTACTGAATTCCTAAAAATCTCATAGGGTTAACTCGAATCCTGTGTTCTTCATGAAACCATCCTAAGCACTCTCATCGGAAGTGATCCTCCTTTAAATCCCTGCGGTGCCAATTGTCTATACCACCATGGCTCATTAAGCAGACAAGTGAATTAGAATCACCCGTATTGCTTTCCAAATATCTATATAACTGGCCCCGCCCCCAAAGAGTCTTCCTGAATAGACCAGAACCAGTGGTTAGAGCTTAGGCTGCTGTGGTTCCATGTAGTAACATGCTTGCACCCAGGCCAGGTTTGACTTCTACAAGCAGATTGCAAGTCCCGCCTCCTCTTGGACCCCTCCACTGGGACTTTCCCTTTCAACTAACTAGGTGAGTATGCTTGTTCCACAAAACAGCCTCCCTGTAGGTGGGTCTCAAGATCTACATTTGGAAAGCAGCATTAGGAAGCCTTATTTTGGCTTCTGAGGGAAACCATGTTCTCTGACACAGCATTACCCCAATCAATTAGATTGTCTGATTCTCTATCTGATTTCCATCTCTTGATTCATTAGATTCAGAACTCAGAGAAAAGAAGGGTTTGAGATGCCCCCCCCCGCCAAAGCTTAGTTTTCTGAAATTCAGAAATGATGGAATAACTGAGAATACTTTTTCAAATGTCTCCACAAGACCTAAAAAAATAAAATGCCTTACATATACTAGGATCCCAATAAATATATAGCGATTCATACTTATTAGTTTCTTACATAAACATGCCCACCACTTAACAATGAGTGCCTTCTGAGAAGGGGACTTATTTACACAGCCCCAAACCTAAGATATAATGTCCAGGCCACAGTAGACATTAAGAAAGGATTGGTTGAATCAGTTCAAGACTAAACAATTAAATGAATAGAACAAGTAATTTATAATGATGCTGACAGACAGCATGACTGAGCTCAGGAAACTGTCCAAATTCAGACAGAAAGTATATGTTCTATCAACTATTTATTCCCAAGCTTCTGGATTCTAAAAACCAGTTAAGTGTCATATTCACATAGACACAAAATTAGAAGAGTTATAGGTGCCAATTTTTTTATTTTGCCAAGTGAAGTTATTAAAAAAAAAGTACCATCTTCTATCACTAGGATTTCATAAAAGAAAGAACATCTTAGGGGCGCCTGGGTGGTGCAGTCGTTAGGTGTCTGCCTTTGGCTCAGGGCGTGATCCCGGCGTTCTGGGATCGAGCCCCACATCAGGCTCCTCCACTAGGAGCCTGCTTCTTCCTCTCTCACTCCCCCTGCTTGTGTTCCCTCTCTCGCTGGCTGTCTCTGTCAAATAAATAAATAAATAAAATCTTAAAAAAAAAAAAAAGAAAAAAAAGAGAACATCTTAAACACCAAAATAAGTAGACAGGCCATAATTTCAGAACAATGGATAGTCATCTATGTTTAAACAAATGAATCTTCCTGGGAAAACTTAGGATTATGGCTTCTTGTTTTAACATTTGCTTTCATTTGGTCTACACTGGGCTAGGACTTGTGAAGTAGTTATGAAACAATCCTATAATTTAGCACAGTCTTTCAGACAGAGCCTAATTCATTCATCTGAGAAGACAGGCAAACGGTTTTCCCTCCATGCAGAGATCCTCATATGACACCTTGCATTACCAAATGTAAAGGGCCAGCAAGAGTTTTGCTGGTGTGGCATCTTTCTGCTACTTTTCTTTTCCAGCTCGTCCCATGTGAGGATGCTGTCATTTATGGATGTCATGAAGGAAACAAAGGAATGAAGTATTTTTTTTTTAATTTCTAACAATCCAAAGTAAATTTTTATCAAGAGTTACATGTAAAAGACCACAGCCTCTGAGCCACACTTACATGATTCATAACATCAATCGATGTCAACAATTGTTGGTACCTTAAGTGCTTTCAAATATAACTGGTAATAAAATCCACAATTAAAAGGCAGAAAAATGTTATAAAAGGGGAGTCTTGTGTATCCAAGAAGGCAGAACCAGTTAAGCACTAAACTTCTATGGTATCTACACCAAGTACACAATAGGAGACTTACTTCGTAATTATTATCTCGATCCTCGGTTTAAAGCTTAAGGAATCTAAATTCAGTCCTACAGCGACTAACGCAATCATTCCCGACATTCCCAAAAGTTCCACTGGGGAGGGAAAAAAATGAATAAAATGAGTTGCATTCAAATCTGCACGCTGAGGTACTTTATCTTGAGTGAAGAATTGGTGAGAGACTTGAGAGTCACATGTCTTGGAGAGTTGCTTCAAGGGATCGGCTAATCCTGTAGATCAGGGGTTGGCAAACTTCTTCTGTAAGGGATCATAGAGTAAATATTCAGTCTCTGCGGGCCACACACAGTCCCTGTCACAACTACGCAACTCAGCTATGACAGTGCAAAAGCAGCCACAGACAGTATGCCAACAAATGCGTGTCCAATAAATAATAGATACTGCCAGTAGAAGCGCTTTGGAGCAGGGCAGAGCTGGTTGCTCTTGGAGTGTGACCTCCCTTTTCTCTATTAGCACCCCTGCATCTGTAAAATGGGTGTAAAAGAGGAACGTCCCACAGAGTTGTTGTGCAGATTCAATTAAATAACATGAGAAGTGCTTGGCCCACTTTTAAATCAATGAATACATGATAGTCACTATTACTATGCCATTGTTCTTATACATTCACTTTACTGCTTAGTAAATTAATATTGTTTATTTGAATTTTATTTTTTATTTTATTTTTAAAAGTATTTTTAACATTTTCAATATTTATTTTATTATTCCTTTGGTTTATCTAATCACTTAAGTCCACTTTATTTTTACCTACTTATCTAACTGAATTTAATATAAGTAACCAAGGGCAGTAAAACCAGTAGTGCTGGGAATGGTGATGATAGGGGAACTGTCTGGTGAAATCTTATTTCCACTTCCCTATAATTAGTATTACTGGACTTTAAAGCTCATCATAGTTTTTTTCAGTTAAATATACAATACTTAGAGACAATGTCTGTTATGAGAAAATCAGTAAATAATTTCATCTTAGAACTGATGTCATCTTATTTAGTATAAACCCAGTGTTACAGGATTACATGGTGTGAACGCATACATTAACATATGTGTATATGTTTATATGTATTTTTTTAAGGGCTGAGGACAGACACCAAAATGTATCCATGGTCTAATTTATAACACAGGTTTATAAGTGATTTTTTTTTCTCTTTGACTTTTCAGAATATTTCCAAAATTCAACAATCAATATGTATTGCTTTTATAATTAGACAAAGTTTTTACAAAATTACAAATATTATTATATTCAATTGTATTTTAAATGTTTGGAAGGGGGAAAGAGTCATGGACCATGTAATAAAGGAAGAGATTTTCATCTTCACAAAGCTGAGTAGTTAAAAATAGACTTGTGCAGTTTTTCTGACCAATGGAAAAAACCACTACAGAAAAGTAATGCTGCAGACAAGTGGCTCTCTCAATCTTTGTCTCTCTCTTTCTCTCTCTGGTTTAGAAAAAGTGAAGGTCCTCCTAATAGAATCAAAGGGATTTTTTTTCCCTAAAAGCAACAGGATTCAATACTGGATGTTTTCTAACTAAAATATAGTCGGGTAATGACAGGAGTTTGACATTTATCACCTAGACCAACGATGATAGCGAAGAGAGAGTGGAGCAATCAGCCCTGGCACAGGGAGGAAGGGATACATTGATTGTAGAGAGTTTTAAAGCAATAAAACTAACGAAAATTTGTCTGCCCTTTGTTATCTTCAATCCCCAGAAATTCTGAATAATGTTGATAAAATATTCCTCTTGCTTGTATAAGCACTTCTCTCGGTACACCTCTGGCCTACACTTTTATAAAATCCACCATGTCTCATGAATTATAAGATTGACTCTTCAAGTGCCTTTTGTCCCCTCAATCAAATTTTCTTCCATAGGCTGATATATTAATATTTCCAACTGTACTACCTGCCAACAAACAATGTTCCAGAAGCATCGTGTCCTTTGTGAGGCAATGTCTGTGCCTTTTTGTTTGTTTTATTTCATGAAAAAGAATGAATGTGCTGGTACAAGTGATTTCTTGAGGTCCAGGTTTCATGAATTGAACATAGTTGGGACAAAAATAGAAATTACTACATGTGCTCAAAGAGGCAACACTCTAACTTCAATCAGATGCTCCCTGGACTTAAGCCAGTTGACTGAGCGTTCCTTAAGTGAGGGAAGAAACCAAAATTAGATAAGATGACAGAAATGTAACACCAGAGAATGTGTGATTAGAATTTTATCTATGTTTGGCAATGGAATTACTGGCAATGGAACATCTCCTGATAATATGCCTGTTACTGACTTCTGCTGTCAGGAACTTATTAAATAAAAGAGTAAAGGACTAGTGTTTTTTTAATCCCTGAAGCAGACGAAAATGCAACAGAGGAAGGACAAGTGCCCGTTTCTAGGAGCTGCTGTAATAGAGTATCACAAACTATCTTAGACAGCATGAACTTACGGTCTCAGAGTTCTGGAGGCTGAAGGTCCAACACATCAAGGCTCCCTCAGCAGTGATTCCTTCTGAGCCTAAAAGGGAGAATCTACTCCAGGCCTCCCAACCACTGACTGGAAGCACTTTCATCTTTTAGAAGGAAAATGGGAAGGAACCAACACCTGTTGGCTGCCCTAACTTGAGTCCAGTCGTGAGCTGGTAAATGTTTAAAACCAGCTCTCTGGAGGTAAACCAAAAAAAAAAAAAAAAAAAAATCCCCGATGGGCAGTGTCTGCCAATTTCCATGGTGTAAATACTCCCAATAGGGCCAATTTCAAATGATGCCACCTGCACAGAGCTGTGAAGAGATGTGTGCAATCAGCTCTTGCAAGGCAGTAAGGGCTATTGCCAGCACATCAGCATGAGCAAGTCACATAACACACATTATCTCATTAGTACCAGCAAAACCCCTATAAATTAGGTGTTACTATATCACTTTTATAGATGAGGAAACTAACTAAAGCTTAGAGAGGATAAGTAATATTCCAAGTCAACAAGCTAATAAATTGTGAAGTTGGGGTTTGAATTCAAGTCTGCCTAACTCCAAAGCTCTTCAAGAACTAGTATGAGTTTATTCAACCAACATTTGTTAAATTACTTTCAGGCATATGGGATGCATTGGGCCTGGCTGGGGGAACACAGAAAAGAGAATAAAATAAAAAGTTGAATAAGAGACAGCCTCCACCTCAAGGAAATCATGATCTAGTGGAAGAAATGGAAATATTAATTTAAAAAATTTTTTCTTCAGACATTTAAGGCATCCATAAAGGTTCACGGGGAGAAAAAAAAGAAAGAAAGAAAGAAAGAAAAAAGATGAAGGAAATGACCCTTCAGTGAAAGCTCTCTATAATTTTACTGATTGGGGGCAGTAAGCAACTCCTGGGTGCAATTTACCTAGAAAGGAAGCAGCACTTTTAGGTAACTGGAGATGACAGGAGGAGTAGTCAAGCTCTTGATATCTGAGGTCCTTCACAGATGGAAGTTGCTCTACTGTGTGGTGTGAGAGCAGAAGCAGCATCTGATTGTTCTGATGCAGTTACTATGGCTCTTGGGGACTGGTTACCTCACTCAGGCTGGTAAAAAACTTTAATTGCCAATCTCACTAGACTAAACCAGCAAATGATTATTGCAGGTCTACCAGTGCTGGGCACTCTGACTCCTCCGATTATTCCACTCTCCTGCTTTTCATCCGGATACAGGTATACCTGATTTCTTCCTCTCCTTTCCTGCCTCCTAGCCGCTGGGAAAGGCTGCCATTCCTACAGTCTCCTCAGTCTGGTACCCAAAGAATGAAAGACAATTGAGCTGGAAAATCTCAGGAGCATCTCTCCCAGCAATCTCATCTTAGGCATGGGCTGCTAAGGGTCAGAACAGGAATCAGCTCAGTGCTAATTCCTCTTCCAGGGGACTGCCAGTGACTAAATGTAAGGTCAAAAAGTGGAGCTCAAAAAGAATAAGAGAGTAATTACATGGAAAAGAAATGTAAAGGGGAGGGATGTGGACTTGCAATTAAGGGGATGTTAAGAGAGACCAGGAAAGAGTTAGAAGCTGCAGAAGGATAATATGACAAGACACACAGAGGGGCCACCACACAGTTGGGAGGGGGCAACTGGGTTCAAGATCAATGAAAACCAAAAATACATAAAATTCACTTCAAGGACAGCTTTTTTTTTTGTATCTGTTTCTGCCTTACCAATGTAGAAGGTCATGTACACCATCGAAATGCAAAGAATGACACTAGTAAGTGTATTGCTAAAGAGGTCAGTCAATATAAACTGAATGATTCTTGCACACGAATATCCGCATATTATGCTTCCCAAGAGGTCCAAGCAAAGGCCCAAGATTACGTGTAACTCTAGAAAAAGAAAATAAGAAAGAAAAAAAAAGTTGAACTACAATTTTCATTACTTTTATTGATGGCATTTGGGTCTATGCACCTTAGTTTGCTTTTGAGATTTTGAATGGGACCTTGTTCTTCAGCAGGTGGGAGTTTTCCATGAAAGCCTGGCAAAACAGACACTCTGGCGATCTATTTCTCTTACAGTCTGCAGTTTGAGGTTCACTTATCCAGGGACAGCAGACTCAAACATCCTCAGAAGCCCAGCAAGGAGCATAAAGGCGAAAAGTCTGTGACAAACTGGAGAGTGAATGTCCCACCAAAAGACATCCAAATACATATTTTTTACAAACTATGTTAGGGCCAAGCAAATCATGTCCAGGGTCCCCACCAACCTGCAGTCCATTTGTGAACCCTGTCCCCAGCCCAGGGGCATCTGGGAAATGGAGATGAGAAATTTCTCGCAGTCACAATAAGTGGGGGCAACAGTGGCGGTAGTGAGCAGATGTCAGGCAATGCCAATGATGGTTCTAAATAACAAAGACTGTCCCACCCCAAATGCCTATAGCTCTCCACTGAGAAGCACTGCAAACCCCTTTTATCACCAATATTCTTTCTCCTTTTAGCACCTCTCTCCTCCTAAAACTATCACATAAACAGATCAGGAGTTCACCTTTTCCCTTTTCATGCTGTGACTTCCCCACCTCCTTTCTTTTCTACTAGAACCAAATCTGGAAACCTAGGAAAGCAGCACGCTCCATATCCCATTGAACTTGAGCCACATGAATCCACTATTACTTCTAGGACTGGACTCTCCAGTACTGCCGAAAACATTCTGCCTTCACCCTCAGGCTCAAATTCAGGATCAAGTCAATTCTTAATATCCACTCACTGAGATCCAGATTGATCCAGGAAAGAAGCTGTTCTGAGCCAGATGATGTGTGTGTGTGGGGGGAGTGGATGTAAAGGAAAAAGATAAAATCATTTCTTTAACATTCTTTCCCCCTTATTGTCCAAGAAAATACATACATGGTAATTATTTTCTTATCTGATATGCTATTTTAATTGGTTCAAAAGTATAGAGAAAGCAGTAAAGTTAAGACATCTTGAATGTATTTTATTTTATTTTTATTTTTTAAAGATTTTTTTAAATTTATTTAAGTAATCTATACACCCAACGTGGGGCTCGAACTCATGACCCTGACATCAAGAGTTGCATGCCCCTCTGGCTGAACCAGCCCGGTGCCATTTAATATATTTTAATTTCAGTGTGACTTGAAATTCATCATACAAGAATGATTTTAGAAAATATGCAGACAAAAAAGATGCTCCCACCTGTAAACATGGAAACGTGGAGAAGGTTGCTCCGAAAAATTCCAAAACAAATGGATGTGAAGCCACAAATGATCATTGATTCTCCTCTTATGATATCAGTATACATTTTGGAAATGCCTGGAAAGGAAATAAAAAAATATAGTTTAATTTGGTACGTGAAAATGATACTTTTGCACAGGAAACACAAAAATAGAAGAGAAGGAATATGTCCGACAAAAAAGAAAAAAGCCATGACTGGGATAGGTCAAAAGACAACCACAATCACAATTTTTTTTTAAAGTTTTTTTATTTTTTATTTATTTATTCAACAGAGATAGAGACAGCCAGCAAGAAAGGGAACACAAGCAGGGGGAGTAGGAGAGGAAGAAGCCGGCTCATAGCAGAGGAGCCTGATGTGGGGCTTGATCCTATAATGCCAGGATCACGCCCTGAGCCGAAGGCAGAAGCTCAACCGCTGTGCCACCCAGGCGCCCCCACAATCGCAATTTTTAATCTCTCCAATAACAAAGGAACAGGACAAGAGCGTTCTTTGAAGTGTCCACGGCCTCAAACCATACCTGAGTTTTGAAATGAGACAGAACACTTCTCAGGACACAGCATTTAGCTTGAATAAACATAAACAGACACCACAAAAATCACATTTTAGAAATAAGTACAGGGGTGCCGGGGTGGCTCAGTTGGTTGGGCATCCAAACTTGATTTCAGCCCAGGTCGTGATCTCAGGGTTGTGAGATCAAGCACCGCATCAGGCTCCATTAGGTATGGAGTTTACTTAAGATTCTCTGTCTCCTCCCTCTGCTCCTCCCCACCGGTCCCAGGCGCACACACTTGCACGGGCACGTACACACACACACTCTCTCTCTCTCAAAAAATAAAAGGAAAAAAGAAAGAAAGAAGTACAAAGGATGACCCAGCAAGTTTACTCATAGACATATGCCCAAGAGAATTGAAAACCTATGTCCACACAAATATTTGTACATGAATGTTCCTAGCGGCATTATTCATAATAATAATTAAATTACTCAGCCACAGAAAAGAATGAAGTACTGACTGATACATGTTACAACATGGATGAACTTTGGAAACATTATATAGAGTGAAAGAAGCCAAACACAAAAAACATATTGTATGCTTTGATTTGGATAAAATGTTCAGAATAGGCAAATCCATAAACAGAAAATAGACTCACAGTTGCCAAGGGTTTGGGGGAATGGGGGGATGAGAAGTGACTGCTAAAGGGTAGGAGACTTCTTTTGGGGTGATAAAAATGTTCAAAATTAGATAGTGATGATGGTTGTATAACTCCACAAATATAGACCACTGAAATCTACAGTTTAAATTTTTTTTTAAATTTTTTCTTTTTAAGTAAGTAGGTTCCACACCCACTAGTGGGGCTTGAACTCATGACCCTGAGATCAAGAGTCACATGCTCTGACTGAGCCAGCCAGGCACTCCTGTACAGTTTAAAAGGATGGATTTTATGGTATGTGGATTATATTTCAGTAAAGCTGTTATTAAAAATTAAATATAAAATCTTATTGGCACTTAACATTCACAAACAGGTAAGTGTAATGGAAAATATAATCCAATTAATTGCTTTGTGATATACGACTTACGAATAGGGTGACAGTGACTGGTACTTGCTCAACCAGTATCTATCCTCTGCTCTTGGTAAACAATACTGGTTTTATCCAGCTTTTATCCAGTTAAATGAACACTTTTCCTCATAGCCTGGGCTTCTAAGAGTGTCCACTGAGATAAAAATAAGTGGAAGTTACCAAGTGGGACTTTGGGAAAATTTCTTGGAGGGAGACATGACTTGGTTGGAAGGAGAATCACTTTGACCCTTGCCCTTCTTCCTCTTCTTACCTGAAATGTGGACGTGATGGCCTGAACTTTAGTAGCCAACTTGTGATCCTAAGAGTGGAAACCATATGCAAAGAATGGAGGAGCAGATAATAAACCCCACAGTAGATTCCTATCACTTTTGCTTTAAATGTCATCTTCTAAAGCGATTTTAAAATAAGAAAAAAGTCATATTTTCCCATATGTTTAACAATTACAGTGCTTCCCACTCCTTTGTGTAGATCCAAATTTCATTTGACACTGGTTTCTTTCTGCCTGACTTCAACATTTTTTTTTATAGTGCAGGTCATCTGGTGATAAATTCTTTCAACTTAAATATGCTTAAGAAAGTTTTATTTCACCTTTGCTTTTGAAAGATATTTTCACTGAGAATTCTAAGCTTTTCTTTTAGTACTTTAACAATATCACTCCACCATCTTTTGGCTTGCACTGTTTCTGAAAAGAAGTCATTATTATTTTTGTTCTTCTGCATACAATGTGTCTCTGTTCCCCCTTCTGGCTGCCTTTAAAATATTCTCTTTATCATTGCTTTTTAGGAACTTGATTTTTATGTGCCATGGTTTAGTTTTTTGTTTCTTGGGCTCATGGTATGTTGAGCTTCTTGAAATCTGTTATGGTAAAATCTTCACCAAATTTAGAAATTTTTCATCCATTATTTCTTCAAATATTTTTTTCTTTCTTCCTGTCTCCTCTCTTTTGGGGACTTGTATATTAAGCCACTTGAAGTTGTCCCACAGTGGCCCACTGATGTTCTGTTCACTTATCTTAGTCTTTCTCTCCATGTGCTTCATTTTGGATAGTTCTATTGCTGCATCTTTAAGTTCCCTAATATTTTCTTTTGCAGTGTCTAATCAACTTCCATCAGTGGGATTTTTGCCTTAGCTATTGTGTTTTTCATCTCTGGAAATTTGATTTATATCTACCATATATGTCCAGTGGTATGCCAATAAATCACCTCTCCAAAATTAAAACAAAAACAAAACCACCTGATTTGTAGCATTTGCAAATTCCACACATAAACATTCACACCATAACCAATTTGAAGCTACTAATGGTTTAACAGCTGGCTTGAAAAATTCCTGATTATCTAACAATGTGCTCTCATAAGCTGATAGGAGTCAGTTCTAACCCAGCCTTAAACTTTCCTCTAATTTTTTGAACATATAGAATAGAGTTACAATAACTGCTTTAATGATGTGTTTACTAATTCTACCATCTGCCTCACTACTCGATCAACTTATTATTTTTGTACAGTTTATGGGTCCTATTTTCCTGCTTCTTTGATATCACCAAGAAGATATGACTGGCAGTTGACCTGTGACTTGGACCTGTGTGTTTAGAGGCCATTCAGCCCCTCCCCTGTGCTTGGAATGTGAGTTCCACTTGCCTTTCCCGCTCCCAGAGGCTGCTCCAAGGACATAGCCTTGAGATAGTGATGTGGTGTTCAGAACACCTGCACAATCTACGTGACTGGATGCAGGTAAGGCCTCTACATAAGCTTTTCAGATTTGGCGGGCAGGTGCAGGGAGGCTTTCATCTTGCTGCTGCCCAAGATAAGGCTTGTATGTAAGTTTCTTTTGCTTATTAAAACCGCCACCTACCAACCTGCAGTGACCTGCCTCTTGCTTTAGTCTCTCCCTGCCCGCCATGTATGGGGGTCAGTTTCAGATTACACCCAGGAAACTCTCAGGAGGGTCGCTAACTAATATTCCACTTACTACTTGTTGCTAGCTTTGACTGTGACAGAAGGCACAAACTACTGGTTAAATGAGTGTAGAAACTATTAGCATAGTCGACTTAGTTGGTCAAAAAATCCATTCATCCTTTCCTCAAATTCAGTGAGTCAACCAGGAACAGGTAAAATACAAGGTCTGAAGCATGAAGCTTTTTTTAAAAGAAGATTTATTTATTTGAGAGAGTGCATGAGCAGGAAGAGGGAGAGGAAGAAGAAGGCTCCCTGCTCAGCCCTGATGTGGGGCTGGATCCCAGGACCCTGGGATCATGACCTGAGTCGAAGGCAGATGCTTAACCAACTGAGCCTCCCACTTGCCCTAGTATGAAGCTTTGAACTTGACTTATAGTTGTGTTTAATGGCAAAATACCACAAGAATTACTTCCTCATTCTTTATCGGCTTAATGGGGAACTAACTTACATTCTCTAATTCATTGTAAAATTCAGAAAAGGAAAGAATAAAACAAAAACCACATATAATTTCACAACTCGGATACAACCTTAATGTTGAAGACTTTTTCTAAGCTTATAAACGTTTTCCTCAATTGAGATCATACTAAAACTTTGTATTTTATTCCTTTACAAGGTCCTATTCCAGATTTGTCTTAAAGTAAAAATTGTTGGAGCCCAGTGTTCCTTTTCAAACAGGTAATAAATAGACAAATTCCTTTTCACTTGCATGTGAACACCCAATTTTTTCAGTGGGTCAGGCCATTGAGATTGCAGGGTTTACAGTGCACAAGCACAACACATCAAAAGAAGCACAATTCACATTATAGGAGCTGTAGTTTTGTATATTATGATAATTTTAGGCAAAAAATATCTTTCCTTAAAAAATTAATGTATTATGACAGTTAGAAATAAACTGCTTTGAAGAAAGGACCATTTATCTAATTCACACATAGAGCCTAAATGGTGACTCTGTGAATACCATAAATAAGCAAGAGGGATATCCCCACTAAAAATGAGTCAAATTTGTTTTACTAGGAAAAAATGTTATTGGATCAAGAATCCACATACGACCTTGAGCATTACTGACATAGAGAAAATAGCAACTAAGAGCTAAATACTTCACTAGTTTTCTTTTAAAGAAATAGAAAACTTTCTGTTATACTTCCTTTCTGAAAAAAATTGAATATAGAAACTTCAATAAATAAAGTTTATAGCCACTTACAGTGAAGAGATTTCAGAAAAGCAAGCAGGGAAAAAATGAGGTGAATAAAACAACAGGCAAATACAAATGGCTAAACAAGAAAGGCAGATGAAAGAAAAATAGGGGGAAAAATTGTACTTAAAAAAGAGAGAGAGAGAAAGAAAAGAGGACAGTATCAGACTCTTTGAGAAATATGACAGTTTAGGATATCACCACCAAAAGTGTCTTAAAACTTACGTTTTCCCAACTGCAAGTATAAATGGGTGTAAAATTGGGAATCTCACTTGCTGGCAAGGTTGGAGGTTTCCCATTCCAATCATAAGGCAATAATATACTTCCGCTAAATATAAACACCTTAAAATTGGTTAGGAAAATATTTCTGAGTCAAAAACAGAAACCACACCATTTAATCATTTCATGTTTTTACTGCTGCGTTAATAAAACAAGACAACAGGGGGATGTTTCAGAGTGAAATCATCTTTTACTAAATAAGAGGGGAAGTACTGCAGGACCTGAAACCCTCTTGGGAATAAGCTATTATTGAACATGTTTGCCCACCTATGTTCTTACCCATTCCTTTTAAATAAACTACACCTCTTCCACTACCTGCTTATGGTTAGCTAGTCCAAAAGGGAGGCAGTTCTTCTCCTCCTCCTCCCTCCTCTTCCTCCTCCTCCTTCTCCACCTCCTCCTTGTCCTCCTCGTCTCCTTCCCCTTCCCCTTCTCCTTCTTCTTCTTCTTTTGGGGGCGGGTGTATATACTTTTTAAATTTTGTGTGGTTTTTCAATCTTTTTTTAATTTAAATTTTACTTAGTTAACATACAGTACAATATTGGCTTCTGGAGTACAATTCAGTGATTCATCCTTACATACAACACCCAGTGCTCATATTAAGTGTCCTCCTTAATACCCTTCACCCATCTATCCCATCCCCCCATCCAACTCCCTCCATCACACCTCAGTTTGTTCTGTTTGTTAAGCATCTCTTATGGTTTATTTCCCTCTCTCCCTTCCCCCCACCATTCCCATGTGTTCATCTTTCTTTCTTAAATTCCACATACGAGTGAGATCGTACTGTATTTGACTTTCTCTGACTGACTTATTTCATTTAGTATAATATACTCCAGCTCCATCACGTTGTTGAAAATGGCAAGATTTCTTTCTTTTTGATGGCTGAGTAGTATTTCATTGTATATATATACACCATACTTTCTTTATCCATTTATCAGTCAGTGGACATTTGGGCTCTCTCCATAGTTTGACTATTGTTGATAATGCTGCTGTAAACATGGGGTGTATGTACCCTTTCAAATCAGCATTTTTATATCCTTTGGATAAATACCTAGTAGTGCAATTGCTGTGTCTAGGATAGCTCTATTTTTAACTTTTTGAGGAACCTCCATACTGTTTTCCAGAGTGGTTGCACTGGTTTGCATTCCCACAAATAGTGTAAGAGGGCTCCCCTTTCTCCACATTCTCGTCAACACCTGTTGTTTTTTGTGTTGTTAATTTTAGCCATTCTGACAGGTGTGAGGTGGTATCTCACTGTGGTTTTGATTTTTATTTCCCTGATGATGAGTGATACAGAGCATCTTTTCATGTATTTATGAGCCATCTGGATGTCTTCATCAGAAAAATGTCTGTTCATGTCTTCTGCCCATTTCTTGACTGGATTTTTTGGGTTTTGGGTGTTCAGTTCTTTATAGACTTTGGATACTAACCCTTATCAGATAGGTCATTTGCAAGTATCTTCCCCCATTCCATAGGTTGCCTTTTAGTTTTTAGTTTTGTTGATTGTTTCCTTCACTGCGCAGAAACTTTTTATCTTGATGAAGTCCCAATAGTTGATTTTTGCTTTCATTTCCCTTGCCTCTGGTGATGTGTCTAGTAAGACGTTGCTATGGCCAAAGTCAAAGAGGTTTCTGCCTGTGTTCTCTAGGATCTTGATGGTTTCCTGTCTCACATTTAGGTCTTTCATCCATCTTGAAGTTATTTTTGTGTAGGGTGTAAGAAAGTGGTCCAGTTTCATTCTTTTGCACGTGGCTGTCCAGTTTTCCCAACACCATTTGTTGAAGAAACAGTCTTTTTTCCCATTGGATATTTTTTCCTGCTTTGTCAAAAATTAGTTGACCATATAGTTGTAGGTCCATTTCTGGGTTCTCTATTTTGTTCCATTGATCTACGTGTCTGTTTTTGTGCCAGTACTATACTGCATTGATGATTACAGCTTTGTAATATACCTTGAAATCTGGAATTGTGATGCCTCCAGTTTTGTTTTTCTTTCTCAGGATGCTATTCAAGGTCTTTTGTGGTTCCATACAAACTTTAGACTGTTCTAGCTCTGCGAAAAATGCTGGTGTTATTTTGATTGGAATTGCATTTAATGTGTAGATTGCTTTGGGAAGTGTAGACATTTTAACAATGTTTATTCTTCCAGTCCATGAGCATGGAATGCTTTTCCATTTCTTTATGTCCTCTTCAATTACTTTCATAATTGTTCTATAGTTTTCAGGGTACAGATCTTTTACCTCTTTGGTTAGCTTTATTCCTAGGTATCTTATTGTGTTTGGTGCAATTGCAAATGGGATCAATTCCTAGATTTCTTTTTCTGGTGTTTCATTATTGGTGTATAGAAATACAACAGACTTCTGCACATTGATTTTATATCCTGCAACTTTGCTAAATTCATGTATTAGTTCTAGCAACTTTTTGGTGGAGTCTTTTGGGTTTTCTACATAGAGTATCATGTCTGGAAAGAAAGTTTGATTTCTTCCTTGCCCATTCGGATGTCTTTTATTTATTTTTGTTGTCTGATTGCTGAGGCTAAGACTTCCAGTACTATGTTAATATAGTACTTCCAGTACTATGTTAAATAGTAATAGTGAGAGGGCACATTAAAAGGGAGGCTGTTCTAACCAGAGGTAGTAAGGCCTTGAAAAAGTTTCACTGGGAGTAGGGAAGAGTTTCTACCTTGAGGCTTAGAATTCAGTGGAATGGAATAAGAATGCTAATTTTTATCACCTTCTAGAGAAGTTACTTTTCTTCTTGAAAAAATTCTTTGAGATTATAATTGGTGCTATTTATCCCAGATTTTGGGTTGCCTTATTTGCATTGCATCTTTCAAGTCCATCAGTGCCCCATCTCCAAGAAAAATAGCATAACCATCTACTCTGCTGGATGCACAAATCATGCAAAAAAACCAAAACAAACAAACAAAAAAAAACAAGATCAAAAGAAAATAATTTATCTCTATATCTTCAAGGTAAGAGAGAGAAATAAATCTGACATACCAATAGTTTTCAGTGAATTCACAGAATGAACAGGATCTGTCATCCCAAGAATCATGCTAAAGAGTAGGGAAGACTGCAAATCCCACAAATCTCTATTGAATTTCAGAACCACATATCCAATTATGATGAATGCCACAACAAAGCTAATTAATCCTGTTAACAAGACCTGTGAAACCAATTCATAACACAGTATTAGATTTAACATTTAAAGATGGCATGACTGCATTTACTTAAGGAAGAATCAGATCTTAGTTACATATTTTATATAATTACTCTGAAAAATAACTTTAAAAGGTATTCTAGGTTACCTGCCTCAAAGAAACCTTCCTTCCAAACAAAAGAGATTCTATTCTATCTTATTGTTACAAGAACAATTCACTGATCTTTCTTGTTGCTAGTCCAGGTTAATAGTTGCCAACATCAAAGTGTTCTTAAAATGGAATGCAATTTTCCTCAGTGTTGACCTGCATGGCTGCAGGCAGAAAGAGAGGTAAAACAAAGGGCAAATGCACATGCAGGCTGATTTGGACCTCTTATTAAGGGCTTTATAGAATCCTTATTCAACAGACGTTTGTATCCATTTCATTAGCTATACTCTCTTCTGAGGCTATACAGCTACCAATTGCTGGGAAATAGAATAATTTACACTGGGCCCACTACCATACCAAGCAAAATCTAGTAAGTTTCTGTTAATGAGAAAGAAAGAGAGAATGCATATCAGATAGGCGATCAGCAGTGTCTGCCTCAAAAATAGAAATAGAATATAAAAGGTTTTTAACAAGAAGAAGGAATTAAAGGGTAAAGACAACTGAATCGACTTGATTGAGAAGGGAAGAAAGAATGAGAAGCAAAGAAAAGCATGTTAAATGCAAAGTACAAAATTATATTGAGAATCAAATCCAAATCTATTTCTTTCTATTTTTAATTTTTTTTTAATTTTTAAAAAGATTTTATTTATTTATTTGACAGAGAGAGAGCACAAGTGGGGGGAGCTGCAGAGAGAAAGGGAGAAGCATACTCCCCACCGAGCAAGGAGCCTAATGCAGGACTCAATCCCACGACGCTGGGATCATGACCTGAGCTGAAGGCAGATGCTTAACCAACTTAGCCAGGCACCCCTATTTCTTTTGATTTTTTAAAACTTATTTTTAATTTATATACAGTGAAATTCATTCTTTTGATATAGAGTTATATGAGTTTTGGCAGATACATACAATCAGTCATGTAACCATGACCACAATTAAGAAACAAAACAGGGGCGCCTGGGTGGTGCAGTCGTTAAGCATCTGCCTTTGGCTCAGGGCGTGATCCTGGTGTTCTGGGATCGAGCCCCACATCGGGCTTCTCCGCTGGGAGCCTGCTTCTTCCTCTCCCACTCCCCTTGCTTGTGTTCCCTCCCTCGCTGGCTGTCTCTCTCGGTCAAATAAATAAATAAATAAAATCTTAAAAAAAAAAAAAGAAACAAAACAAATCACCTCAAACAATGTCCTTAGGGCACCTGGGTGGCACAGTCCATTAAAGTATCTGGCTTGGTTTCAGCTCAAGCTGTGATCTCAGAGTCATGAGATGGAGCCCCATGTTGGACTCTGTGCTCAGTGCAGAGTCTGCTTAAGTCTCTCTCCTTCTCCCTCTGCCCCTAAAGCCCCCCCACAGTCTCTCTCTGTCTCAAATAAATAAATAAATGTTGACCCTTTATAGTTAACTCCTTTCCCTCTCCCCAGTCCCTGGCAACAAGTGATCTGTTCTCCAAACCTACTGGTTTGCCTTTGCTAGAAAGAAGGTCTATAAATAGAATTATACTTGGGTAGCCTTTTGAGTCTGGTTTCCTTCTCTTAGCATAAGGCACCTGAAAGTCTTCTATATTGTGGCCCCTAATGCTCATTTTTCATTGCTGGGTAATATTCCATTGTAAGATGTGTCACAATTTGGTTTTTTCATTCATGAGCTGAGGAGCATTTGAGCTGTTTCTAGGCTTTTCAGATTATGAATAAGGCAGCTATTAAAAAAGATTCACACAGATGTTTTAGTGTAAACAAGATTTCATTTTGCTTCAGTAAATACATAGAAGTGGAATTGCTGGGTCATATGGCAAGGGTATGTTTAACTTTATAAGAAACTCCTAAACTGTTTTTAAAAAGCGGCTGTACCATTTTGTATTCTCACTGCATTCTCACCAGCACCTGGTATTATCAGGCTTGTTATTGTTGTTGCTGTTGCCATTCCAATAGATATGTAGTGGTACATATCACCACGGTTTTAGTTTCTATTTCTCCAGCGACTTATGGTGTTGAGCAGGTTTCCAAACACTATTTTCCGTCCACATATCTTCCTCGGGGACTCAAATCTTTTAAAATCTTTTGCCCTTCTAAATCTAATTTTAACCACAACAAATATTAAACTAGTTTTTAAAGCAGCAGAGATTCTCAACCTGGATAAAATAACAAAATCTAACTATATATTATCAAAAGGACATCTAAACATAGGGACCCCAAAATCTTGAAAGTGGATTAGGATGGAAAAATTGTAGCAGGCGAATACTAAGCAAAAGAAAGCTGGTATGACTATAGTTACACCAGATGAAATTGACTGAAAGCAAAAAGCATTATTTGAGATAAAAGGACAACTAAATAATAAGAAAAAAGTAACTAGGAAAATAACAACACTTTAGGCATTTAATAACAGTTTCTATTTATGTAAAGTAATAACTGGCAGAATAACAAAGAAAAATTGATAAATCCATAGTTATAATGGAAGTTTTTCGTATTAAGTTGAAAAACCATACTGGAAAAGATCTGGAAGACCAAACTTCATAATAAATGAAATAATTTACTGAACAAATTCAGACCCCTGCACTTAACAATTAGAAAACATATACTTTTATAAAGCAAACACAGAACATTTTGGAAAATTGATGTACAAGGCCACAAAGCAAATCTCCACAAATCACAAGAGTCAATATACAAAACACATTATCTGGTCACAATGTGATAAAAGAAATAATAATAATAAAACATATTTGGAAATTTTTAAATAACTTCTAAGTAATTAATGAGTTTAAAAGCAAATAATTCAATTAAAAATGGGCAAAGGACCTGAATAGACATTTTTCCAAAGAAGACATACAGATGGCCAACAGACACATGAAAAGATGCTCAACGTCACTCATCATCAGGGAAACACAAATCAAAACCACAATGAGATATCACCTCACACCAGTCAGAATGGCTAGTATCAAAAAGACATGAAATGACAAGTGTTGACATGGATATAAAGAAGAGGGACATTCATGTGCTGTTGGTGAGAATTGAAATTGGTGCAGCCACTGTGGAGAACTATATGGAGATTCCTCAAAAAAACTAAAACTAGAAGTATCATAAGATCCAGTAATCTCACTTCTAGGTATTTATCCAAAGAAAACAAAACACTAATTCAAAAAGATATATGCATCCTTGTTTTTTGCAACATTATTTACAATAGCTAAGATATGAAAGCAACCTAAGTGTCCATCCATAGATAAATGCATAAAGATGTGGCATATATATATAAATATAAATATATATATAAAGGAATATTACTTGGCCATAAAAATGAAATTTTGCCATTTGCAACAACATGGATGACTGTAGAGGGTATTGTGCTATGTGAAATAAGTCAGTAAGAAAAAGACAAATATCATATGATTTCATTTATGGTGGAATCTAAAAAAAACAAAATAAATAAACAAAAACCAGAAATAGACTCATAAATACAGAGAACAAACTGATGGTTGCCAGAAGGGAAAGGGGTGGGGGATGGGCAAAATAGTAGAAGGGACCTAAGGGGTACAAACTTTCAGTTATAAAATAAGTCACAGGGATAAAAGTGCAGCTTAGGGAATATGGTCATTAATATTGTAATAACTTTGTATGATGACAGATGGTGACTACACTCATGGTGAGAATTTCATATGTATATAATTATCAAATCACTAGGATATACATCTGAAATTAATACAATATTGTATGTCAACTATACTTCAATAATAAATAAATAAAACAAACTAATAAAATCCTTCCACACATGGGGAAAAAAATAATCAATGGGTCAAAGAAAAAAGCATAGTAAAAATTTTAGGTAGATTTGGGATGATAATGAAAGCACTAAAAATCATGGGGGACCTGAATGGCTCAGTTGGTTAGTCGACTGACTTTTGATTTCAGCTCAGGTCATGATGATAGGGTTGGGAGATGGAGCCCCTTGTGGCTCTGTGCTGGACGTGGAGCCTGCTTAAGATTCTCTCTCTGCCCCTCCCCTGCACCATGTGTGTAGGCACGCAGGCATGCATGCACTTCCTCTCTCTCTAAAAACAAAAACAAAAACAAAAAAACACTAAAAATCAAAACATGGGTGAAGCTAAAAGAGTAGTTACAGAAAAATTTAAAGCCCTAAGCGTACAAAATACAAAAAGTAAGAAAGCTAAAAATCAATCGACTAATATCTAACTCAAGGTATTAAGAAAAGTACAGAATAAAATTAAATAAAATGTTCTTTGAAAGAAAAAGTAAAATCACCTGCTAAACATGATGAAGAAAAAAAAGAGAAGCCATAAATAAAACAATCTTAGCAGTGAAAATGGGCAAATCTATAGATAGAGTTGAGATGAAGTCAGATGTGAGATTGGAATCCAGGTTCTGCCTGGATTATCAGCCTTGTCTGTGACCTCTGAACCACAATTTGTTTACATATAAAATAGAGATACTTACTCAGTGCCTAACCACAGTGGTCACTCAGCAAATATTTATTCCTTCTGCCTCCCCCTCAACTCCTTTTAATTAGTGGTTCCACAGAATAAGGAGGGTAGGAACAACTAAACTATGAGATTTGTGAATGGTTAATCCTCTTTATAGACAAACATATTTTCTGGTAACATAAATAAGCGTGATTGACCATAATTTTTTAAAATGTATTCTTACCTGCCAAAACACATTCTTGAGGATACAAAAGTCCACATCCAGAGCAGCCATAAATATAATTATAGGTGAAAAATAACAATAAAGTGCAAAACTTGGTGTTCTCAGAAGAGGGTAGACAATTTGGTACACCTAAACTAACAAGGACAAATAAGAAATAGTTGGCTGCCATTCTGAGGTATTAGAAATTAGTATTAGGTAATTTGAGATACTAGAATTTGATGGTATAGCAATCAATGTTGAGTTTTAGTATATTCCAATCTGCAACTAATGAGCTGTTTTCTCAAGGCCAGTCCTGAGGGTTTTATAGATTTCTTGATCTGACTGTCCAGATGAGTTATATGTCCAGTTCTCTATCCACCAGAGAATTGTGTGAGTCTGGGCGACACAAACATTGTTTGTGGTAAGTATTGTAATCAGTGTTTTCAAAGGTGATAGCCTGACATGACCTTAGGTGTTCACAGATAAGTGTTTTTTTATTTGACTGTTAGATATTTATTCTAATTTGCGTTAAGACAGAAAAGGGAAACTTGCACTTGTGATTTTACAAACATTTGCTTAGGATTTTTCATTTCAGTCCTTCAGTGAGTTGGGGCTCCTGGATGGATCAATCGGTTGAGCGTCTGACTCTTGGTTTCAGCTCAGGTTGGGTTCTCATGAGTTGTGGGACTGAGCCCTGGGTTGGGCTCCTGCTCAGCCAGGAGTCTGCTTGAGATTCTCTCCCTCTGCCCCTCCCGCCTCCTGCACTCCCTCGCACACTCTCTCACTGTCTCTCTCAAAAAAATAAATAAATAAATAAAAAGATAAATAAATAAATAAATAAATCTTTAAAGAAAATAATGAAGTCCTTCCGTGAATCAAGTAGAGAAAAAGAACACATAGATAATAGCACATATTGTGTATATAAGACATAAATCATGAAGGTTGTACACTAAGAAGTTTTTGGCTCAACTAATATTTTATTCTTCATTACTTAACCTCCCTGGGCCTCAGTTTCCTCATCTGTAATATAGGATAGAATACCTACTTCCACTGGTTTTCTGTGAAGGTGAATGAATTAACTCAAGAATTAATATTAATTTGAACATAGCATAACATATAGAGAAGTTGAATCACTATGTTGTACACCTGAAACTAATGTAACATGGTGTGTCAATTATACTCAAATAAAACACATTTTTAAAATTAAACAGCTCCATATTTCACTGGAAAAAAGAATAATAAGCTAATAAACTAATAAACACAAAATACTTTAAAGCGAGCCTGGCACATAGTAAACATTCAAAAGATGTTAGAAGTAATGCAGGTGTTTCAGAAGAGTAAGAGGCTTTTAAAATCCTAGACAGATACAAGCATCGTCTCCATTTTTAAAAAAAATAAGAGAATGGGTGAAGGTAAATCATTACTGATCACAGTTACTCATTTGAAATCAAGAGTTAATAAATTAATACAATTTTTCTTGTATCTCTATTATATAGTATATGACGCATTTTGTATTGAATCTAGCAGTTAGGAAAGAGTAACCATGTTTCATTATGACAATAACAGCTGCCATTGATAACGTCTCCACAGGTGTTGCAGATAATAGCACAGATGAAGCCTGTATACACCAGGCGAAAGAAAAAAGAGCGAGGCTCCCAAAGCAGATGATGAAGAACCCAAGAATGCAATCCAAATTTCCGTACTTCCATACTAGTGTTTTATCTTAAGCTCCTCTAATTTACATCTCTTTTATTGTATGGTTTTTCGTTTTCAAAATTTATAATAGATGAATTTATAACAGATGAATTTTTTTCAGTAGCTGTTCACACTTTTTTTTTTTTTAATTAAACTGGGCATGAAGCCCGATACAGGGCTTGAACTTACAACCCCAAGATCAAGAATTGGACGCTTAACCAACTGAGCCACCCAGGCACCCCAGCTGTTCACATTTTTTTTTTTTAATTCCATACATTCAGGGATAGGGGTGAGAGTAAACCTTGATTTTGGTCTTTGTTCTTTAAGTTACTAACTTATCATAAATACATTACCTGAACAGAAATGTGAGCCAGTTGTCCTATCACAAATCCTAACACAGAAAGAATTATCAAGACAGTGACTTCAGAATTCTTTAAAAAGGTCCTCAAAAATCCTGAAAAAATACATGTATGTGTTATTTTTTTTTAATTTATTTATTTATGGGAGAGAGAGAGAGAGCACAAGCAGGGGGGAGGGGCAGAGGGAGAGATAGAAGAAGGCCCCCTGCCGAGCAGGGAGCCGGATGTGGGACGAGATCCCAGGACCCTAGAATCATGACCTGAGCCGAAGGCAGACGCTTAACTTACTGAGCCACCCAGGCGTCCCCATGTATGTGTTATTTAGACATAATGCATAGTTTCAAAGCATTTAATATGCCCTCTCTATTTAATTGTAAACTTCCTGAGTGTCACATCATTATGAATAAACAATTGACAATGCTGGCTCTTAAGACACGCGTGATGAAGCCTCTGTCACAGGTGAATCTGGAAAATACTGAAGTTCCAACAATCTCCCATTTGCCCAACAGGCACATCACTGTACAAGTGTCCTCCCTTTGGATCTGATGATGAGAAATTTGAAAAGCCAAACTTCATATCTATATAGTACACATTTTATTAGTAATTACTTATCCTAAACTACAGCAACATATGTTCTATAGTTTTCTAAAAGCCAGAAATATTTTGAACTGAGCTCTAACTATAGGGAAAATGGCCTTCACCAGACAAGTCACAGAAGACATGTGCTACTCTGCCTACATGCATTTTCTTGCCTTGCCACTCTCTCCTCTGTCCAACATTATTCAGTTCATTCCCTCCAGAAGCAATATAGGGACTATAATACAATTAATTTACACCTAGGGCAAGATTCATTGGCATTCCAGATTCTGCATTTCCTGTGTTCCAGCTAAATCAGTAGATACTTATTGAATACTACTTTTGTGTAGGGCTAAAGAATGTTTCTCAAAGGATTTCTGCAATGCCCTTTACTGCTGGAGCATTTATCTCTATGTAATCATCAAAGATCTAGAGCTGGTGAAATCATGGTCACCAGCACCTCCTAGTACCACAGGGGACCAGTGTCATCAGTGTGTGTTTTAAAGGCTCATCCCAGAGAAGGTGATTTTACTCTCTGATAAGTAAAATGGAAGAAGTTTTTATGAGTGTTTGCTTCACTGTTTTTTAATAGTCTTCCCAATTCCAGAAAAGATTTTAAAGCATCTGACCTTTTTTCGCAAAGAAAAATGTTTTAAAGAACACTACATCAAAAACTAAGGATAGACTGTATGGTGACTAACATAACATAATAAAAAAATTATTATAAAAAAAACAAAAACTAAAAAAAATAAAGAGGACTAGAAATTTTTCCCTAATCATTAGTGTTGAATTGGGGAATACAGTGCCTCTGTTTTTTAGTCTGGTATCTCATCTGCATGAATATCATTCACCATACCTACTGAATTCTTAATGATCATTTAAGAGGCCCTTACTTGTGAAGTCTCTCCTAATTCCCCACTGGGGGGTAGAGTAGGTGGCATGTTCCCTGAAGTAAAATCACATCAAAAGCCATAATAAAATGGACAAAATTGATGACACCAACTGTGCAAATTGTGAAACAAGTGTCTGGGTCCTATTTGCCCTCATCCCCCTCCCCTCATCCCAGATATACGTTGGTTGGGTTAAGCCTGGCAGACAGGCAGCATGAGGCTTTCCTGACCATTACCAGAGATTCTGGACCACAACTTGACAGTTGAACTAACCCCATTGCATTGTAATTATTGTTTACCTGTCTCCCCAGCAAGAGGACTCCTTGAGGTTAAGGACTGTCTAACTCCCCTTCTACCTACCACTCTGCTGTGCTCAGCACATGCCACTGAAGGAAGGAACAGAGTAGAGACGCTACTGATAATTCAATGACACTACACTGTCCACATTCGTTCACATCTTACAGTTTCACTGGACTTGTCTTGATGAAGTTGTGATCTCTTTCTGCACTGAGAAAGGTTCAGAGGGCAGAGCAAAGATGAAATTTAGAAACAACCACCTACCTCCCAAAACAATGGTGGAAAACACAAGCATTATGAAATGCCCACTTACAACGGTGTAGCCAGCTGAATTTCCGCAGAGTAATTCAGGTCTGTTACCTTCTCTTTGCAGCCAGAAGGAAGAGTTCATGTTTGACATTGTTTTTTCAGGCCTAATTTGATGAATTCACCTGTGAGTTATTATTTTCACCACCACAGACTATCCTGTTATAATACACAAAAAGAAAATGAGACTTGCCGGGTCCTAATGCATCCACATTCTTTCTACCTAAGATTGAACCACACTCAGATCTGAGCACATTTCTTCTTGTCACAGGGCACACATTGATACCTTCTGTTCTACCTCTTGCTCCAAGAGCATTTACTAGGAACACCAACAGCAGTGTTAGTGTTTCTTCCTCCCACTTCTGCATATATACAGGGCAGCAACTGCACAGATTTCTTCACTTAATCATTGTATTATCTAGGGGTGTGTTTGCCTTCCTCAATGGACAGTGAGTTTCTCAAGGACCAGGGCTGGACATTATTTTTCCTTAAGGCTGTGCACACAGTATGTGGCCTATAATAAGCTCTCCATAATATTTAATCAACTGAACTTCTTGAGAGGGACCTCTTCCTCTAAGGGTACAAATCATTCTGGAATTCCCCTTTACTACTTCAATCCCATGTCCCTTTTTCCCTCTCTTGGGCCCCTCCAAATCCAAAATGGTTAATGAGGTCAAAGTTGAGTCACACCAGATAAGGTCAGGATGGGGAGGGGGGTGAATAATGTAAAAACAGAGGAAAATACTAAAATTGAGGATTAGAATTAGAAAAAGTCCCCCTTCCTGATGACAGGGCACATGGCTTGGCACATAAATAATAGGTTCGATTTCAGTCTCAGTACCAACCCTCAGCTGGCGCCCTTGTGCAGAACATCTCTGTGGTGGTCCAGAGAAGGACTTATTCTGGTTTATGTTTCCTTGCAGTTATCCTTAACCTAAAAATTCCTAGAGATTCCTGAAATATCCCCAATAATATTTAGAGTTAATCTTTTGTTCTTCGTTTTGCACTTATTTGTTCTAGAAGCCATGATTCTGACGTGAAGCAGGAATGGGCCAGAAATGAGATTCAAAATGCTTCATCCTCAAATCACTTGACCTATCCCTCAAATAGCCCTTCAGGTCCTTGGTGTCCTCACATCCTGCTATCCCCACCCAACATTACAGCATCACTCTCAAATCAAGTTCTCCAAACTACGAAGACCAGAGATACCGTCTTCCAAGCCTCAGCTGGTTCAGAGTTGAAATCAAGATGAAGGCTCTTGAAAATCACAAAGAACATTACTCAGCTCTGCGGCTGTTTGCCAGGGACAGTACTGCCAACTGATATCACACCCAAAGGCATTTCCATGCCTAATTCCCATTGGTTTCTTGCCAACTTACTTTCATTCTGATTGGCTACATACATCATCCCCACCCCCAACCCAGAAGTACCTAAGTGATCTAGTTCCAGGGAATCTTGAATTTGTTAATGCTCAAGCTGTCTATACCCACAACTGTTTTAACTGATCTTCTTTGCCTGACATAATAGCTGAAATGGTCATTCACTGCGTAGGCAGAAGACCCTCCTATATGTTTTTTTCAAATATATATTCTTTTTTTTCATCCTCCAGCCCTAATCCTCTTCAACACTACCTGCCCTCCCATCTGACATTTTCATTCCTCCCTTCCCATTTTCTCTTTTTTCTACCTATCTTTCCTTTTCAATGGGAATTTCTCACTTTTGGCCCTTAATTTGAACAAATATTACTCACTCTTCATAGGAGGACAAATGTATCCCAAATTCTGTGATGTCAAACTTAATATATTTTTGCCTCAAATCTAATCACTAAAAACAAAGTACAAATTTTAAAAAACGAATATTGTTAATCAATTTAGTTTCTTACCAAGGAGGTTATTTTGTGACAATGGAATTCTACTCTCTCATTCTGTCATACTAGTCTAATCCTGTTCCCCAGGGCACCAAGGATAACAGCACAGCAGTGAGATTACTAAAGCTATCATCAATCTTCTCCACCACTATATATCAAAGAACCTTTGACAAACGGAAGTCTCAATTCCTACTTGAAGCTAAAGTTTTAGTCAACAGCTCTATGTCTGACCCTGATTGTAGCAACCACCATTAGTACCCATACACCATTCTCCAAAACATTTGCTTTCAACATTTTGTTGAAATGGTATGGTTCTTTTAAACCACTCAGCCCATAAATCCCAAGGACCATGTTTAAAAAAAAAAAAAAAAAAGTTGTCTTATTCACAGGCTGTCTCTTGAGAGACCCATTCCTTACTCTTTCCCATACCCTTACTTAACTCTCCTAGTTACCAAGTTCACAACCCCTTCTCCTATTTCATCTTTATGTTATTTATACCACTGGTCACCTTGAATTCTCTCAACTACTTCACATCATTTTGAGTAACGTCCTTCTGCCTTCTATCAAGTCCTATCCTGCTTCCCCTCAGACTCACTTGGGTCACCTAGACCCTACAGGTAAGTCTCATGAAGCTTCACATTTCAAAATTCAGATTCTCCATGGCTTTTAGAAAAAATCCTCATACCTTGAGAAACCTTGGACAAAATTCATAGTTGGCTCTAGATTACACATAGCTCTGCTAGGGACAGAACATAACTAAAATACAGAGATTATCGAATTTCTTTACACCATAGTCTTTCCCATAGAGCTTAAAGAAAAGCAATAATAAATCTGTATTTCACCAGTTTTGGTAGAGCCAGCTGAGTAGACTACGATAGCTTTAGGAGCTGAGGGCTGAGTGGCTGCCCAGTGTGTTTCCCCCAACCCCATATTCTGATAATAGATTATATTATCTGACTGAGACAAGGCTGCTTAGTCATAGTTTCTCATCCTCCTATACAATGATTGGTTCAGGGATGGGCATGGGACTCAGATAGGACCAATTAGATGGTTCCTAAGCTTGATATATACCATTACTGACAGTGAGCTATTATCTTTGCATTTTTGGCTTAGCTAGACAATGACTGCCTACAGCAGCTAGAGGTCATCTTCCTAGATGCACGGAGAAAGCCTATCTCAAGTCTCAGCAGTTCCAGGGGGCACCACCTTAGATATCTCTGCCGTCTTATGACCTCACAATCCCACCTGAGATTTTATCGTTTCTTAGAATCCATTTCTTAGTTTGAGACATTTTTGCCATCTAGAAAGGCTAGGCATGAGAAACAATTTTATTTTCAAACCCAGGGAGTACTGGCTGCATTATATTTATTTTATATTTCATTTGAAAACTGAACTGTTCCTTTTCAGCTCATCTCTCTCCTCTCACATTGCAGTAGAAAAAGCCAAGTGGCACTTGACTACCATCTAGAAAAATCCTTAGCATGATCATTGAGTTCATTACTTAGACAACAGTGTGATTGAACTTACCACCATCACAAACAGCCCCTTTTCTCCAGCTTCTAATAACATTTTCCTCCCTTTCCTATAAACTTCTAATCAACTCCTAGGGGCTTTTAACATTCTGCAGGCTTTCACTGACATTCTCCTCAAGACCCTTTGGGCTTCTGCCTGTCACCCAGTCCCATAAAGGCAACATCACATATTTTAGGGTTTGTTATGTCAATTTCTTGCTTCCAGAGTCCAAAATTTGTATGTTATATATTGTTGCATAACAAACAGACAGAAAGCTTAGTAGGTTAAAACAACAACAATCATTTATTTAGCTGAAATCTACAATTTTGGCAGGACTCAACAGAGAAGGCTTCCCTTTGCTCCATATAGCACTGGTTGTGGTGGCTTGATTGGAGGATCCACTTCCAAGATGGCTCACTCATATGACTGGCAGGTTGGCGGTGACTGCTAGCTGGAGCTCAGACAGAGCTTCGGGTTGGGGCCTCAGTTTCTGTCCATATGGGTCTCTCCATACGACTTGTTTCCAAGACTGAGCATCTCAAAAGAACTAGCTGGAGGGGCGCCTGGGTGGCACAGCGGTTAAGTGTCTGCCTTCGGCTCAGGGCGTGATCCCGGCATTACGGGATCGAGCCCCAAGTCAGGCTCCTCTGCTGGGAGCCTGCTTCTTCCTCTCCCACTCCCCCTGCTTGTGTTCCCTCTCACTGACTGTCTCTATCTCTGTCAAATAAATAAATAAAATCTTTAAAAAAAAAAAAAAAAGAACTAGCTGGAGACTGCATCATTTTTTATGATCTATGGAAATCACATATTATTACTTCCACTATAATCACAGGCCAGCCCAGATTCAAGAGGAGAGAAGAGAGACCTACCTCTCTCTGTGAGGAAGTCACATTGTAAGAAGAACATGTGGGACAGGAGATGTGGCCAACTTGGAGAATATAATGTATCAGATGTTAGATCAAATATCAGAGTGTATTGTCAGCACTGTACAACTTGGGGCATCATGTTAATCTAAATAGCATTCTGCCTGCTTCAGTCTAGACAGTTATTCTCAAAGGCTGGACCATAAACCAGTGGTGATTCATGACAAAAGTTCCATCACACATGGCAAAATGAGAAAAATATAAAAGTTCATAATAAAGCTTAATTTACTCAATTTAAAGGGCAGAGCCTTAAAATGAAATCATAGTTTCCCTTCTTTTCTGATGTTAAAATGTCTTGTCTTTTATTAAATAATAGTGATAGCAGATAGTAGTTGTTTTCTTAGTGACATCATTTCAACCTCCTTCATTTTTTCACATTTTTCCTATCAAAATACAGAAATCTCAGGATTGTAGAGTTTATCACAGCACTGAATTTAGCCTTTGCTTGACCACTTCTCAAATAATGTGATTTAATTTACTAGTGTGCAAACTAAAACAGTAATTACTCTGTGGCTGTTCAGAACAGGTCAAACTCAAAGCATAAGGGTGTTTTAACTCTTCTATGAATATACATATAATTCAATGCAACAACAGATCACAAGACGTACTGTATCTCTCAAAACCCAGATCCTCACACCAATGGAATCTTTGAAGTGAGATCCCTTGGTAATTCAAGGTGAAGGTCAGAAAATAGGTTATAGAAGAAACTAGATATATAATCATGATGCTGTGTGTGCATGCGGCTGGTCTGCTGGAGAAGTGGGAGTTGAAATGGGGCACCGGCACAAACAAGATATGCAGAGAAGGGCTCAGGAGTCATTTTTAGAAAAAGTGAATAAGTTCTATAAATGAATGAAGACTAGTGAGCTCCATGAATAAGGTAGCACCAAAAGAGAATTTATTCAACTGTTATTTACTAACTTACTATCTTACAGGCTCTTAAGGTATGAAGAAAAGCATGACAGAGCCCCTACTCTCAAAAAGCTCGCAATTCACATGGGGATACAGATATGTGAACAATTAAATAGAACATATATGTGGCTCTTAGCACTGTGGGTGCCAGAAAGGAGGAGGGATTAGTTCTTCCTAACACTGGTGATAGAGAAGGCCATGGGGTGGAGAATTACAGACTGATTTGCCAAGGGTCATAATTGGCTTTTTTTTTTTTTTCAGCTTTATTGAGGTATACCTGATATATAAAACTGTAAGCTAGATCTGACTTTTTAAGTTTCCATTGCTGGAGGCAAGATGAAGAATAAGAGCTGGTGTCTTGGTTCGGACTACTATAACTGGGTACTTTATAAACAACAAGCATGTATTTCTTACAGTTCTGGACGCTGGGATGTCCAAGATCATGGTGCCAGAAGATTCAGTGTCTGGTGAGAGCCCATCTAGACAGCTGTCTTTTCACCATAACCTCAAATGGTGCAAGGGGCAAGTGAACTGTGTGGAGGTCTCTTTCATAAGAAGAGACCTCCCAAAGGCTCCACCTCCTAACACTATCACGTTGGGCATTAGGTCTTAACATATGAATGTGTGGGAAATGGGGACACAAGGACATTCAGACCACAGAAACTAGTGAAGGAGTTAGAAAACGAGATTGTTTAAAAAAGTAAAGGAACCAGGGGCACCTGGGTGGCTCAGTCAGTTAAGCATCTGCTTATGTCTCAGGTTGTGATACCAGGGTCCTGGGATTGAGCCCCACATCGGGTTCCTTGCTCAGTGAGAAGCCCTCCCTCTCCCTCTGCCCCTGTTCCCTGCCTCTGCTTGTGCACGCGATCTCTCTCTCCCTCTCTCTCTCTCTCATAAATAATTTTTAAAAAAGAATAAGAAAGTAAAGGAACCATAATGACATAAAGGCGCCAATCAAGGAGTTTTCAGACGACAACATGACTATATACATTAAAAGCTTCAAGAAGTTTGAAGATAAGGTTGGAAAGATCAATAAAGGAGACAGAGGTTTGTTTTGCACTAGGTCTCTCAGAAAGTGTCTCGGTCTTATCTAGGAATCTTTGAAGTGAGATTCGGGAATCCTCCCCTAATTACCAGGACAACATGCCTGGGAAGTCAAGTCATATTCAAGATCAAGGCTCAGAAAACAGAAAGTTAGAGCAGAAACACTAAAAATGGCAACTAGCCTTGTCCCAAATTGCTGCAGTGCTTAAAGGTCATGGACTTTTTGCAGCGCACAGCAGAATGGAGCAAACGCAGACAACCTCCTTCTTTGTAGGACTCCCCTGGGTCTGCCAGGGAGGAGTGTCAGTTACCGCCCTGTTCTTTTGTTTAAGGCAACTGAAACTCAATCGCTCATGCATAAAAATTAACTCCAAATTTAAAAATTTGTGACACAAATTTAAAAGTGTTATCTCAAAACCATGGTTGAGAAAATGTCAACCGACAAGGAATTACTGAATTGCTTACGTCTTTTCCTTCCCCTCTATAATGAAAAACTAGCTTTAAGGGTAGGGCAAAAAAGAAAGTCATAAGAACAACAAATAAATGCGGGGATTTTTAAAAACATGTTCTTTCTATAAAATTTTTCTACAAAATTGGAGTAACGGGAGGTTTGGGGGCTCTCAGATAAACTAGGAAAAAAAGACATTCCAAATCACTAATATGAAACCAGCTGTGATATTTAACACCTAAAAAGTATAAAACAGAACAGAAAGATACCATGGAGTTCCGCTAAAATATCTATATTGCCAAACCTACAGAATAGGGGAAATCTAAATGTGTGTGTGTGTGTCTGTGTGTGTGTGTGTGTGTGTGTGTGGAGAGACAGAGAGAGAGAGAGAGAGGGAGAGAGACCAAGGAGGTGGAGGTTAAAGATAAAGAAAAGAGGTTTCACTAAAAAACTAAATGCCCCTCAGGTAAATTTAAATTTGGACGTAAAAAGTAATAGTTGTACAAGATAAGGGCCCTGATTCAAACCATTTCTAATATTTCCTTGCTCTAGAATGGCATTCTATAGCTTTCCTTTTGAGACAGGGAGAACAAATTTTTCCTAGCTAATATGTCTTTTTTTTTTTTTTATAGAATTCCTCAGTTGAATGGAAATGTCCTGCCTCAGTTACACAGAAAATTGTTAGCTTCCTTATATAGGTGTTAGAGCTTCCAGAGAGCCTTGGTGAGTGACTCGCACCCGAGTGCTCTCCAGAAAGAGCATATGGCACTCACACAGACCTGCACTTGGAGCAGAGGCAAGGCCAGGGCATCTGGAGGTAAGCATGCTGAATAGGGTAAAATTTTAAAAAGGGCGATTTAACTTCATACTTAAACCTTTTTATAAAACCCCATATCGATTTTCTTAACTTCGGTTGGCATATTAAGTTTGCTTTTATAAATACTAGAAGGAATTATGATCTTTTATAAAATATATATTCAGTAGAAGGTATGATCTTGACTTCTTTTCTGACCCATGGCTTAGCCTACAGTTTTGGCACTTTTCACTTGACCTGAAAGGAAGCAGATTTTAAAATTACACTTAATTAGCTTGTCATATTAAACAAAAATGAAGCCAGTTTTTAAAATATCGGCATGAAATAAATGAGTATGTCCCAGCCCGAACCAGTCATTAATTAAGCCTTCATGTTGGCATGTCAATTCAAGAATTCTCCCTTACCCTTTTTTTTTCATATTTAAAGGTATGAGGTCACATTTCCCATATAATCGATATTATTGTTCTTAATTTTGCTATTGACTAGAATAACTTTGAATAAATTGCTTAACCTCTCTGGTCTTCACTTTCTTCACTGTAAAATGAGGGGATCATTTCAGAGGTTGCATCAAGATCTAACACTTCTACAATATGAAGGTATAAGATACTGGGGTGTTTGGAGGGGATGTAGGAGACATGGGGGGAAAGGTGATTCTTCCTCAGAGATGGAAAGTGAAGCAGGGAGGGGAGATGGGCCAGGCTAACAGCAGTGGTAGAACAGGGGGAGATGGTGGGAAACAAACTGTACCATCAATAATTCAGGCCTTAGTCATCTCACTCCTGGACTATGCTGGTCTCACTCCCTCTAGTCTCTTCTTCATCCATTTTATAAGAAAAGCCATTGTATTCTCTCCTATTTAATCCCTCTTCTTTGCAACCCCAAAGAAGTGGCAACCCTCTGCCCTGGAAATAAAGACCAAACGTCTATGCTTATAATTTAGTACTTTTAATGAAGTTATTAGCACAAGTTAACTTTCCAACCTTATTTTTTACTTTTCCTCACAGACTCAACTACAATCACCCAGATGGACACTGACCTCTTCTCTCTTCCCATGTTTGAACCTTTCATCATCATACTGGGCTTTCATTCCAGAATTCCTTTCATATTCCACCCTTGCTACCCAGCCTGTCAGGCAATTTCTCTTTCTTCATGATACTTCCTCTTCATACTTAGGCTTCTTTGAACATACACAGCACTATACCTTTTCAGGTATACATGCTCACTCACAAACTGGGTGGTGGGCTGCTTACAGACAAGGATAATGTAAATCATCTGTCTCCCTTCAGGGGACCTAGGCCTGTGCTATGCATAAACTCTATAGATACCGGGTAAAGATGGCAAGGGATATTCTGCCGAAAGACCTAGATTAGATTGTTTTAACCTTTAAAAAACCATAGCCCCTTTTGATAAACAAAAAAATCTTACGTACTCAATATCCACATTAAAAAGAATGAGTCACATCATATATAAAAAATAACTCAAAATGGACCATAGAGTAAATGAAAAGAGCTAAAACTACAAAACTCTGACAAAGAAAACCTAAGAGTAAGTCTTGGTGACCTTGGATGAGGCAATGTTTCTTAGACATGACACTGAAAACATAAGCAACAAAAGGAAAAACAGATAAATTAGATTTCAAACTTAAAGCCTTTTCTGTGTCAAAGAACACAATTAAGAAAATGAAAAGATAATCCACAGAATGAGAGAAAATATTTGCAAAGCATATATCTGATAAGGGACTTGACTCCAAAATACATAAAGAACTCTTATAAATCAACAAAAAGACAACCCAGTTTAAAAATGGGTGAAGGATTCAAATAGATACTTCTCCAAAGAAAATACACAAATGGACAGTAAACACATAAAAAGATGTTTAACATCATTAGTAATTAAGGAAATGAAAATTAGAACCACATTAAGATACCACTTTACACCCACTAGGATGGCTAAATTTTTTTAAAAGGACAATAACAAATGTTGATGATGATGTGGAGAAATTGGATCTTCATATAAACTGCTTATTGGCAATAGTTCAGCAGTTCCTCAAAGGATTAGGCACAGCCTGGCAATTCTCCCAAGAGAAATGAAAACAAGCAGTCACACAAATTTGTACAGGAAAGTTCACAGCATTGTTATTTATAATAGCCAAAAGCATGGAAACTCGAATATCCATCAACTAATGAATGGATAAATTTGAATCCATACAATGGAATATTATTCAGAAAGAGAAAGGAATACTGAAACATGTTCCAACATGGAGGAACCTTGAAAACAATATGCTAAATGAAAGAATCCAGACACAAAATGCCACAGATTGTATGATTCCCTTCGTGAAATGTCCAGAACAGGCAAATCGATATAAATAGAAAAGATTAGTGGTTGCCAGAGGCTCGTAGGAGGTGGGAGGTGATTGCCAATGGTGTCTCTTTTCGGCGTGGTAAAATGTTCTGAAATTAGATGGTGGTGATGATTATATAACTCTGTGAAATACTGAAATCCACCGAATTGTACATGTTTAAATGGTCAATTTTATAGTATCAGAATTATATCCCCTCCCCCCAAAAAAGAATTATATCCCAATAAAGCTGGTATTTTAAAAATTCTTAGGCATGGCTGCCATCAAGGTTCTGATAGTGCACCTTCCCCAGGGACAGGAGAGTATTCCCCCAACAGGCTTTTCAAAGTACAGTTATAATACGAGTGGGGCGCCTGAGTGGTGCAGTCGTTGGGTGTCTGCCTTCGGCTCAGGGCGTGATCCTGGCATTCTGGGATCAAGCCCCATGTCGGGCTCCTCTGCTGGGAACCTGCTTCTTCCTCTCCCACTCCCCCTGCTTGTGCTCCCTCTCTCGCTGGCTGTCTCTATCTCTGTCAAATAAATAAATAAAATCTTTAAAAAAAAAAAAATTAAATAACGAGTAATGGTAACAATATTAAGATTAGTATTAGACATTCTCTATAGAAATAATTCAGTTAGGGGCGCCTGGGTGGCACAGCGGTTAAGCGTCTGCCTTCGGCTCAGGGCGTGATCCGGACGTTACGGGATCGAGCCCCACGTCAGGCTCTTCTGCTGTGAGCCTGCTTCTTCCTCTCCCACTCCCCCTGCTTGTGTTCCCTCTCTCGCTGGCTGTCTCTATCTCTGTCTTATAAATAAATACAAAAAAGAAAAAAAAAAGAATTTAAAAAAAAAAAAAGAAATAATTCAGTTATTATTTTTAGTTATTCTTAATACTGAAACTAATAATAAACCTAGGGAGTTATATCATACTTGTATATGTGCTGATAAAAGGTTAATGGCTACTTAATGAAGATTGTTAAAATCAGAGTATCTCAGAAATAACAACGCTGAACCTCACATTCATCTTTTCTGACATTCAAACCATTTTCAACCAAAACTTACGTGGTGTTGCCATTTTTGTGAAGATAGGAGTCACAATATCTTCCAATTGTTGTTTCTGTTCAAAAATCTCATTAATGGAAGCTTCCAGATGGGTTTCCAACCACTCCTTTTTTACACAGCATGCAGTGAGGACTGTATTCTAGGGACAGAAACAAAGTTTCCTACTTGTTTACTGAAAAATAAAACTCTATAGTATCTCTAAACCAGCACTGTGCAACAGAACTTTCTGCGATGATGACAAGGAATAATACATAGTTTCAAAAAAGAATAATATGTATAGTGTAATCCCATTTTCATACAAACAAAACCTTATAAAACTGCGTGTGTGTGTACATATGTTTATATAAGTGATGGGACAAGTATGGTGAAATTAACACAAGATTGTTATCAGAAGCACAGGTAAAGCAGTAAGACTGGAAATAGAAGAGAGAAAGCTATTAAGTTTGTTTTAGGCATTTCAATTTTATTCTAATTATTACTATATGTACACAGTATTTTCTAGTTCAAATAACCAAATATTTTTAAAAACTGACATTAAAAAAGCTTTTATAGCAACTAGTTGGACAAGGCACTGTCTGTGGCAGGAAATTTCTGTTTCCCAGGTCCAATAGCTGAAACAGCTATTCTAATAGAATTGTGCCTATATTTTGTTGGTTTCATAAGAGATTTTGTAAAGTGTTTTACAAACCACAGTGAAATGTGTAACTTATCATGTTCTTAGACGTGGGAATGTACTACACTTTGAGCAATAGCTAATTCTTTTTCATCAGAATTATAAGTCACAGGGAATTCACAGAACATCCTGCACAGAAATGCAAGAGAGTTTATTTTTTTAAGATTAATTTATTTGAGAGAGAGAGAAAAAGAGAGAGCCCAAGCAGGGGGAGGGGCAGACGGAGAGGGAGAATAGACTCCCCACTGAGTGCGGAGCCCTACGTGGGGCTCCATCCACCACCCTGAGATCACAACCAGAGCTGAAATCAAGAGTCACCCAACGGACTGAGCCACCCAGGCACCCCGAGAGAGATCATTTAAAACCAAAACACATTTCTGGTACCTGGAGCATATCTTTTTATCTTAGTGTATATCCAAAGCAATAAACTAGTCCATATGCAGAACTTAGTATATGGTAAATGTGGGAAGTTGGCTTTACAATTAGCTATCCTTACATTTGTGTATCTTTTTTTTTTTACCATTATGTAAAATTTGAATGTGTAATGTATATATACAAAGAAACTATAATATGATATATATGTAAGTTTTGTATGGAGCACTCGGTGTTATATGCAAACAATGAATTATGGGACACTATGTCAAAAGGTAATGATGTACCATATGGTGACTAACATAACATAATATAAATAAATAAATAAATAAATAAATAAATAAAGCAAAACTTAACGAAATGAGTATCAGTAGACCCCACTAATCAACAGAAAAACCAGCACATTGCCAGAATAACACTATTTCTGTGCCCCACCCGTAATTCATCCCCGTCTTCCTCCAAGAGATAATGACAATCTGTGCTTATAACTTTGCTTTCTTTTTTAATAGTTTTACCCTATATGTATGTATCCCTAAACAATATAGCTTTATTTTGCTTGGTTTTGAAGTTTATGAAAATCTCTGTAGTCTTTGCTGATTTTTTTTTCACTCAACAATACATTTAAAAAATGTATTCATGTTCGGGTGCCTGGCTGACTCAGTCAGTTAAGCACCAGTCTCTTGGTTTTGGCTCAGGTCATGATCTCAGGATGGTGATCTCAGGGTTGTAAAATCGAGCCTCGTATAGGGCTCCCCACTCAGCATGCAAAGTCTGCTTAAGACTCTCTCTCTCCCTGTCCCTCTGCCCCTCCCCCTCCCCCCTTGCTCATGCACACTTACTCACTCTCTCTCTCTCTAAAAAATAAATCTTTTTTTTAAAAAAGTATTCATGTTGTTGAGTGTAACACTTAGTACATACATCTCTATGTCACTCCTTAATATTATTTCATTTAATTTTTATCAGTCTATCTCTTACTAGTAGTTTACTAAGGCAGGAGCAAAGGAAGGAAGGAGGGAGGGAAGGGAGGGTGAGAGGAAAGTGGGGAGGGAGGGAGGGAGAAGACAGCAGTAAGGACCACCATCTACCTCTAGAGCATTAGTACAGAAATTAAAGATGTAAGGCAAAAATCTTAAAAGACTTCTGAACAAACAATAATCACAATGCAGTACCTTGTCTTCCTTAAAGAGCTTCCCTGGTCCCTTTTCTGTGTCTGTAACAGCTGCAGAGACCTTTGCAATATATTTTTTCAGAGTCAGCCTTGCATCTGAAGGAACAGAACAATAAAATGCACGATAATAAGACAAATTTACAAGATACTATTATATATCCAGAGTTTATAAAGACTGTGTATAGAAGGGGTGTCTGGGTGGCTCAGTTGGTTAAGCATCTGCCTTCAGCCCAGGTCATAATCTCGGGGTCCTGTGATTGAGCCACACGTTGGGCCCCCTGCTCAGTGAGGGGTCTGTTTCTCCTCCTCCCGCTGCCTTCCACCTTCCTCGCAGCACCCCAACCCCCGGCCCCACTCATGCTCTCTCTCTCGCTTGCTCTCTCTCTCTCTCTCAGGTAAACAAGTAAAAAATCTTAAAAAAAAAAAAATAAAGACTGTGTGTAGATTCGTTAAGGTTATTTCCATTGAATTTCAAGATAAATAATACTCAACTAGCATAGCACTTTGGGACATTTACTGTGTTCCTAAAATTGTGCTAAAATTTTGAAGACAAATAAATATTAAATGTGACACCTAATCCCAAAGAGACCATATTCCATTAAAATAACTACTCTAGAGAAAGGAACAAAAATTCATTTCCAATAGATGAGCTGTCACTTGCTTTACCCTTTGTGATCCTTCAAAATAAATTCAAAAATAGCTTTTCTCTTTTTTAAAATATTTATTTATTTAAGTAATCTCTACACCCAACGTGGGGCTCGAACCCATGACCCTGAGATCAAGAGCTGCATGCTCCTCCAACTGAGCCAGCCAGGCACCCAGATTTTCTCTTTTTAAAAAAAAAATTGTTTAAAATAATTCTATTCACTACAGCACCCATAGTAATGTCATCACAAAATCTGCAAGACCTGTTTGAATAAAATTACACTTCGAGAGAAATAAAAGACTCAAATAAATGGAAAGGTTTACTATATTCCTAGATGGAATAACTGAATACTGTAAATTGTAGATAAGCCCCAAATTAATTTGAAGGTTGATGTATTTACTTCCTATGGCTGCTGTAACAAATTGCTACAAATTTTGATGGCTTACAACAACACAAATTTATTTTCTCACAGTTCTAGAATCCAGAGGTTTGAAATTGGTATCAATGAGCTAAAGTCAAGGTGTTGGCGAGGCTGATTCCTTCTGAGGGACCCAAGAGGAAAACCCATTTTCTTGCCCTTTTCAACCACTAGTGGTAGCCTGTATCCTTGACTGGTGGCTCTTTCCTCCATCTTCAAAGTACATCAGGTCTCACCTTGATAATCCAGAATAATCTCCTCATCCTTAACTGAAGGATCTACAAAATCCATTTTGCCATATGAAATAACATTCACAGGTTCCAGAGATAAGGACCTAAATGTGTTTGGTAGCCATTTTTCAGCTCATCACAGCCTGCCCTAAAATTCACTTCTATCCCACATGCAAAATACATTTACCTCATCCCAACATCCAAAAATCTCAGCACATTACATCAACCCATGTCCAAATGCTCATCTAAAATATCATCAACTCAAAAGTCTCAAATCTCATCATCTAAATCATCTAAACAAGCTATGGGTGAGACTTTGGTGTGATCCATCATCATGGAGTAAAATTCCTCTCCATCTGCAGACTTGTGAAACTAGAAATCAAGTTCTCAACTCCCAAAATACAATGGTGGGACAAGCACAGTGTAAGAGTTGTAGACACTGGGGTGCCTGGGTGGCACAGCGGTTAAGCGTCTGCCTTCAGCTCAGGGCATGATCCCGGCGTTATGGGATCGAGCCCCCACGTCAGGCTCCTCAGCTATGAGCCTGCTTCTTCCTCTCCCACTCCCCCTGCTTGTGTTCCCTCTCTCGCTGGCTGTCTCTATCTCTGTCTAATAAATAAATAAAAAATCTTTAAAAAAAAAAAAAAGAGTTGTAGACACTGCCATTTGGAAAGAGAGAAAGTGGAAGGAAAACAGGAACCAGCAGTCCCAAGCAATTTTGGAATCCCAGAGGGCAAATCCTATTAGGTGTCAAGACCTAGGAATAATCCTCTGTGCCAGAAGGCTCCATCCTCTTAGCCTGTGTTCCAGCCTGAATCATTCTTTTTTAGGAAAGGTAGCATGTGTTCACAGCTGAAGAGCCTCATCAGTCTGTTTCCTGCCTGTAGGGTTTTGAGAGTCCAATAGCCTTTTTCCTTTTTTTTTAAAGATTTTATTTATCTATTTGAGAGAGAGCACACAAGCAGGGGGAGCAGCAGAGTGAGAGGGAGAAGCAGACTTCCTGCTGGGCAGGGAGCCCGACACGGGGCTGGATCCTAGGACCCTGAAAGCATGACCTGAGTTGAAGCAGACACTTAACCAACTGAGCCACCCAGGTGCCCCAAGCAGCCTTTTTTTTCTTTTTGTTTTCTCTATCTCCCTTTGTTCAAACTGACAATGTTCCTTCTGGTATAACATTCTCAAAAACCTTGTGAGTCTTCCTGCAAGCCACAGAGACTCATTCCATTAAGCAAGAGGCTCCTCCACAGGTCCTTCTTGGATAATCTTATTTCTATCTCTGACTTCTGCTAAGATGGCTGAGGGGCACCATGAGTAACACACCCAATCTCTTCAGTACCCACAGAACACTGTCCAGCCACATCCTTGCTTTTTCTCCAGAGCACACTTTCCTAACAGTGAATCTCCTAATTTTAGCACTTTTGCTGCCTGGATAGGCTGAGAATTTCCCAAATCATCAAGTCCTGTTTCTCTTTTACATAACAGTTTTTTCTTCAATTTTTCATTCCCCTCTCACATTTTACTATAAGCAACAAGAAGAAACCAGGTCATGCCTTCAACACTGGAAATCCCTTTAACTAAATATCCAAGTTCCCCACTTACAAGTTCTGCTTTTGATATAAGGACAGGACACAATTCAGCCAAGCTTTCCACAATAATTGTCTTTCCTCCATTTTCCAATAACAAGCTCCTCTTTTCCTTCTGAGCCTTCACCAGCAGCATCTCTAACGTCTGTGTTTCTACCAACAGTCTGCTCAAGGCAACCTAGGTTTTTTCTATTTTGCACCTCAAAATTCTTCTATCTACTCATTACCCAATTCCAAAGCTGCTTCCACATTTTTAGATATATTTTACAGCTGCACCTCAATTCCAGGTACCAAAATCTGTATTAGTTTCCTATGGCTGCTATAACAAATTATCATAGACTCAATGGCTTAAAACACTAATGTATTTTTTTACACTTCTAGGTGACAGAAGTCTGAAATTGGTTTCACTGGACTAAAGTCAAGCATATACAGGGCTGACTCCTTCTAGAGGCCTGAGGGGAAAAACTATTCCTTGCCTTTTTTAGCTTCTAGCAATTTTGTTTTCCTCAGATTGTGGCCCCTCCCAACACCTCCAAAGTGCATCATGTCACTCTCTGCTTCCAGTCACATCACATTCTCCTCTTTGTGTCAAACATCTATTTCCTTCTTGTAAACATCTATTTCCTCCTCTATTTCCTTGTGATTATATTTAGGGTCCACCATGAGAATCCATGATAATCTCTCAGTCTCAAAATCCTTAACCACATCTGCAAAGTCCATTTTGCCCTATAACATTCACGGGTTCCAGTAATTAGGACCTGGATATTTTGGGGGGCCATTATCCAGCCTACCATGATCAGCATACAAAATCTCATGAAACTCCACATAGGAGTTTTTGATAGAGTTAAAAAGATCAATCTACAGAGAAAGATGGAAGCAGGATAGGGGGACCCTAGGCTCATCTTGTCCCACAAACCAAAGTAGATAATGATCATCCTAAATACCCCAGAAATGAACCTGAAGACTGACAGAACAAATTCCATAACTAAAGCGAGAGAGGAGGCCACAATGAAGAAGAAGAAGAGGGCGAGGAGGAGGAGGCAGAGACTTAGACAAAGCGCCAAGATGGAAGAATTCATCCCACGTGAAAGAACAAGATAAGGTCACGGACAGAGATCTGAACAAAAACAAATATAAGTAACGTGACTGATGGAGAATTTAAAGCATCATAAGTATACTCAGTGAACTTGAGAAAAGAATGGAAAGCTTCAGGGAGACCCATAACACAGAAATAATAAAGTTAAAAAGAATCTGTCAGAAATGAAAAATGAAATAATTGAGATTAGAAACAGGCTTAAGGCAATGAACAGCAGTCTGGAAGAAAAAGAATGAATTAGTGTTACAGAAGACAAAATAATGGAAAATAAGGAAGCTGAAGGAAGGAGTGAAAGAAGAATTATGGAACATGAAAATAGACTTCATCTTATGGAACTGAGTGACTTCATCATCAAAAGTAATGACATTTGTATTATAGGAGTCCCAGAAGAAGAGAGAAAAGGGAGCAGAAAATTTATTTGAAGAAATAATAGCAAAAAACTTCCCTAATCTGGAGAAGGAAACAAACATCCAGATCCAGGAGGCACAGAGAACTCCCATCAAAATCAACCAAAGCTGGCCAACACCAAAAATATTGTAACTAAATTTGCAAAATATAGTGATAAAGAAAAAATCTTAAAAGCAGAAAGACAAAAGAAGTCCTTAACTTACAAGGGAAGACCCATAAGGCTAGCTACAGATTTCTCAACAAAAACATGGCAAGCCAGAAAAGAGTGGCATGACATATTCAAAGTGCTGAATGGGAATAATCTGTAGCCAAGAATATTCTATCCAGCAAGGCAATCATTCAGAAGAGAAGGAGAGTAAAAGAGTTTCCCAGACAAACAAAAACTAAACCAGCTCTGCAAGAAATATTAAAAGGGATTCCTTGAGTAGAAAGGAAAGACTAAAAGTGACAAAAACAAGAAAGGAACAGAGAACATCTCCAGAAACAATGACAAAACAAGTAATAAAATGGCACTAAGTACATATCTACCAATAATTACGCTGAATGTAAATGGACTAAATGTTCCAATCAAAAAACACAGGGTACCAGACTGGATAAAAAAAAACAAAACTCGTCTATATGCTGCTTACACAAGACTCATTTTACACCTGCAGATTGAAAGTGAGGAGACAGAGAACCATTTATCATGTTAATGGATGTCAAAAGAACACGAGAGTAGCAATACTTATACAGGAAAACTAGACTTTAAAATGAAGTCTATATCAAGAGATAAAGAAGGGCACTATAGCATAATAAAGGGGACAATCTAACTAATAATTATAAATATTTATGCAGCCAGTATGGGAGCACCCAAATATATAAAATAATAAAAAACATAAAGGAATGAATTGATAACAATACAACAATAGTAGGGGACTTTAACATCCCATTTATATCAATGCACATAACATCTAAACAGATCAACAAGGAAATAATGGCTCTGAATGACACACTGGACAACATGGACTTAACAGACATATTCAGAACATTCCATCCTAAAACAGCAGAACACATATTCTTTTCAAGTGCAAATGGGACAGTCTCCAGAATAGATCACATACTAAGTCACAGATCAGGCCTCAACAAGTACAAAAAGATTGAGATTATACCATGCATATTTCCTTACTACAATGTTATGAAATTTGAAGTCAACCACAAAAAAAAATATGAAAAGTCCACAAATACACGGAGCTTAAACCACATGCTACAAAACAATGAATGGGTCAACCAGGAAATCAAAGAAGAGATAAAAAATACATAGAAATAAATGAAAATGAAAACAAAATGGTCCAAAACGTCTGCGATGCAGCAAAAGTGGTCACAATAGGAAGTATATAGCAATACAGGCCTACCTCCAGAGGCAAGAAAAATCTCAACTGAACAACCTAACCTTACACTTAAAGGAGCTAGAGAAAGAACAAGAAAAGAAGCCCAAAGCCAAAAGAAGGAAGGAAATAATAAAGATTAGAGCAGAAATAAATGATATAGAAACTAAAAAAAATAATGGAAGAGATCAATGAAACCAGGAGCTGGTTCTTTCAAAGAATTAATTAAACTGATAAACCCCTAGCCACACTTACCAAAAAGAAAAGAAAAAGGACCCAAATAAATAAAATCATGAATGAGAGAGGAGAAATAACAACCAACACCACAGAAATACAATCATAAGAGAAGATTATGAAAAGCTATATGCCAACAAATTGGACAACCTAGAAGAAATGGATAAATTCCTAGAAATGTATAAACTATCAAAACTGAAACAAGAAGAAATAGAAAACTTGAACAGACTGATAACCAGCAAAGAAACTGAATCAGTAATAAAAATCTCCCAACAAACCAAAGTCCAGGGCTAGATGGCTTCACAGACAAATTCTACCAAACATTTAAAGAAGAGTTAATATCTGTTCTTCTCAAACTATTCCAAAAAATAGTCTTGGAATTCATTCTATGAGGCAGCATTACCCTGATACCAAAACCAGAAAAAGACTCCCCTAAAAAGAAAACTACAGGCCAATATCCCTGATGAACATGGATGCAAAAATTCTCAATAGCAAACAGAACCCAACAGTACATTAAAAGAATCATTCACCAATCATGGCCTCATAGAATGAATTTGGACTTCTATACTGATGTGGTGTTTATATAAAATGGAATATTACTTAACCTTAAAAAAGAACACAGTCTTGCCATTTGCAAGGATGTGGATGGAGTTAGAGTGTTAGCTAAGCAAAATAAGTCAATCAGAAAAAGACAAATACCATGTGATTTTGCTCCTATGTGGAATTTAAGAAACAAAACAAAGGAGCAAAGGGGAAAAAAGAGAGAGAGGCACACCAAGAAACAGACTCTTAACAATAGAGAACTGATGGCTACCAGAGGGGAGGTGGGTGGGGGGTTGGTGAAATAGGTGATGGAGATTGAGGAGGGTGCTTGTTGTGATGCGCACTGGGTGTTATGTGGAGTGCTGAATCACTAAACTGTACATCTGAAACTAATATTACACTGTATGGTGACTAACTGGAATTGAAATAGAAACTTAAAAAAAATCACTGTAATAATCAACTGTGTCATCTGTAGTACCTAACAATCTCATAAGCCTCATTTGTCTATCTGTAAAGTGGACATAATGAAAGAAGTCAAATTCAGACCCACGTCTGGAATACTTTTTTGTGTGTTTTTTTTATTTGTTTGTTTTTTTAAGTAGGTTCCATGCTGGGCTCAACACAGGGCTCAAATGTTCGACCCTGAGATCAAGACCTGAGCCAAGATCAAGAGTTGGACACTCAACCAACTGAGCCACCCACGTGCTCCAGGAATTGTATTAATGTATACGGACCAGTTAACTAGTATTCTTGCTTCCAACCCTTCACAGCTTCAAACCCATCATTCATGCTGCAAGCAAAATTAATTCCCTAAACTGGAATCCAAGGTTTAGATTTTGGCTACACTATTTGGGTAACCTGGAGTCAGTGGTAGTTCCAGAATTCCAATACAGGATGGAGGAATTAGTCATCAGACAGGACTAAAGAACTTGTCATGAAACTGCATTTGTATAAGCACGCTGATCTTACTGAGAGCACATGTTTATTTGGGGTGGCTTGGTAGATAAATGAGTTTATTGCAAGCATCCTCTTAATACCACCATACCTGTGTGATGCATTCAGGCTGCTAGAGCAAAACATCACTGACTGGGTAGATTATAAACAACAGAAATTCATTTCTCACAGTTCCGGAGACTGAGAAATCCAAGATCAAGGCACCAACATGGTTGTGGTCTGGTGAGAGCCCTCTTCCTTCATAGCTGGCACCTTCTCACTACGCCTTCACATGGTGGAAGGGGCTACGGAGTTCTGTGGGAACTCTTAAAAGGACACTAGTCTTATTCGTGAGGGTTCCACCCTCATGTTCTAAGCACTGCCAAAGGCCCTATACCTCCTAAAACTATCACATTGGGCATTAGTATTCAACATATGAATTGGGAGTGGGGGAGACACAAACATTTAGACCACAGTAATACCTTAACCCCTCTAAGTTTCATATATAAAATGGAAGTATTATAGAACAGTCTTCACAGCATTGTTGTAAGGACTAAACAAAATATAGTATAATGCATGCAAGTATCTTGGCACAGTGCCTGGGACACAGTAAAACACTTGGCAAGTTTATTATTATGTCACTCCTCTCCTCAAAACTCTATAAATGACTCCCTACTGACTACTGAATAAAACACAGAGCCCTCCAACATCCATCTAGCCACAAGCTATCTTTCTAGCTTTACCCCTTCCAACATTCATCCAGAGTCTACCAATTATTTCCAGAGCAACATCCCCACCTGTCAACATGGCTCTCAGTTCCTCAGGCCTCTGCTCAGACATTAGCTTGTCAGAGAGGCCTTTCCTGCTGGCCCTCTATAAAGGAACACACACTCACTTATTCACTTGCAACTTCCTAACCCCCCTGCTGCTCTACTTTTCTCGAAAGCACTCCATAGATTTATAGTTTTGACAGATATATTTTCTGGGTCTTCCTACTGGAAAGTAAACTTCAGGAACATATTCTGTTCTGCGGCAAGTTGTGCGTATATTCTCAGGTCTTAGAACAGTATTTAGCACATACAGGTGCTCAATAAATATTTATTGTATGAATGTCGACATAGAATTTCTCTATTATGTTTCCTCAACCTAAGATGCCCTCTCTGCATTGCCATCTTCCAAAATTCTACTTGTTCTTCAAAGCTTACTCAAATTCTCTTTTGTGAAACTTCTGATTCCCCCAAGTAGAACTCATTGCTCTCTCAACTGCTGCACGATTATAATTTGAGTCAGCTCTCATTTTAGTCTGTCTCATAATTTTTCCTATCTTGTTTTTTGCTTCTATCTCTAGACTGTAAGCTCTTTAAAGGGAGGACCTACAACTCACCTTTTTATCCTAGTCCATGCCAAATTCCACACCCCCTCACTCACTATTGGACAGTACCACATTGCCACCAAAGGGACATAGGTTAAAAGGGGGAAGAACTCAATATGTGCTTAACTGTTTGAAGGGAAGGACATTCCAGAGTGAAAAAAACAGAAGCAGATGCTAAACTGTGTGGAAGGGTATGGCTATAGCAACTCTTTAGGTAGAAATAAAACTGCCATACCTCAGAAGGCTTGGAGGAGATACAGGTAAATTACTTCCATGAAAATCTGTTCATATGATTACAGAATTTATTAGCAAGCAAAAATTAGTAAAGTCTTCATTTTCAGAAAAGGAAAAAAGTTCAAAACATTCTGGCAAAAAGCAAGGAAAAATATCTCTAAGAAGCCCAGTAAGGGTGCCTGGCTGGCTCAGTTGGTGGAGCATGCAATTCTTACTCTTGGGGTTGTGAGTTCAAGGCCCATGTTGGGTGTATAGATTACCTAAAAATACATCAAAAGGAAGGAAGGAAGGAAGGAAGGAAGGAAGGAAGGAAGGAAGGAAGGAAGGAAGGAAGGAAGGAAGGAAGGAAGGAAGGAAGAAAGGAAGAAAGAAAGAAACCCAGTAACTGGTTAGATGACATTTTTTAGTTCCAATGTGGTCCTTTATGACATCACTGAATTTATCCTGAATCACTATGACTAATGATGTAATAATGATCATCAGTGTATATTATGCTGACAATGCTTGGAGTAGGGCACCATATTAACTGATCCCAGAGCGATTCTGCTCTGTGACCAATTTTTTGGCTATAGATTTTTCCCCCATTTGAGAAAGATGTCCACTCAAGGACTATCCCTAACTTTTTCTCTGTTGTTTATCTGCTTCCTTAGGAAGAGCTTCTGCATTTGTGATGGAACTATCTGGACAAAGGTCGGATGGGAGATTCTTCCAGAAGAAATGCATTATCTGAAAGTTAAGACTTCTCCATTTCACTGTCTACCTTACCCTCTGGACAAACTATGCTGCAGTTTTGCTAATATGAATATATTTCAGGGTTCTTTACATCTCGTTTATATTTTAGTACAAGCTCTCTTTTTAATCCTGTCTGTTTTATCTGTGCTTTACCTGTGGATGAAATGGAAAAAACACCAAAAAAAGGTAAATTAGCGATGTAAATAGTAATAGTTATAAATACCATAAACTTTAAGACATAAGATTATCAGCTTCTTTGAGGGAAAGTACCATGTCTTATTCCTCTTTGTAACATCTCCTCACCCCCACCACTCACCCCCAAACACGTAGTACAGTGTCTTGCACAAACTTGGGGCTCAACAATGTGTATTGAATTAGAAGGTCCTTAAAATAATCTAGTTAATCCTCAATCTTTCAAGTTACAAAATATATCAGGAAAGTAATGAGCTACAATAAGTGGAATGGGTAGGAGATAAAGTTATCTGGGCCCATAGGTAAGTAATTCGATCTCTCTCAGCTGTCTCGTCCATAAGTGAAGTATCTGGACAAGGAATCTGTAAAGTCCCTTCCAGATCCATCTAAGAAAGCTAAGTATGTCGAAGTTGTCACGTATTTTTTTTTCTTTTTTAAATAGACTATAAACTAATTTCTAAGGTTAAGATAATTTTCTGGGAAATGGTGCTCTTAAACTAATTTCCCACTTGCCAATAGCACTGTATTTTGAGGCAATCTTAAAAGCTCATTGACCTTCACAACAATTAGATATTTATAAAATCACTAGGATTTAATTGCATTATACGCTGAGGCTGCTTAGTAAAGGAAAACATTTTACTAATATTCAAGTAATTTCTTTCAACAGAATGCTCTAACCATAAAAAGCACACATTAAATTCTTGCTGGTGGTGATAATGATCACTATAATCTTATATGGGAACATATACAAAAGAGCATTTCTTTGGCACTTACACCTTTCTTTAATAGTAACCTTTCTTTTGCATAGACAAATAATGCGTAATGTTTAGAGTTTAAGTGCACATACCCAGAAAACAAATGTAATTTGATCTACAATAAGAAAAAATCTATAATATCATCTGTCTTTCTTCTTTTAGCTGAAAAAACCAGCCTCCTCAAATCCATTTGGTAATGACCTAGAAAACCAGTCCATCCATGACATTGATCAAATACTCTGCCGGCTGGTGGCCACAACATCAATGATAACCAAGTACCTGAATCACGTGTCCCATCATCCTTCAGCTAAGAAAGTCAAGCACGGAAAACTAAAGAGGAAGAGGAGTAAAGGAGAAGGAGCCAGAGGATACTAGACCTATCTGTATGCAAATGTAACTCATCCAATATGGAGATTACACAAGAAATCTGTTGAGACGACTCATGCTAGGATAAAAATGGTTCTTTGAGAGCCTTCGTAATTTTTTTTGTCACATACTTTACTGAATCTTTCCAAAGAAGTATGGGTGGAGAAATTACTTCTATTCAGCAAAAAAGGCATCCATACTTACTAGAGTACAAAGAAAAAGATTGTATACAATCACTTCTTCATGTTTAAGTATTTTTTCTTTTTAGTGCGTTAGATTACTAATCATTAACCAATATGTAGAATAGAATCTTGATTTAGTGTTTCAATAAATCTCTGATTTAAATAATATTTGTGGAGTGCCTGGGTGGCTCAGTTGTTTAAGCGTCTGACTCTTAATCTCAACTCAGGTCTTGATCTCAGGTCATGAGTTCAAGCCCCACGTTGGGCTCCACCCTGGGCATGGAAGCTACAATAAATAAATAAATAAATAAAATTAATTTGTAATTTTTCTTACTTTCCCAAGTAGATTTTTTGGCCATGTGGAAACTTTCAACTTCCCATCTCAGATTGGTAAGATAGTATGGAAATACTAAGAAATAGAATAATTTTTAAAGTATAAATTTTTCCATTTTCACTATGACAAATGACTATCAACATTTTCAAAATTTCAGGCTTTGGTTGGTAAGTTACCACAGTTTTTGGAAAGTATTCCGGACTTTTGTTGATCAGCCACCTCAGTTTTTATAAGTACAGTTACCATGTTTTCCAAACAAATTGGGAGACCTATCTGAGACTAGGACAGAAGATTTGATTTAAAACATGTTGAAAAATGCCAGAAAAACATGCCAGTTCTGTAATATACCTCCCATCGATATAGGGGAGGAAAAAAAACCTTTAAAACTTTAAAAAAGCAATTCTTAAAAAAAAAAAAAAAAAACACAATTCTTGGGGCGCCTGGGTGGCACAGCAGTTAAGCGTCTGCCTTCGGCTCAGGGCGTGATCCCGGCGTTCTGGGATCGAGCCCCAAATCAGGCTCCTCTGCTATGAGCCTGCTTCTTCCTATCCCGCTCCCCCTGCTTGTGTTCCCTCTCTCGCTGGCTGTCTCTATCTCTGTCGAATAAATAAAAAATAAAATCTTAAAAACAAAAAACAAAAAAACAAAAAAAACACAATTATTGAAAGAGTGATATATAACTCTATAGTCTTTACAAGTAATAGAATAGTGCCTGCCCTGGGTTATTGTGGATTATTAAAAGTTTATCTATAAGTCCGGTTTCCAGACTCTCCTCCTTACTTCCATTCTTCCTTAGCACAACTCTACTCTGACATCTCCAAAAATGTCTCTTCCATTCTTTCAGAGTTCTGACCTGTCAACCAATTCCCTCTAAGAGAACGCTGATACAAATTTCTTTTAATGAAAACTCTTGAAAAGACTCCAAACCTCGAAAATCCAAAGCGAATGATCTCTAATGGTAGAATTTTCAACAGTAAGAGGAGACTCTTTTTAGGGTAGGTATTAGAGTAGACAGTTAGGCTTTAACAGGACGCCTGGAGGCCAGCAAAGGGTTAGAGACCTGTCCTGACAGCCCTCCAAAACAAGCCACAAGAAGCCGGATCAAACCAGACAGGCCCAAGACAAAGAAGGCTGGAAACCGTGATGACACAAGGGAGAAAATGTGCAAAACTCTGCTCCCAAGAAATCCCCTCCCCAAGTAATGAATATTTCACCCCCTAGTTAACAACTGTCAATAAAAGATAGAGATCCCAAGCCAGGGCATGCAGCTCTCTCTCGAGCTCACCTACTCTCACATCTTGACAGCGTACTCTTACTTTAATAAGCTTTCCTACTTGCACCCCTCAATCTTTGTGTCTGGTCTGCCCTTGAATTCTTTCTTGTGGGGAGACCAAGAGCCTTCAATGACATACCAGGGCTGGGCTGGGCAAAGGCCTCTGGGCCCGGGGCCGGGGGGTCTCCCCAGTCTATCTGACAACACAGGGAGTTCTCAACCCCTTAAACCTCTCCAGGTGACTCCTACTCTAATAATAGAACAAGAAATACCAGTGGTTTAAACTCTCATTAAGTCTGAAACAAATGTTAAATGTTTTATTGAGTAGTTTGTGTTTCTGACATTTCACAGCTACATTACCATGAAGCGCAAATCCTTACAATTCCATCACTGATCTGAAAAAAGAATACTAGTTTATATAGTATTGTAGTCTACTTTTTATCTCAATTATTAGGAAATGTTAGGTCTAATTCCCCCAAGAATGTAAGAACCCAAAATAAACAGATGGATATTAGGAAGAAGAAAACAACTGGAACTCCACACCCATAAGTCCCAAACTATTTCTTTTCAGAAAAGTTACAGTGAAATTTGTCCCTGGTTTGTGTTTTTTTTAAGTACCATGGGCCACTGTTCAAAAATGGATTTTAAATTATACAATGTGAATTTCAGCTACAATAACTATTCATGGGAGATCACTTAAATTCTTTGTTATTTGTTTTCTTTTTACTTATAGATCTAACCATGAAATTGAAGCTATTCTTAGAAATATTGCCCCTATAAAACATTTAGTACAAGTGGATAATTATCTGTAAAATAATTCACAAAGTGTAGCTCATCTTTTTTTTCTTCCCAAATGTGCTACTTTCCCTCAATTTCTTTATTTCTATTCTCCCAGTCCTCCTCTCATGTTACTGATACGCAAGTTCCTTATTGCTACCAGATGAATCTTCCTAAATATTACTTTCACCCTCTTCCTTTTCTATATAAAACTTTCAGTGGCTCCCAGTTGCAACAGAAATGAAATGAAAACACCTTAGCCTGGCATTTCAGGGTATTATCTGGCTGTAATAACAGCAGTAGCATTTTTCAAGTGCTAATCACACACCAGGCCTTGCAGGAAGTGCTGTATATCATCTCATTTCATTCCTCACAACAACTCCCAAGACATAGGAACTATTATTGGTTCCCTTTTCTGGAAAATAAAACTAAGGTATAAAGAATTTAAGTACCTAGTCCAAGGTCACATAGGTTTCAAATGGATTTAAACTCCAGCAATTGGATTCAAAAGCCTATGTACTTTCTCTTTTATGATTCCACCTGTGCTGTAGCCCACCTGTACAAATTATGACTTGCTATACTCGTAAGGCAATGCTATACTCGTAAGGCAATTTCGTCACTGTCCCCCAACAAGCCACTTTCATTCCCAGCCCTCAGGCTGTGCTCACACCCTATCGCCTTCTAATGTATTAAAATCTCACCCATTCTCCAAGGCCCAGTTCAACTCCAACATGCTCCAAATTCATGTTCTCTGACCACCCCATAGCATGGACCACATCCTCTACTGATTTTAACCCTTATTCATAGGTTTTCTGATGTAATTTATGTCTATAGCTTACCATCCCCCACCTAACAAATGTCCAGAGGGCAGGAACAACCAGTTGTACCTACAATAATACTATACTCATAGTGGGCATTTAATAAATGCTTGCTGAAAGCACAAATGCAAGAGAACTAAGCAAAATGAATGCTGTGAACTTCACAAATACTAGTTTTTTAACCAATGTGTGTACACATACATAGTTACACAGGTATTTCCTCCCTGGAATCTCTAAGTTATGTTCTACAGGGCTGTGGAAATGAATTAAGCAAAATATCACTAAAACTCAAAATAGCACATAGCTTTTTGACCTTTGATTGCAGCATTAACATACATGCAGAAAAGTGCAAAAATTATAAATGTTCAGCTCAATAAATTTTTACAAATGAACATACCACATAACAAGCAACCAGATCAAGAAAAAGAATATTATACCCTAGAAATTCCCCTCATGGCAGAAAGGTAACAGCTATTCTGACTTCTAACACTATAGATTAATTTTGCCTGGAAAGTCATTTTAAATTATGATAACTGTATCTACCTGGGAAAGCAAATATATGACTCAAATACGCCGTTAAAGAAAAAGAATGGTCCACTCTGCCTAAGTCTCTCAGAAAATGGCCCTGAACATATATCATACATATATTCTTATAGGAAATTATTGGTGAAATTGTTAGAAATTAGTCAATCAACTACCTTCCAATATGTACAGTTTCTATTAAGTACAATGTTTGAGGTCAATAGCAAAATAGAAAAAAAAAAAACAGATTCCACACACTGTCACCAGCTGAGATTACATGTACAAATAAAACTTGATAAAAGGTGAAGATGCTAATCATCTCTTGCTTTGTTGATAATTCATAGGGAATAAAATCCATCACTCATTCCTTTTGCTACTGTCACCAGCTAGATCCCAAGACGTGACTTTTGCTACCCATCAGCTTTTGCTCACCAACCTCTGTCCCATATTTTTCCTTATACACTTCTTTCCAGTTTATCTCTTAACTCAGGCAAATGGAAACTGAAATCACCTCTTATGTGATAGCAACTGCCGGAGGCCTCCAGCCAGCCCAAACTACCCAGACCAGTTTGAGCACAACCCCTGTCTCACGCCTGCAAAAATGGGCCATGGAGTGACCTCTAGAAAAACCAACAACTATCTTTATCTCACTCTAATACTAAAATCTACCCCCAAGGACACAAGCCTCATTTACATAACATACAACGTATGTACAGGCATGTTTCCTTAAGGCGCATGGGGGACCTTATGCTTGCCTGTACAAACAAGGACAAGGAACCCCTTTTTAAATATCCTAACCCTAAATAAAAGGGACCCATGTACCCCTGCTTAGGGAATCACAGCTTTGGAAGTTATTCTCCATCATCTCCTTATTTGCTGCAAATAAAGTTTCCTTTATGTGACAACTCACCTGGGGTAGTTTCTATCTGTGACTTACCAAGGAGTGAACTCACATTAATTTAGTTATACTACTACCTGGCAGGCCACCTTACCTGCCCAGTCCAGGAATTCAACACACTCTGTCTGGGAATACCGAGCAGCAACATCTCGAGCTCTTTCTTCCCGGAAGTTCAGAGCTTCTATGTCAACATCCAACTCCACTAGTGCTTTCAAAGTTTCCAAACGACCCCAGGCTGCAGCACAGTGTAAGAGTGTGTAACCTACCAAAGAGAATGAAGATGGTCAGGCCAAATAGACTACATTATTTCAGGCTGTTTTGTTGAACAGAAGATCATAATGATGATCAAGTCTTGAACAATTACTGTGGGCTAGGCACTATTCTAAGTACTTTATGCATAGTAAACTCATTTAGGTCATAAAAACTCTATGAGGTCAGGACTATTATAATCCCCACTTTACAGATAAGGAAACCGAGGTTCAGAGAAGTTAAGAAAGGGGTTGGAGTGGGAGTAGGTGGGGAGGAGAGTACGTAGGGGTTTTTTGGGTGGTTAGGGAAAATTACCTTCTACAGGTTTGCTGTCCTATGCTATGTTTTCCGTGGGGGGGTGCTGGCTTGGTTCAAAGGTCTTTGGGTTTGGCTAGAAACCTGGGTGACCAGTTTGGTTTGCCTGGTTCCCCTTTAGACAGTGGTTGTTAAGGGGCGACTTTCAGGGTTAGGACTGTGAGGACTGTGAATTTGGTGGTGGGTGGGTGGGGGAGATAGGGTGGTGGCCGCAACAGAGAAGTTAAGAAAGAAACTGAGGTCCAGAAACTTGCTGAAGGAACACTGCCACTAAATGATGGATGCAAGATACCAACACAGGTAGCCTGAAGTCTGAGCTCCTCAGCGTCTTCTAAGATAGCAACCTCCCTAGAAGTAATCTTTTTTTTTTTTTTTAAGATTTTATTTATTTATTTGACAGAGACAGAGACAGCCAGCGAGAGAGGGAACACAAGCAGGGGGAGTGGNGGAGTGGGAGAGGAAGAAGCAGGCTCATAGCGGAGGAGCCTGATGTGGGGCTCTATCCCGTAACGCCAGGATCACGCCCTGAGCCGAAGGCAGACGCTTAACCGCTGTGCCACCCAGGCACCCCTCCCTAGAAGTAATCTACTTTGGAACACAATTAGACCCACGACTCTAGTCTAAGGGATTTTCAGCAAACTCTAATCACACTAGCATTGTTAATGCAATCCTATGAACTATAACAGCTGTGTATGCCTTTGGTTTTGAAATTAATCATTTGCATTAAAACTGAAATCATGGCCCACCAAATTAGAAAGTTGTTTTTTAGACTTGCTGAGGCAACTACTATGAGGGTGAAAAACAAGGGAGGCATCATTAAAATTTTTTCACAATGGCTTAAAATAATGAAGTCGAAACTTTCTTGTTTTAACTTACCCAAAGGATGCATTTATGACTCATTTAACAGGCCAAAAAGGCAAGTACTGCTACTACAAGAAGAACTGAGCAAAAGAATGAATAGATGTGTTGACTCTATAATATACCGGGCACTTTATGTACTACTACTTGATTCTAACTTCTAACACTGTACATTAATTTTGCCTGGAAAGTCATTTTAAATTATTATAACTGTATCTACCTGGGAAAGCAAATATATGACTCAAATACACCGTTTAAAAAAAAAAAAGGAAGAAGAGAAGAGGAATGGTCCACTCTGCCTAAGTCCCTCAGAAAATGGCCCTGAATATATATCATACATATATTCTTACAGGAAATTATTGGTGAAATTGTTAGAAATTAGTCAATCAACTAACTTCCCATATGTACAGTTTCTACTAAGTACAATGATTGAGGTCAACTGAAAACCCCTTCAAGAAGCTACGAGGGTGGTACTGTTAGCCCCATGAAAAGATACAAAGGAAAGTGAAGGTCAGAGAGATTACCCCTTGCCCAAGGCAACGCTGGTAGTAAGTAGCCAAAGCAAAATTCAAACCCAGGTCTGTTGCCAAATAAAGGGTTGTGAGGAGTAGGAAACAGCACCTAAATGGTTGTTACTGAGTAGAGTAGGGAGAAAGAGAATAGTGATTCCTCCACTTCCTTCCAGAAAACTCTCCTTGGCTCCCTTGCTTGCTACATTCCCACAATCCCAAGTCTGTTTTACATCAAGTTGTAAACTACCTTAGTCTTGAGGATATCATAACCTGAAGGGTTAGTAAGGGAATCAAAAGGAACATCAAGTGAACCACTCCAGGATCAGCCAAAATTAGAATTACCTCTTCTCTTTGGCCCAACTTTTTTTTTCTTAATATCACAACAAACGAGAAATTTCAAAAAAAAACAAAGAGATAAGAGACTGGCCTAAGAATTTCATTGTGCCTTTATCCTCTACAAAAAAAAAGGAATACCCTGATATCACCCTTGTTGTTTTTGCCTTCTGCCTGAAGACAGAAGTCTTCAATCAGCCAAAAGATCCAGGGTCCCTTGGGGCGCCTGGGTGGCTCAGTCATTAGGCATCTGCCTTCGGCTCAGGGCGTGGTCCCGGCGTTCTGGGGTCGAGCCCCACGTTGGGCTCTTCTGCTGGGAGCCTGCTTCTTCCTCTCCCACTCCCCCTGCTTGTGTTCCCTCTCTCACTGGCTGTCTCTCTCTGTCAAATAGATAAATAAAATCTTTAAAAAAAAAAAAAAAGATCCAGGGTCCCTGATTTGCTGGGGGAGGGAGACATTACAGACAAGACGCTGCTCACATGAGCAATAGGCCATTTCAAATGAGATGTTCTGGCTCCTTACATTGCTTTTCTCAAGGCTGAAGTTACAGGCCACTGGTAACACTGATTTGTTTTTTCCTATTTAATATACATAGCTTAAAAACAAGAAAGGATTTCTAAACAGAGGCTTTTAACAAAAATTTGCATGTTTTTAAAACACCTTTCCATGTTTTCTCCTCTTGTTGGAGATGGTCTGTTTTCTAGAAAGAAACAGATCCTTGTAGTACATTAACCCCACTGTCTTCCCAGAAGAAGAAAAATATTTACGTAAGATGATTTCAAAAGCATCCAGAAGAGAAAGGGATTTTCCTAAAGTCCTCCCATAACGCTGGCAAGGAGCGTCGGATCCCAGGAAAGGGATACAGATGGCCATATGTTAGAAATCCCAGTAGGAAGAAAGGTATCATAAACAGAACTAGAAAGGATTGGGGTTAATTGTAAGAGAAAAAATGATCTCTTTGTAGAGGATTACTGGTTACTAAATACAGAGTGAGTCAACTGAGCAGGTAGTTCATAGTAAGGCAAAAGACCAGACTAGAAAAGGAATCTTTTCCTCCATGCAGGCACCGTTCTATATGCTTCACAGCTGTGAACTCCATCCTATGAAGTAGGCACTAGCATTGGTCTCATTTATACGTAAGAAAACAAAAGCACAGAGAAGATAAGTACTTTTCTCAAGGTTGCTATAAGTTAATGAAGGTATATGGTGAGGTCAAAGTCCAAGAACAGGGATGATGAGTCAAAAACAAATAATAGGCCATGGAACAAAATATTCACCTATCTAGAATATTTCTCCCAACCTGCCTTCCACCCCAGTACCACTCTCTGAATTCCCCCAATCATGTTTCATGTCTCTACAACTTTGCATATGCTGGGTTTTTTTCTACCTGAAATAGTAATTACAATAATGGAATAAAATAATTCCAGCATAAACTTAATGTTTACTTAATATTAATACTGGTATTTTATAAAATGGAGTCCAGAATTCATTTTTTAATTAGTAAAACCATTTAATACCTTTTAATGTTAATACATTCATGAAAATGTATAAACATAAGATATCAAAAAAGCATAAGTATGAAATAGAAATGTTAAGTATATATTTTCATTCTATTAGCAATATAAATTGTCAGATAAAACGAACAAAAATTGGGATGTCTGGGTGGCTCAGTCAGTTAAGCATCTGCCTTGGGCTCAGGTCATGATCCCAGGGTCCTGGGATCCAGTCCCACATCAGGCTCCTTGCTCAGCGGGGAGCCTGCTTCTCCCTCTGCCTGCCGCTCCCCCTGCTTGTGCTCTCTCTCTCTCTGACAAATAAATAAATAAAATCTTTTTTAAAAAAACTAACAGAAATTAAGGATAAAAAAGCAAACACTATAAAAATAAATGTAATTAATCATGAAAATTTCAAATGAAACATTAATTTTTCTAAGTGTGTCAATGGTATCACCAAGATAATTTTGTACAAATTTTTTTAGCTATTGAAGTTTTTCTCACTCAACATTAGTTGGAAGTGGTTATAAACTAATATCAAGTATTTTTTTAAGATTTTATTTATTTATTTGAGAGAGAGAGAGCAAGAGAGCAGGGTGAGGAGCAGAGGGAGAAGCAGACTCCCCCATTGAGCAGGGAGTCCAATGCCAGGCTCAATCCTGGGACTCCAAGATCATGACCTGAGCCGAAGGCAGCCGCTTAACCAACTGAGCCACCCAGGCACCACAACACAAAGTATTTTCCTTCAAATTATCTCACTTTTAATTTGAAAAGAGAAAGAGAGATCTCTGAACAATTTTTTTATTTTCGCAAACACTGCAATCTTTTTATTAAGAGTAAGCTGTAGGGGCATCTGGGTGGCTTAGTCAGTTAAGCATCCAACTCTTGATTTTTGCTCAGGCTATGATCTTGGGTTGTGAGATCAAGCCCCACATCATGGAGCCTGCTTAAGATTCCCTCTTTCCCTCTGCCACCCCTTGCTCTTTCTCTCTCTCTCAATTAAAAAAAAAAAAGTAATTATTAAAAAAAAAAAAGAAGAAGAAGAAGAAAGCTGTAATTTTTTCCACAGAGAAAACTTTGCTGGTTCACATTTGTCTTTTTTAGTCTCTTCATGTACAGAGAAAGATTCCATTTCAGTTTTCTGCGCAATTTCAAAAGCATGAGATTCACATTTTACTTAGTTGGGAAGTTTTTGGACTCAAATTATTCTTACAACAGAAATTTGGCAAAATCGCAATGTGGACTATCTAAATTTGTAGACTTCGGTTCGACTATTTGTATACATTGAGCGATTAAATCATTACTATTGTTCTCAATCCATAAGTGACTCAGATTTCATTTTTTAAAATACCAAGCAGATCTATAAAAAGACTAGTATTTCAGTTACCTAAAACAGTGGGAAAGTATGCCAGAATATGAGCAATATTGTAACACTAAAATCTGATACTGTGATTACTATACCACCCACATGCCCTACCCCTCAACTCTCCTTTGGTAAACTCTTGGTCATTCTTCAGCATTCAGTAGAAATATTGCCTCCTCTGTAAAACCTTCCCTGACCATGTCCAATAGTTCCAGGTAAAGTTGAATTATCTGTCCTCTAAGCTATCTCATACTTTATCCCACCATATAGTAATTATTTATTTACATATCTGTTTTCTGCTAAACTGTAAACTTGTCCAAGGCTGAATTCATTCACCTTTCTATCCCCAGTTCCCAGCATAAGACTCGGCTATTCCTCCACCCTTCATAAATGTTTGCTGATTGCATGGGGAGACAAATTTTAAAATGGTAATTAGTTCTGGTGTTTGAGTATGGTCAGGTTTAGTGACCAAAGCTCTGCCAGAACAAGAGAAGGTTCCATCATCAATGAACTGCAAACTGCAGAGACTTGTTCTTGACCCAAGAAGAAAACAAGGCACTTCCCAACAGACCAGAAGTCAGGAGTACAGAGAGCTGAGACTATCAGAACTGTTTCATCATCCTCCTTCTTTTGGAACAAGCGTCCAGTTCTCCAGTACTTAATAGGAAAGGAAATTGTGAAAGCAACCATGATCCATCAATCACCTTGAAAACCATTTTCTTTCCTTTCCACTTCTGAGTATCATCCACAAATAAATGGCATACATCTTCTTACTTCACAGAGACATCTACACAGTAGTCCTTCAACCAAAAGTCTTTTAATTCTAGGCCAACGGCTTCTTATGCTCCAATACATCATCGGTGTTGACATATACACACACAATGAATATTATTGTCTTTAAAAAAAAGAAGGAAATCCTGTCATTGCAACAACTTGGACGAACCTGAAGGACACTATGTTAAGTGAAATAAGACAGAGAAAGCTAAATACTGCACAGTATCACATGCGTGGACCCTAAGAACAAAAAACAAAAAGCAAAAAAACAAAAAACAAAAACAGTTGAACTCATAGAAATAAAGTCGAAAAGTACTTGCCAGGGACTGAGAGGTAGAGAGAATAGGAAAAGATTGGTCAAAGGGTACAAACTTTCAGTCAGAAGATGAATAAGGCCTGAGGACCAAATATATAACATGGTGACTATAGTTGATAATCATCATATAATTGAAATTTGCTGAGAGTAGAACTAAAATGTTCTCACACACACACAAAATCCTTGATTTGATCTGTTCTCCCAGGTGAACAAAGCTCACGGGAACCGAATCATATAAACCAAACAATAAATTTACTAGTAAACTTTAATGTAATTCATTATTTTTCAATGATTAAAATAAAAGTTGTCAAGTTGACTGGTAGGTTGGCCAGTTCATGCATACTTGCTTTTATAAAATCATCTCCATGGAACACCAAATCATTATCACACATAATGCTCAGAATACCCCTTATTCATTCCTTTCTCTGTAAGAAAGTCTACACTGGAAAGCCACCTGGGTAGCTCAGTCAGCTAAGCATCTGCCTTCGGCTCAAGTGGTGATCTCAGGGTCCTGGGATCGAGCCTCACCTAGGGCTCTCTGCTCAGCGGAGAGTCTGCATCTCCCTTTCCCTCTGTGCTCGAGCTCGCTTGCTCTCTCTCTCAAATAAATAAAATCTTTTTAAAAAGTCTGCATTGGAAACAAATGTCATTAGAAGATTTAGCTGAGGAGACTGATGTATTGTTTTGCCACCAACACAAATTACCACAAATTTAGCAACTAAAAATAATACCCATTTATTATCTCATGGTTCTGCAGGTCAGAAGTCCAAGTTCAACATGGTTCAGCTGAGACTGTGGCTTAAGTCTCAGAGGGCTAAAATCAAGGTGTTGGCCAGCCTGGGCTTTTATTTGGAGACTGCAGGGAAATCTGCTTCCAAGCCCATTTAGGAATTAATTTAGCCCATTTAGAATTCAGTTCCTTGAGGTTGGAGGGCTAAGGTCTGATTCTGTGCTGGCTGGCCGTCAGGAGCTGCTTCTAGCTCTGCCTGCGGCCTGCGTTCCTTGTCGCCTTCTCCCTGTATCTGCATACCAGCAACGCTACTTTCTCATACAGCAGATCTCTCTGACTTCTTTTACTAAATCTCTTCTAATCCCAACTGGAAAAAGTCCTCTACTTTTAAAGGCTCATATGATTAGACCAACCCCCTCAAAAATCTAGGTTAATCTCTCTATTTTAAAGATCATATGGGGGTGCCTGGGTGGCTCAGTCAGTTAAGCGTCTGACTCTTTTTTTTTTTTAAAGATTTTGTTTATTTATTTGACAGAGACAGCCAGCGAGAGAGGGAACACAAGCATGGGGAGTGGGAGAGGAAGAAGCAGGCTCCCAGCGGAGAAGACCGATGTGGGGCTTGATCCCAGAACACTGGGATCACGCCCTGAGCCGAAGGCAGACGCTTAACGACTGCGCCACCCAGGCCCCAAGCGTCTGACTCTTGATCTCAGCTCAGGTCTTGATCTCAGGGTCATGGGTGTGAAGACTAGTTAAAAGAAAAAAAAAAAAAACACTTAAAGTCCATATGAGAGAGGGAAATGGAAGGACTCCATAAAAATCTGCTTTTTGCTCCTTTTCCTGCTTCCATTCTTGCTAGCATCTGCACCTCCAATTTACATATGCCTCATAATGCAAATACTGTATGTCCTCCTTGCAAGGGACAAGGAGCTAATGATTTCTTTAGAATAGATAACATCTGAGGAAGGACCAGGTGAGAATGAGTGGACGAAGTCATCCTATGCTCATTTCAGACCACCAGAGGTAGACATCTAGACGCCAAGATGCCCTGACTCCAAGGAATAACTGATTTATGAAAGATACCCAGGCCCTCGTCTTGGTTCTAACCAGCTCCTGGATGCCTGAGAGGACATATAGACCAGACCATAATCCTCAGTAAAAACCCCAGACACCAAGCAAAGATGACACTCACTCCTTTCCTTTCTGAGTCTCCCAGACACTGTACCTGCGCTCTCTCTATACCTTTAATAAACTCTTTCACCTCTTGCTGGCTCATGTTTGATTTCTATCCTGTGTGCAGTCAGGGACCATCTTGGCTGGTCTGGCAGGATGCCCTCTGGGTCTCTGGACCTGGCCTGCCTGCATCACATAATCTTAACAATCTACAAAGTCTTTTTGTTATGTAAGATAGCATATTCACAGGTACCAGGAATTAGGGCATGGACATGTTGGGCAGCAGAGGTGTTCTGTCTACTCATTGGCCACCCACTGGCCCCCAAAGATTCACATCCCTTCCAAATGCAAAATAAATCCAATCTATCCCAAGGCCCCAGAGGTCTCATCCTATCCTATTACAACATCAATTCAAAGTCTAAAATCTCATCTAAATGACCATCAGCTCAAAAGTCTCAAATCTCATTATCAAAATCATGTAAGGGGTGCCTGGATGGCCCAGTCGATGGGACTTCTGACTCTTATTTCTGCTCAGGTCATGGTCTCAGAGTCGTGGAATCAAGCCCATGTCGGGCTCTGCACTCAGCGTGGAGTCTGCTTGGGATTCTCTCTCTCCCTCTCCCTCTGCCCCTACCCCCCCATAAAAATAAATGAATAGGGATGCCTAGGTGGTTCCGTTGGTTAAGCATCTGCCTTTGGCTCAGGTCATGATCCCAGGGTCCTGGGATTGAGTCCCACATCAGGCTCCTTGCTCAGTGGGGAGCCTGCTTCTCCCTCTGCCGGCCACTCCCCCTGCTTATGCTCTCTCTCTCTCGCTTGCTCTCTCTCTCTGACAAACAAATAAATAAAATCTTTAAAAAATAATAAAAATAAATAAAAATAAATGAATAAAATCTTTTTAAAAATCATGCAAATCCCTTCAACAGATGACTGGATTAAGAAGCTGTGGTCCATATATACAATGGAATATTACTCAGCTATCAGAAAGAACGAATTCTCAACATTTGCTGCAACATGGACGGCACTGGAGGAGATAATGCCAAGTGAAATAAGTCAAGCAGAGAAAGACAATTATCATATGATTTCTCTCATCTATGGAACATAAGAACTAGGATGATCGGTAGGGGAAGAAAGGGATAAAGAAAGGGGGGGTAATCAGAAGGGGGAATGAAACATGACAGACTATGGACTATGAGAAACAAACTGAAGACTTCAGAGGGGAGGGGGTGGGGGAATGGGATAGACTGGTGATGGGTAGTAAGGAGGGCACGTATTGCATGGTGCACTGGGTGTTATACGCAACTAATGTTGCATCGAACTTTACATCGGAATCCGGGGATGTACTGTATGGTGATTAACATAATATAATTAAAAAAATCATTAAAAAAAATTAAAAAAAATCATGCAAATCACATGTGGATGAGGCTCTGGATATAATCCATTAAGTATAATTACTGGGGCACAATTCTCCATCCATGGATACATGAAACAAAAGAAACAAGTTATCTACTCCCAACATACAACAGTGGAAGGATACAATAGCTGTAGGATAACAGGTATATAGGAGGAGTTCTGGTTCAAACAGGGTAAAAATGTAAGGTAAAACAGAGTCACCAGTCCAAAGTAGTTCTGAAATGGAGCTAGGTAAACTCCATCAGTTTCAAAACCTAGGAACAATTCTTGCTTCTCATCTCTGCCCTCTGGGCTCTTGGCTTCACCCTCTGAGCCCTCAGCCCTCTGAGCTGTCCTTCTTTTTTCATGAAAGGTAGGATGCATTTGCAGCTGAACAATTTATTAGCCTGCCCCCTGACAGTAAAATGTTGGGAGTCCAACATTTTACATTCTCTCCATCCCTTTCAGTCCAAGCTGGCAGTTTCTGCTGTTAGAAAGTTCTCAAGAACTTTACAGATCTCCTGTGGACATGATAGGGATTCAACTCACTCCATTAGACAGAAGTCAGGTTCACAAATTCTTTTGACTTATTCTCTTCTCTACTTATGGCTTCTGCTGAGATGGCTAAGGGACAATACCCTTGGGCTTTCTAGAGGCTCTCCAGTTTCATTAAGGGGTACCTTCAGTCATACCCTTAATTAATCTCTTGTGTCTAAATACTATGACACTTTGATCTTTCCAACATGTCAACAAAGGGTTGTAGAGTCACACACTCTGCTTTTTCTGTAGAGCATGCTTTTCTGACAATGAACCTCCTAATTTTAAGGTCTTTGCTATCTAGATGGGCCTAAAATTTCCCAAATCGTCAAGCCATGGTTCCCTTTAATTTACTAGTTCAGGATATACCTTCAACTCTTTGCTTAGGAATCTCCTCTGCTAAGTGTTTCATAATGAGCATGAAATCAGACGGAAGAAATGAATTATCTTAAAACACATCATCAAGCTCTGAAAAACTATACAGTTATGTCCACGCATTGGAAAGTAACTAACAAGGAGATGTCAGTACTCATGTCAATTAGTCAGAATACCACCTCCCTGGAATAGTATTAGAGACATGCTATCATATATTGACTCGGTGCTATCATTTTCTTTTTTACATAGTATGGTTTTTAGAAATTACTACTATTCCTATTTTATGGATGAAGAGACCATAGCATGGAAAGGTTATATAATTTGCCTAAATCATATAGCTAAGTTCGTGTCAAAGCTAAGACTAACCCAGGTTCTAAAATCCATGATAGTAACCAATCCATTAGAGAATGCTTCTGTAATACTTTTTTGTCTCAGTGTTATGTTTTTAAGTGTTATCCACTTTAACACCCAAGGAGCTAGTTCATTCCTTTCAACTGTTGTGTAATATTCCATTGTACAAACAGATGATACTAAACATGCTACTAAACAATAAATGTGTCAACCAGGAAATCGAAGAAATTTAAAAATACATGGAAACAAATGAAAATGAAAACACAACAGTTCCAAACCTTTGGGATACAGCAAAATTGGTCACAAGAGGGAAGTATATAGCCATACAGGCCTACCTCAAGAAGCAAGAAAAATCTCAAATAAACAACCCAACCTTATATCTAAGGGAGATAGAAAAAGAACAACAAACAAAGCCCAAAGCCAGCAGGAGGAAGGAAATAATAAAGATTACAGCAGGTAAATGATAAAGAAACTAAAAAAACAATAGAACAGATCAATGAAACAAGGAGCTGGTTCTTTGAAAAAATTAATAAAATTGATAAACCCCTAGCCAGGTTTATCAAAAAGAAAAGGATTCAAATAAATACAGTCACAAATGAAAGAGGAGAAATAATAACCAACAACACAAAAATACAATTATGACAGAAGATTATGAAAAACTATATGCCAAAAAATTGGACAACCTGGAAGAAACGGACAAATTTCTAGAAACATATAAACTACCAAAACTGAAACAGGAAGAAGTCGAAAACTTGGACAGAATGATAACCATCAAGGAAATTGAATCAGTGATAAAAATCTCCCAACAAACAAAAGTAGAGGACCAGATGGCTTCACAGGTGAATTTTACCAAACATTTAAAGAGTTAATACCATTCTTCTCAAACTATTCCAAAAAACAGAAATGGAAGGAAAACTTCCAGATTTATTCTATGAGGCCAGAATTACCCTGATACCAAAACCAGATAAGATTCCACTAAAAAAGAAAACAACAGGCCAATATCCCTGACGAACATGGATATAAAAATTCTCAACAAAATACCAACAACAGTACATTAAAAGAATTATTCACCAGGATCAATTGGGATTTATGCCTGGGCTGCAAGGGTGGTTCAGTCAATGTGATACACCACATTAATAAAAGAAAGGATAAGAACAATAAGACACTTTCAATAGATGCAGAAAAAGCATTTGACAAAGTACAACATCCATTCATGATAAAAACTCTCAACAAAGTAGTAGGTTAGAGGGAATGTGTCTCAACATAATAAAGGCCATATAAGAAAAACCCACAGTTAATATCATTCCTGATGGGAAAAACGGAGAGCTTTTCATCTATGGTCAGAAACAAGACAGGGGGGCGCCTGGGTGGCACAGCGGTTAAGCGTCTGCCTTCGGCTCAGGGCGTGATCCCGGCGTTGTGGGATCGAGCCCCCACATCAGGCTCCTCTGCTATGAGCCTGCTTCTTCCTCTCCCACTCCCCTTGCTTGTGTTCCCTCTCTCGCTGGCTGTCTCTATCTCTGTAAAATAAATAAATAAAATCTTTAAAAAAAAAAAAAAAAGAAACAAGNACAAGACAGGGAGGAGTCCAAGATGGCGGAGGAGCAGGAGGCTTAAATTTCGTCTGGTCCCAGGAATGCAGCTAGATAGCTATCAGACCATTCTGAACACCTACAAACTCAACTGGAGAATGAAGAAAAGAATAGCAGCAACTCTAAGAACAGAATAGCCACCACTTTCTGCAAGGAACCCAGTTTAAAACAGGAGTTGAGCTCCAGCTCGGCGTTCCAAGATGGCGGAGGAGCAGGAGACCTAAAGTTCGTCTGGTCCCAGGAATTCAGCGAGAGAGCTACCAAACCATTCCGAATACCTATGAATGCAACTGGAGAATGAAGAAAAGAGTAGCAGAAACTCTATGAACAGAAAGGCAACCACTTTCTGCAAGGAGGAGAAAAGATGGAGGAGGAGTAGGCGACCCTTTCTCAGCTGGTCCGAGTCGAGCTGGATATCTACCAGACCATTCTGAACACCCACAGAATCAGCCTGAGACGCAGGAAGATACATCTGGATCTCTACAAATGAACATCTCCAGTGCTGAGTATTGAGGTA